>NC_090934.1:1376267853-1376570884 GCF_040938575.1 Ambystoma mexicanum
CATATAAGATAGTGACTTCTTCGAAGGAAAATAGTTGGTTAGTGTTAGACTAGCAAGGCTTAAGCTTCTAGAGGCAAATTCATGGCACTGCAAGTTAGCTAGTTCCAAAACGCAACCCTAGTTAAAGGTAGTTCAAGAGATTAAAGTCTTGACAAGCAGCACAATATGAAAAACTCCCGTGGATGCTTTCAAGTCTCTGGTCTTTACGATGTAGCAAGATTAAACCACCGTCATAGACCCTCTTAAGGACTCACTAAAGGGACACGAGCAGTGGCTTGAGTCAGAGATAAGAGGGGGTTACCCTGGACACCGATATGTGCACTCCAACGCTCTGGAGCAACTTCACAGACAAATAGCTTTCTCCCCACAGTACCTTAGGTTAGAAGAAAAGATTGTGGGTGGATTATCCTCGATATGGCGGTGCTGGAACTCGACCTCAATGGACACAATGGACGGGATCTCTCAGCAGCAGTCTCGAGGGAGGACCTCTGGCACGGCTTTCAGCAACTTCTCTGGTTACTGTGCGGTTTTGGCAACTTTTCTGCAGCACCAACGAAGGACACGATTCGCCCAGTCAATCTTGTTCGCTTCTTACAGTCCCACACTCTGCTGAGTGAGTCTGGAGAAGTTGGATCATGTCTCTGGAGTGCACCTGAGGGCTCAAAGACTTGGAGGAATTTGGCCTTTCCACGATGATGCACTCGGAATGGACAGCAGGTCTTCTGGTAGTGGGGTTTCCCAGCTCTGGAAAGTCACAGGAGATGGCTCAAATTAAAGTTAGTCTTGGGACTGGTTGTTCCCACCTGTCAAAGGGAAAGAGTGGTCCTCTTCGGAACTCCTCTGTCGCACAGAAAACGGGGTCAGGACAGGAGTGGTCGATTAACGGTGTTGCAAAAGGTCTGCAGGCGTCTCTGGTAGTCTTCTTCTTCAGCTACTTCAGTTTCTAGTGGTCGACTTGCCTTTCACCTCAGGAGCTTCACCTTTTATACAGTTCCAGAACACTCCTCTGCAAACTCTCTTAGCAATTTAAGGAAAGGGGCAGATGGCTGTCCAATCAGGACAGTCAGACCCCCAGTGGGAGCTGGTTCCTTTCAGGCACTCAGTCAAAGGGCAGGGGAGTGAAAAACTCCTCCCCCACTTCCTGCCTGCCTAGACACACTGGAGCCTAGGTGGGGACATCCAAGGGTTCCCGCCAAAAGACAAAAGACACAGACACAGACACACACACACCTCCCCTCCCCCTCCCCACCCAGGACAGTAGAAGGGCTGACAAAGAATCACGCTAGTAATGGGGAAAAAAAGAAAGGAGACACCAAGTTAATACTTGGGTGACCCTATTGTGATTAACAGGGTTATGGACATAGTCTGAGGTAGAAAATGCACACAATAGTTGGTAGACCACGTCCACTGTCACCAGCCATAACTAGGAGATTGTCTGTGTGACATAAGAGTCACAGGAGCAGAGAGAAGGGGATACTAAGTATCCCCTTGGCCCTCCACAGAAGGTGGTGGGTGCTAATGGTCTGTGGCATTCTCAGACTATAAAGTTTTAGGAGAAATACAAAGTATCGTTCTATCCTTGAGAACTGCAGTTACTTTAGGATATAGAAAAAAATCTCAAGGGAGGACCGTAAGGGTCCCCAGCAACACTGCCCATAAGGAGCTGTGTATTGCAATAGTAAAATACATATGCCTTAAAAAGAGATATGGAGGAAAGTAGACTCCATAGGACAGTAAAACACAAGGAACAGAGTTCCGAAAAGACAGAACCCATAAGAATAAATGAGTGGAAAAATGGCTCCAGTCATTCAGGATTAAATAAAAAGGTCCAGAAGTCAAGCAGAACGTCCTGGGGGTCTCACTAGGAGAGGGGATGAAGCATAAACATGATGCATCTCCCTAACAAGGGTGTTCAGTGGCCTACAATGAGCACACACTGTGAAACACCAAGAATTACAATTAGACAGGAATATACAAAAATATACTATTTATAATAGGCCCAATAATCAAAACAAATGAATTAACTCAACCAATACTTGTAAGGGAAAAAGATGGATAACCTTTATAGCACAGGCAAACTTTAGGAGCCTTGGGCTCAATGTTCGATGCATGCGTAAAAGTGCCCAGTCGTGCGTAAAAGCCACAAAGTACCTTTTTAGGAACCTGGAAAAAGTTAGGGAATGAATTCTGAAGGGGTGAAACAAGTTCCAAGAGACAGTAGGGGATCCGCTGCGATGAACAAAGCTGTTCTCGACTTTCAGACGGCTTTTGGAAGTGGGGGCTACCCAAGCCAAAAAGAAAACCACAATTGATCCTCTATGTGTAAAAGCGTACGGATGAACAAACGGCTAACGGTAAGTGACTTCACTACTCACCGCTCTTAGCTCGGTTTTGGTCCAAACTTGGCAGTTCTGGAGGTGGTCGACAGAGGTTCGATTTCCCACTCTTGGTTCGGCTTCTAGGTGCACAAGGGCTGCGGGTGCAGATACAGGTCCGGTATGGAACAGGAGCTGTAAATCTTGATTCGGGTGATGAAGGAAGAAAACACAGATGCAGATGGTCTCAGAGCACAGGAAGGAGCGCAGGAAACCCGCCTTCAGAGACCGTCACTGTCGGACTCTTGTGATCTCACGCAGTCTCTTATCTCGTGACTCAAATGTGCTAGGACAATGAAATTCGGTAGAGGGATGCTTTACAGGGCAAATTAGGAATCCCCAAAGTCTGGAGCAAAAACTCAAAACAGCAACGCTCATGCACGGTAACCCAAGTTAGATCTGGACAGTCCACTGGTTGGCCCAGGGACACTTACGAACAGGCTCACTTGCAGGGCAACCAGGAGGCATCGAGAGTGATTAGTCTCACCACTCCAAAGGTTCAAAGCACTGTCACAGCTCTTCGGAGATCAAGCATAAAGCTGGGCTCCACCAGGGTGCCAACCTTCTCCTGCATGTCTCAGGATCGTCCTTTGTTCTGCTCAGCTCTTCTGTATACTTGGCTCTGCCTGCAGGTCAGTGCTCCACTGTAAAAAGTCAGGTCAGGATACTGTAACAAAAGCAAAATGTTTGGGGGGAGTGAAAGTTGCTTTTAGAGAAACCTTTCCTAACAGCACACTGCAGGACAAAGACCAAGGCAGTTTCAGTCCCCCACTTCCTGTCCTTTCAGTCACTCATGAAAGCCTTTGCAAGCTTTCCAAGTAAAACTCGCCAAAGACGAAAGACTCATCAAGCTCACCTCCACCCAGCTAGGTAGAAGAAGGCTCAACAAAGGACATGTCATCAAGAGTTGGCAAGAAGGTACAGTCACTATTTTAGGGGAATTGTGTCCTCTGTCACAGCTGCGAAGGAAGCCTACAAAATATGTTCACAGAAAGTGGTAGAAAATATCCACAGGCAGTCAGATGAACTTGCCACTGTAACTAGAAAGTTACAGTATAAGTGGAAAAAGGGATACATGGTGTCCCCCAGCACTTCACATAAGGTGAGGTATCCTGATTCCACAAAATGAAAAGTATGCACTGGCCTGATGTTCCCACAGAACAGTAAAAAGGGAAGCTCAAGGAGCTTGCTTCCCAGCAACACTGCACAGAAAGTGCTGTGTGCTGCAATAATAAATTGCAGATGCCATAAAAGTTGGAGGAAAGCATAACTCCAAGAATCTACAACAAAAATGGTTGCAATGGGTCGCAAAGGTAGAATAAAATACTTAGTGTGGAAAAAAAGGGCCCCACTCACTCAGAAAACTCTGATATAAAACAAGAGTACAGCAAAAAGCGCTAGGGGACTCACAGGTGGAGAGAATGTCACTGAAAATAGAAAAATTTAGATCGTAAATAAACAGGTGTCCGGTCAAAGGTTCGAATCCAAAAGGGTCGTATGCCACAGGGTCAAGTCAATAGGACCTAAAACAAAAAGGTCACATTTTTTTAAAAAAATATATATTTTTGTTGGGTTTCCGTATTTTTCCGTTTCCGTTTTACACAAAAAAGGGGTGTTGCGGGGGGGGACCCCCTGCCCCAAAAATTCGCCCTATTGTATTTCGATCCTTTTGATTTGATCCTTTGACCTATAACCAAATAAACAACATTACAAAGTATACAATGAATCTGGGGTGCTCCGACCCCGGCTAATGAAGGTGGAGGGAGTGTGGATCACCTCAGGAAAAAGGGTGACATCTTGCAAAGGGAAAAGAGCAGTTTGGGTGGAGGGCTGGTAGCCTACAACAGAGGGGGCTGAAGACAAATTTGAGAATTGAGTGGGAAAACTCAACAGGTGAAAGGGAGGGCGGGTGAATCAGAATATGAGCTTAGGAAAAAATGAAAAGATGTACTGGGAGCTGGCATGCATTGGGAAAGAGTTTACCACCTGCGACTGTGCATAAGCACTCTATATCAATGATTGAGTAGGATTTCTGCTGATCAAGGAATGTTCCCTTTAATATGAAGACTCCACATGTAAGCCCAGGAGTCTATATGAAGGAGAATTGGGTGTACCAATACAAAAGGTTCAATATTTGCATAGTAAATAATGTCAACATTCAAAGTACTTACTTAGTTTCACGGTTAACAGCAGGTGTAGGCAGGATTTTTTTCTTTTCTTCCTCTTTAACAGCTTGGGTTATATCTGGGGATGAGTAGGAGCGCTTCAGCTTAGACACATCTCTGTCAATCTCAGTAGAAGCCTGAGGCTTGGCTTTATGGGTCGGGGGTGTAGAGGGAGGAGTCGAGGTAGAGCTCATTTCAGGAATATACATATGAACCGTGTGTGTCGGGGAGTGGTAGTAACGGTATGTTCCAGTTACTGTATCAAGAAACTAGAGAAATGCAAAAACACGTTCTTAAAATCTAATACTAAATTTCACTTTCACCTACATTAGTACAAGCACATGTAATGAGCACTTTACACTGAAGGAAACCAAACCAGAGGATAGTCTAAAAACTCAAAAAAACGTTAACAAACCATTCCAATGAATATCTAAAAGAAATGCTACATGGCACGTAATGCCATCTTCTATTTCCCTGGATAAGAGGTTACAATTCATCTAAAGCCTGTCTTACCTTGCAATTAATGGCATTTAATAAAGTCATCTAGAATTGCCAAGCGCAAATTCTAAATAAGGCACCATTACGTTATACCCACAGCCACGATTACCAAATTAAATCTACTTCATGGCATCTATAATTGATCATGAGTAAAATTACAAATAGTTATAGAACAATTCCTTTGATTGATTTTCCTTTATTTTTATAACATGCATAATTGCATTTTAATTTTGTAGAACATTGCTTACCTTCACCCAGCCAGGCATTCCTGGTAAAGTTCTTCCAGTCTCCTCACTTCGGGCTCTCATCAAAGTGTCTCTCTTGAAGGACAAAAACATGTAATCATTTCAACTTTACATGGTGGCCGCTAACTGTCCACATGAAAAATAGGCTGTCAAGGCACAATGCGCGTTATTAATATGCACTCATTCATGTAAGGGCGGTAAATGTTCAATTCAGTATATTGGACTTCCTTGGTAAACTTCAACCTATGGTAATTAAGCCGATTTCTAAAAAGGTCACTGGAGCACCTTCAAAGGGTAATAATTTGTTAGACCAATAATGTCAAAACCCCAAAAAGGCCAGGATTTGCTACTAGCATTAAAAAATAGTCAAACCCGATGTCAAAATTTCCAGGTAGAGGATATCATAAATAAACTATAAGGCAAGTAAAACTAAGCCAACATTTAAGGTTGGTGAGGGTTTAAGAGGGCCAGCAACGCCAAGCACTCAAAGCAATTTTGGTCCATTGCTGAGGCTAGCTGTAAGTGGCCTTCTACAACCTTTCATGTGTTTTTGACTGTGTGGATAGGAAGATTGTACGAGACATCCTACAGCTTCATGGTTTATCCAAACCGGCTTTTGGGTGCACTGAGTGCACTGCACAGGGAAGCTATTGCCTGCATCAGAATTGGGCCCCGGGTGACCTGTAAGCTTCCCTTTCTTCTAAAAAGGTGTTAGACGGGTTTCTTAACACATCTTTTGTTTAATCTTTACTTAATTATTTTCTGCCCTCAACAGAAGATGTTAATGTATTAATGGGTTGCAGAATATCGCTGTTACCATAAGCAGATGACATGGTTCTCATCACTTGAAACATCACTTGAAACCTCTCAGGCCTTTCAAGAACTAACTAAAATACACAGAAGAACAAGTTACTCACCAACTGGTTACGTTCTTTCGATTGGATGTTCCTCCAACGTATTCCTCATCTTAGATGTATTCCATCCAGCTATGCTGCTCTACAGAAAGAAATTTCGGCAGAGGGCGCCATGCGTCAATGTCGTTGAGTCGATGGTCCCTTGTTGGCCTCAGTTCTGTTTCCCCCCCCCTTTTTTTTTTCTTTGATCTTGTACTGTGTAGATTGTGCCAGCAGACAGGTATCAGCCTTGCGAGATTCGAGATGGCAATAACCCGGAAAAATCTGCAGAGGGGTAGGCTGGGAGGGCGATGAGGAATACGTTGGAGGAACATCCAATAGAAAGAACGTTACCAGTTGGTAAGTAACTTGTTCTTCGAGTGGATTGTGTCCTCCAACGTATTCCAGATCTTAGATAGACTCCCAGAGCAGTATTTTGTATAATTTCTCTGGAGGAGGGGTTAGATTTTTTTCAATGCCCTTAGATGGCGGAATAATGCACTGCTTTTCCAAAAGTCAGCTCCTTAGACTGGGAAGCATCCATCCAGGTTATAGAATTTTGAAAAGGTGTGTAGTGAAGACCAAGTTGCTGCTTCGCAAATGGATCTTATTGGAACACCTCTTTGAAAGGCTGTCGAAGAGGCGATGCCTCTGGTGGAATGAGCCCTTCACCCTTCTAGTGGGTCTTTCTGTGCTAGTCTGTAGCATTCTGAAACGCAAAGCACGATCCAGCGTGAAATTGTCTGTTTTGTCACCGATTGACCCAGTTTCCTTCCTGTGTAAACTATAAACAGCTGTTTGTCCACTCTAAGTCTGGAAAATCTAGAGATGTAAAAGCTTAAAGCTCTTTTTGGATCCAACCTGTGTAATCTTTCCTTCTCCTTAGAAGGATGGGGTGGAGGATAGAATGAGGGTAAAACAATTTTCTGACTTAAATGAAAATCGGATATTACTTTCGGTAAAAATGATGGTTTCACCCTCAACACAACTCTGTCCTTATGGAACACAGTATAGGGTGGCCCAGAAGACAGTGCCTCCAATTCGCTCACTCTTCTTGCTGATGTTAAAGCAACTAAGAAGACAGTTTTCCATGTTAGTAATCTTAATGGACATGTGTGCATAGGCTCAAAAGGAGCACACATTAAGAATTTTAGGACTAAATTGAGATCCCAAATCGGTACTTGAAATGGTTGAGGAGGAAACAGATTAGTGAGTCCTTTTAAGAATTGTATTATCAAAGGAATTTTGAAGTAGGAGCATTCTTCTGACGAGCGCTTGAAAATGGAAAGCGCCGCAAGGTAACCTTTTATTGTTCCAATATTCAGACCTCTATGTGCTAGGGTCAGAAGGAAAGATAGTACTTCCGGAATAGAACATAGAAAAGGATGGACATTCTTTTCTCTGCACCAGTTGCAAAACTTTTTCCAACGGCAACGGTATAGAGACTTGGTTGCTGGCCTTCATGCCGAAAGCAACACCTCCATAACATCATCTGGAAGGTTCCAATCCCTGTATCTCAGCCTTTCAGATACCAAGCATGAAGGTTGAGCGCTTTGACCTCTGGATGGAGAACCTGACCGTCCATTTTGAGAGAGAAGGTTCTCTCTCTGAGGAAGACGATGGAGGACAGATGGACATGTCTAGAAGGTCTGGGTACCACGTTCTCCTGGCCCAATCCGGGGCAATTAGGATCATGCCGCTCCCGAAGCGTCTCAGCCTCCTGATGACCTGAGGAATGACGGAATCGGAAGGAACGCATACAATAGTGGGAATTCCACTCCACCACGAACGCATCTCCCAGGGCTCCTCTTGGAGGGAAATTCCCTTGAGCAATACCTTTTGCATTTTCGGTTGATACCGGTTGCAAATAGGTCTACTTGAGGGGTTCCCCAAAGGGCGAAGATCTCTTGAATGACTTCCTGAGACAGTTCCCATTCGTGGGACACCATGCATTGCCTCTCTGCACAGAGGTAGTGACCCCACACCACCTCTTTTGTTTAGGAAATGCATGGCCACTGTGTTGTACGTCATTATCAGGACATTCTTTCCCCTGACAGATGGCAGGAAGGCCTTCAGCGCCAGTCTGATTGCCCTCAGCTCTAAAAGGTTGATGTGTAGTTTGGACTCCAATGGATTGTCAAATAGTTGGCATGAGCTCCCCACCCCATGAGTGAGGCGTCCGTCACTACTGTGATCTCCGGCCATGGTTGCCAAAAAGGTTCTCCTTTAGAACGTTCTCTGTACAGGTCCACCATAGAAGATCTTGTCGGACCTTGCTCGGAATCTGAAGAAGATCCGTCATTTGACCCGAGAACTGGGACCACTGAGTCTTTAGAGCCCATTGAAGGGATCTCATCCTCAAGCATGCCTCTGGCACCAGGAAGATGCAGGATGCCACGAGGCCGAGTAACCTTAAAAAGCCGTAAGCCTGGAGATTTTGGGCATTTTGGAATTTGGAAACCATCTGAAGATTGCCTTGAGCCCTCGACTTGGGAGGCAAGCTCTTTCCCAAGGATGTGTCTAATACAGCTCCTATGTACTGAAGCTGTTGGGAAGGTGCAATTTGCGACTTCTTGAAATTGAGGGAGAAGCCCAGTCTGTGGAGGAAGTGGCAGGTGACTTTCAGATGATCCAGTGCTTGCTCGGTAGGGGTAGACATGAATCCCCCCTCTCCTGAGGTGTGCTGCCACCACTATCATTAACTTGGTGAAGACCCTCGGGGCGGAGGTCAATCCGAATGGCAGGACTCTAAACTGATAGTGTGAGTCGCCAACTACGAACCTCAGGTATTTTCTGTGCTTGAGATGAATCGGCACATGAAAATAAGCATCCTGGAGGTCCAATGACACCAACCAGTCCTGAAGTTGAAGGGCCTGAAGGATCTGAGAAAGGGTAACCATCTTGAACTTGTCCTTCCTGAGGAACTTGTTCAAGTTTCTTAAGTGGAACTTGTTCAAGTTTCTTAAGTCCAAGATGGGTCTCAGTCCTCCGTCCTTTTTGGGGAATCAAAAAATACGGGGAGTACCATCCCTTGTTCCTCTCCGCTGCAGGTACTGGTTCGATAGCACCTTTCTCCAGCAGGGTTAGAACTTCCCACTGTAGGAGCGGGTTTCAAAGACTTCAACGGGTGTTTCCCTGGAGGATTGCTTTGAGGTTGCATTAGAAAAGGAAGGCAGGAGCCTTGGGCTATTATTTCTAGAGCCCAAACTTCTGAAGTAATGGCTCACCATTCTTGCAGATGCTGTGACAGCCTGCCTCCTACAGGTGTTTTGTGATGCAAGTCCTCAAAGTGGTTTTGTGGTGGATGTTGCAGCCGCTGATGGTAGGGAGGCTGCAGCTGGAGCTGGCTTTTGCACGTTTTCCTCGTCCACCGCGAGAGGCCTTTTTCTGGCCCCTTTGACTGGCCATTCACCTTTCCATATGAGGTGTAGTAACAATAGGATTGTCCCCTCCACGATTGTTCTTGCGCACGAAAAGGCTGGGGTTGCCTAATAGCAGCTCTTAAAGATTTGGCAGGTGCTTTTGAGGTCTGCTACCTCTCAAGGCTCTTGGCAGCCTTGTTGCCAAAAAATGTGAGACCCGTCAAAAGGCATGTTCAGAAGGCGGTTCTGTACGTCCGGTGCAAAACCCGACTTCCGTAACCATGCAAATCTAGGCATTACCGTGCTAGTGCCCATGGACCTGCTTATACTATCCGCAGTGTCCAATCCAGATTGAAGGGATTCCTGCATGGCTTCCTTTCCATCTCTAACGATGGCTAGGAACCCTTCCCTTTCTTCCCCTTCTGGTATGTGCTGACAGACAGCCGGGGTTGCTGCTGGCCGGACGGTATTTTGAGGTGAGGGATTTATTTACCGGAGGAATAGAATCCGGAGCTTCCCAATTCTTGGCCACCCTGTTTTGCAAGGCTACATGAAAGGGTAGTACTGGGTCTTCGGTGGGACCATGGTCCAATATATCTGTTAAATCATCTTGGATGAATTGGGCTGGTGGTCTAGCCCATCCTAAGGAATCTACTACCTTCGTCATTAATTGAAGGTATGATGGACTGGCATGCTCTCCTGGTTCTGGTCTGCCAAAGTCATTCTCAGGAGATGTGTCAAAAGGTACATTTTCCTCATCAGATCTCTCCTGCTCCTCAAAAATTGAGGTCAGGGATTTGAAAAACTCCTTCCTGGGGAGGGGCTTGAAAACCTTCTCTGGGAGAGGAGGAGGAAGAGGTCTAGTACCGGGCTCTGAGGAAATTACAGGTTTTGTAACCTTATCCTTCTCTTTTTCTGGCTTTCCTGGCTTGGCTGGAGCCTTTGGTGCCGAGGGTTTCGACGTCGATAAGGGCGTCAATGACATAGTGGTCATCGAGCCGGTCTTGCCTTCGAGGTGTGATGGGTCTCAGGCGGCGTTGGTGACCTCGAACGGTCGACTCGAGCATTTTTCGCTCAGCGTCCTGGAAGGTTCCCTATCCTTCCTTTTTCGATCACCCGGGCACAAGGGCGCGCGAGTGTCGGAGCGATGACGCTCCCGGCCGGCTTCCAAAGAAGGCGCGGACCGAGGCTTTGCTTTCTCAAACACCTCCATCATTTTGAACCTGAATGCTTCCCACTATTCGGAAGACGAATGTTTCGTGGGGTATTTCATCCTTTTCGGAGACTCGTCTGATGACGAGGTGGAGGGAGACCTGTGGCGTCGTTTCTTCGATTTTTTTGACGAAGACGACGAGCGATGGGAATCACTTCGGGACCTAGATCGATGCCTTTCGCGTCGAGGAGATTCCTCCTCACGAGATCTCGACTCGACGCTAGAGGCTTTACGATCGGTTTTTCAACCTACCTGTAGCTTTCCTCTCCTTTCTCGCAAGGCCCTCCCCGTCATCGCCTGACACTTCGTACAGGCCTCCATGTCATGGCCTTCTCCGAGGCACCACAACACTCTCGGTGCAGGTCCGTGATTGACATTTTTGAGCCGCACGACTTGCACTTTTTGAATCCCGATCTCGGAGTCGTGGTCGGCGTCGATGGCGAGGACATATTTCGTTTGTTATTATATATTATTCTTCACAGAACTCGAGGCGCGCCGAATGTTCGAAGCAACGTATACTGCGGAAAAACGGAACTGAGGCCAACGGGCACCGCGCGTGCTACTTATACACCCGATGACGTCACCCTCGACGGAGGCCTTCGAGGGACTATCGACTCGACATCGACGCACGGCGCCCTCTGCCGAAATTGTTTTCCGAAGAGCAGCAAAGCTGGATGGAATACATCTAAGATGAGGAATACGTTGGAGGACACAATCCACTTGAATTAAGGTTATTGCAGGATCTGAATGTCAACATTACCAATTCCAAGATGATGTACGTGGCAACTGGTCCCCCAAAGAGATGGACTATTTTCTGTAATGAGGCAAACTTAAGAAGGAGTTCATTGGTATGATTATCTTTTTTTTCTCTACATAGCTTAAACTGTCCTAAACATATAGTGAGAAACCGGAGGGTATTCTCATTCCTACTGCCCTTGCATCCTCTTCTCAGGTGGCCGGGGAAAGGCCATCGCTCTTGAATCCTGACCCTGGGGGTGGAGAAGCAAGGGAGGATCATCTGGGTGGAGGGTCCTGAGCGATGTGGAGTGGGGCAGCCACAGGAGAGACATGGTATCCCTCATTCCCCATTGAAGAACAATCTAACCCTTCCCCAGCCTTTATGGGCTACTGAAAAACCTCTCCCCTCATTTTCCCATATTGTTCATCTGACAGTACTGAAAGAGGAACAAGCAACTAGGAGTAGTGAACACTAGTAACCTAGTTCACCACTCTAGTACTGAGACGAGGAAGAGGCGACTGAAAGGAACAAAAACTAAAAATACATTTTACCACTCTAGTACTGGGACGAGGAAGATGCCTGTGAGGGTCGGGCATCTCCCATTAATTATGGTCAGGCAAGCCCCATTGAGAATACACACCTGCAGCCTGTCAAGTGGTTGCAGGTGTATAAATGGAGAAACATGGATGCCTGCAGGGGACCCTTACTGAGAGGAGGCAGCCTTGGTGGGACTAGAGAAGGAGCCAGGACGCTGGCCGAGATTGCACTAGACCTGAGGAGCCCAAGGCGAGAGAGGCCGTGAGGTTGTGAGAGGTGTGGGAGCTTCCATATACCAATACCTGGAACTGCGGACTAGCTGAACAGAAAGTGGGACGCCATCTGTGTCCCTGAAGAGACAACGGAATTGCCAGCGAGTGCAGCGCTGCAGCTGGCATGCGAGCGGGGCTCACAGAAGCCAGTTCGCTGACCGTAGAAGCAGGAGGAAGCAGCAGAAAACGCGGGGGAGCACACCAAAGACCAGCGAATGTTGAGCAAGCTGCACAAGACCAGGGCACTCCTGGCAGGCCGCAGAAACATGAATAGGTATTGAATGAAAAGGAAACGTTAAACTAATTTGAATTGGGTATCTCGAATACCGAACCCAATGAAAACGTGCAACCAAGCCACATTATGCAATTAAAACCCGAAACAAAGTGAAATTAAGCATACTGAATATTGAACTGAAGGAAAACTTTAACTTAAGTATATTGAATGCTAAATTGAACAGACCGTTAATGGCAAAGCAAATGGCAAATGAGAGCTTAAGGGAAAGTGCCCATGTGAAAGAAACATACGGAAAAGAACGCAAGGGTGTAAGAGTGCCATATAAAGGTGGGGCATGAATAAGACAGTCTGAAAGCAAACTTTATGAACAAATGCAATGCGGCAAGGCCAAAGACTGGCAAGAGGTGTGTGACACATGGTGGCAAAGCCAAGGGGCTGACTAGGAGAAACCATAGGAGTGTAAAACTGCACATAAAGCCAAGAGGCCAAGAAAGAGGAGTTAAGTAAATGTGATTCTGAACACAGGGGCAAGGCAAGATCCTGTGTGGGCTGAAGAGCCTAAGGATCCTGGTTGCGCGACTTATGATGGGTGGACCAGGTGGTCTGACAACTGCGCCTTGACCAGTGAGCCCTAAATTGTGAAAACTAAGAGACATTGTGAAACAAGCGAAGAGTGGTGTTGAACCTTTTTGACTAAAACAAATACTACGTTGAAGTCTTGGGGAAGGGAGCACTGGGAAGTGAAGAATTGCAAATGCTGTCTCGAGGACAGAGCCTCAAGACCCTTTTCTTTGGAACTGTGTTGCATTGAACTTGGGGAAGGGAACCCCAAGCTTTTGATTTGAACTTTTGGTTTGAACTGTGGTGTGTTGAACTTGGGGAAGGGAGCCCCAAGAATTGTGTGGAACCATATTGTCTTGAGTGTGGGAAAAGTAACTTGAGACTTTTATGGAAATTTCTTGAACTTGGGCATGGGGAGCTGAAAAGAAAGCTAAGAGCAAGACGAAGCTCAGAATTTTATGTTGAACACCATTTTTTCTTTGATTATTGACATCCCTACACATTGTTTAGCTTTAGTTGTGAGAGTAAGGCGGGGTTTAGGACACAGATAGACTTTTAAGTTGAATTATTTGCTTAGTTGTGTTCAGGTAGAGAAATCCCACCTTAGCATAGGGCAAGTTAGGCCTCCTACCATCCTGACATCTGAGTTAATACATTATATAATCATTTTATTGTGAATTAGTCCAAAATCTGAAATTTTAAAAACTTTACACAAAAAGACATAAATCATTCAAATCTACTAAATATATGGAATCATTACTACTTCAATTACACACAAATGGTCATACATAAAATAATAAGATGGTCACAGATGTAATAATCATAATACTAACAATGCTAATTGTGTTAAAATACCAGAAAATAATAATGAGAGTGTGCTATACATCCATCCCCAGAAATGTTTGCAGTAGCAATGTCAGAGTGCCGATGATGCTACTACTACTCTTCTTGTTCTTGATCTCATTCTTACTCTTGGTCCCCTCAAGCTCTTTATCATAAGTCAGCGTAGGTTAATAAATTACTTCCGTTTGAATTTTGAATCTGTTGTCTGTCTTTTGCTTCATGATACCTTCACATATAAAAGCAACAATAGATGCACCCAGGAAACAAGTTGATCTCAAGTCCTTCTAGGGAGTTCAATTCTTCTCAGTGTGACAAATCAAGGGCATTCGTCTCTTCTCCCCATTGAGGAGCCACCCCCTCCGAGACTAGGGAGGTGAATCCGCTAAGCAAGACCCTTCCTAGGGGTCTGGAAAGTGGGACCTCACTTAGGAGTGACACCCCTCTAGGGGACAAGGACTCCCATTCCTGCAAGAAACTCCCAAGCAAGAATACAATGTCTGTATAGATGAAAAGTTTAAAGACAGACTACTTCAGATTTGAATCCAACAAATAGTGTTACTTCTGGTCTGAATCCAACAAATAGTAATACTGTTTCCATATCTTTGGCTTTCGATAATTCTGGTTTCCACTTGAACTCAACAGCTTAAGAGGAACAAAATGCACCTTTGAAATACACTAGCAAGAATAAAGCCTCAACAAATAGTGACATTTCTTCAATCTCTTTGGATTCAGATAATACTGTATCTCGCCTGAACTCTAGTCAAAGAACAGCGACATAGCCCTTTTGTTTGTAAGGACATGCATACATAAAAAGATGAGGAACCTTGAATGGAGGAGAAAGAATCCTACGCAGAGGCGAGCCCCTGGCGGCGAGACATCCTGGAGGGGCAGACACACGCTAGACCACAGAGTAAACGGTAGCGAGGAAAGATATTGAGATGCTCCCAAGAAACCGGAAGGCTGACATGCTGACCAGCGAAGAGACCTGGGTCAAGGAGGAGAGCGAGATGGTCAAGCAGCTGTCTCGCCTGTACTAACTGCTCAGTCCTAACAGCTTACCCTCACTCTCTCCACTCCATTGGTGGGAATCTGAGGAGTCTGTTGCATGCTGGTAATTGTAGTCTTTTTCTAACCACCTGAAAGAGGAGAGAAAAATACCTAGCCAGGACAGAGGCAGATATGCATCTGGTCGGGAGGTACCAATACATATTCACTGATCCATGCATAACAGGGTTCACCACCTCCCAGGTCCTTGTAACCCCTTGACAAGATCACACCAATGACCCGGGCACGAAACGGATGAATAATTTAAAAAGGGATGCAATTAAAATATAAAGAAATACATATATGCGTACACTATAAACTTCTGTAATGATAAAGAAAACTTAACTTCAAATCATTTCAAAATGTTCTGAAATGTGATTTTTTGTGGCAATAAAATTACAAATATGATCAGATATGTGAGGACAATGTATTATAATGAATACACATTGTTACAGACTTACTTTAGATCGCTCCACATCTTCTTCCATATTGTCTGTGTTCCCAACCACATATTGTAGCTGTCCTTTAGTACTAATAATCTGTAATTGACATTGGCAACATATCAAATCAGAAGGTAGTTACCTGTCAGACTATTTCACATGAAGTTTATGTTTTTACAGGAAGCAAGATTACCAAATACGTAACACAGAAAATTTAGAAACCATCAGATCAAAATGCATCATATTTATAGAGGACTCGGTCTAGTTTACAAAATCAAACACCAGCTTCCAGCAGAACGTCCTTTTGAAGCACTTATGTGGCAGTTATAAACAACCTACAGGCTTTTCTGAACAACTTTATTCTGTCTGAATAACAATGAAGGGACTTCCTAACCTATAAACTAGTCTACGTCATCTCTCTCTCAGATCAGATACATTAGAAACAAAAGTAGGGAATGGAATTTCTTAATAAAAAGTATTTTAGGTACAATCGGGACAGGAGTACTTGACAACATGTTTTCTCCTCATAAAAGAGCTATATGGTGCCTCAGTCAAGGGAGCCTGTAAATCACTTCCTACTTGCAGACGTAAACACCACTAAACCTACTGTTAGAAGAGTGGTCAAATCAATAGTTACTTAAGTCATAGGCGTAAATGTTTATGCACAATGAAATTAAGAACCAATTACAAGTCCCATTTAGAATAAGGCTTCCTCACTGTAGGATGAAGCCTAAGCAACCATTCAAAATGCCCCCTTGTCACTCGTTTTCAAGACAAAAAGGACTCAACCTTTACATTTCTGTAGACATGATAGCTGCCAAACATACTTTGTATGGATAAACATGGATAGCAATGAAAACACAGCAGGAAATGCAGGACAAAACTACATCCAAACGATAGCAAATTGGATTTAAGTTTTCCTCAAGCGCCCCCTTTAAGTGAAACTGTGCCATTTGATTCTGATTCGTTTCTTCTCTGCATTAAAAACAGACCTACTCTGCAGACAAGTCTACAAGACGAAACGCGAACGGCCAGGGAATGTGGAAAAGGGATGAATAACTAAATCAATGGCAAAATAGATCTTCATTAGGAAGAAGCCAACTTGGAAACTGAGTTAAGCGAACCAGTTCTAAGAACCACATTCACATGGGTCAGAACAGAGCAATCAGAACTATACTTCATAGAGAACTCCTGTGTAGTTTTCCTGTCACTGTTGGAAGAAGAAAGGGAAAACAGTATAGGAACATGTATTGCCAGGTGGGGATTAGAACATCCTCTACATTTGTCTTTCCATTACTCACCCAAAAAGTACAATTTGAGCCGTGGACATTTGTCCAAGTCAAGAAGGTATCGACTGTGGGCTAACCTCCTCTGCTGAATACCAAGTCTACTACATCTTGTTGCAGGGGTCATTCATGCCAAATTCAGAGTAATCTGATCAGGCAATTCACCTTCTAATTGAGATATCCTGGAACATGTGTCAATGACAAATGCATGTTTCTCTGAACAGCTTTATTCCAGATCTCTATATCAAGAAGGAATCATGTTTTTGAGGAGTGTTTGTGTATATCAAACATTGCTGGTTTGTTCCGTTAGCCTGTATTAGAGGGGAAAAGCCAGTGAAAGATACTTTTAGATTTAGAAAATCAATACAATTCATTTTTCTTAAAGAAAACAGGTGTTGCAAATATCCAGCTCCCTTACTGAAACCTCTCTTTCATAATGAGGCATGCTGGAGGACAGAGTCGGACAAAGCGGTGACATGATATGAACGATTCTTTATTAAACAATACGAAAAAAGGTCCAACTCTCCCTATTCTAAAGGGTATTCCCTACCCAACTAATGAACACTCGGATACTTGTTGTGAGGGTGGTTGTCCAATGGAAAAAGACCTGTGCTCTGTCCAAACCTACCTAACTTTAGCTCTACCACTATATACACAAACAATATAAAGAACACCAGGAGAATGACTCCCTTCTCCTGGTTCACTGGTATCCACTTTGGGGATTGTGTTTAAAAGTGTTTTAACTAAGAGTTCATGTTCGACAAAGATACAGAACACCAGGAGGATGACTTCCTCCTCCGGGTCCAATAGTTCACTGTCTTTGACAATATCCTTGGCAATCTTTGCACTAGTATCTGAATCCACAAAACTGTTTTGGGAGGCCAGAAGAATGACTCCCTTCTTCTGGTTCACTTGACTCTTGATGACAATATTTCTTGACTGTTCTTATTAAGCTTTGAACTTTTCTCCAGGCTTTCTCCAGAGTTGATTTAAGTGTTCCTGCTTCACTTTGTCCTTGGTTATTTTTGCCAGAACCACAGACGATGGAGATCACCTTCGAGGCTTTGAAACAATTACTGAGACAAGGGTCATCTCGAGGCGTTGGTCAATTTGCAACAATTATTGAGGCAGGGAGATCACTCCTGATGCTTATTCCACTTACCACAATTACTGTGACGAGGGAGGACACTCCCAGGTTTGAGTCCATCTTGGTTACTTTTAAAACCATTATTGAGATGAGGAGACTCCTCCCAAAGCCTTCTTCCCTTTGATTGGTTTTAACACGATTACTGAGACGAGGGAGATAACTCCTGATATTTTCATTAGCTTGGCAAGAATTATTGATATGAGGGAGATCACTCCTGATGCTTTGATACGTTTTCCAACAATTAATGAGACATGGGAGATCCCTCCTGATGCTTTGATCAGCTTTACAACAATTACCAAGATGAGACAGTCAAAAGGCCGAAAAAAAATATCGAATGACAAAAATATCGAAAATAAAATCTCGAGAAAAAAAAAAATCGAATTTTGTATTTATTTATATATATATGTATTTTTAGGGTCAGGTAAGTAAAAAAAAGGGGTAAAATAAAAGAAATGAAAAAAGGGGCGTTGGGGGGAAAAAACATTTTGAAAAAAACATTTCGAAAAAAACGTACTAAAAAAAAATTCGTTTTTTTTTCCGAGATTTTTTGGTTTGACCTTTTTTTTCGATATTTTTCTTTCGGTCTTTTCACTATAAACCGAGGGTGATACCTCCTGATGCATTTGTTATTCTCCCCCAATTCCCTATCTGGTCTTCCGTGGATCCAGCTACCACTTTCTTGCTGGGACCACATCGCCGGCTTCTGTTTTGCTTTGGCCGTTTGCCGCTACTCTTTCCTCACTTCTCTCAGCCCCACTACAGTTCTGAAGGGCCTCTGGTACACTGGTATTGGCATTGTTAAGGGACCAACCAGTCCACCTCGCTAATGTTACGCCACTCTTAGCCTGATCCTCTCTTCTGCATTGGTTGAGCCTCCTTCCAGTTCTGAGGCTTCCTCCGACTTTCCAGTCGTATCTTCTCCACCAAGGACTTGCTTCTCCATCTCGCATCTTAGTTGCTGAATTTGAACTTTCCGGGCAGATGCGCCCAAACCTTGGTTTCTCTCTGGTTCACTTTCAGGCAGTCTTATGTCTACGTTTATGGTCGGTAGCTGGGTCATCCACAGCGGAACGTCAAAGTCCCTTATCTGTATCAATGATGCACTCTTCAGGCCTCCTCAGGGCCACCTCTTCTCAGTACATTAGAAGTCACATTAAAGAGTATTTTTCATAACTCCTGTATTAATCGTCTTCACAGTATTTCCATAAAACAATGAATTAGGTTTTATAGGAAGAAAGGGAGGAGTGTCACAATAACAGAGTGGTACTATCAGTGGCTTTTCTTCCAGACCTTAAGCATTTGGGGACTCAAAGGTTAGGGAGTTCCCCCATTAGATGGAAATCACCATCCCCATGAGGGAAGTCCCTCCCTGTGTGGTCCACCTGCGTTTTACCAACCCAAGTGGGAATATAGGGTAGCAGCCTCACATCCCTAGCCTCACAGTTAAGGGCTCCCCCTCCACTATTTGTCACAATACCCCAACAAATCTGATGTTCGAGAAAACACAGTGTTAACACACAAATGAACATGAGAAAACCTTGAAGGAGATTTCACGTTTAAGACCACTAAGTGAGAACATTAAAGAAAGGAATTAAACCTTTGGAAAGACCGAGAATGAAAGTGCTGAATCCAATGTTCCATCAAATTAAATTGAATATGCCTTCAAATGAAACCGCAATTGTATAGGGTGTATGAGACCCAAAAAGCCTATAGAACCATCAATCTGTACTAACCAATGTTTTGGAAATGCAAAACCACCTGAATACATACTGAAATTCTGTCTGTGGGCAGCAACGGTCTGCCTTTTTGAGTGGTCAATACTAGACCTATGAACTGCAGGGATTGTGCTGGAAGGACTTTTTGGAATTGTTTGAAAGACACAATTAGAGAAGACATCCATGACTATGTCAGAAACAAATTTGGTAATAAAGCCCTTGTGTCGATCTATACCAGGAAGTACCAGCCCAAATGCCTAAGGCATGACCACGTTTCCAGCGGATATGGCCTGAGGAAGTCATCACTATCAGCATCCCAATGGATGTACATCTGCATTCATGTGGTTTATGTATTCATGTATGTGATTTATATAGTACAAACCTAGCTAAAAAGCAACAGAGTGCTGTACAATTGAGGGAGCAGTAAGTACATAGTTAGGGGGGGTAATGTGGCATGGTGGAGTAAGGAGGGGGTCAACGGGATGGCTTTTTGGCAATAAACATATCAGCAAAAGGAAAAATAACCTATCTTTCCATATTTCTACAAGGATATCCCTATCTAAACAAATACCTAGGGTGCACGCCGTCAGGATGCATGTCAAAACCAAAACATTGTTCTCTGTCCAGAGCAACTACACTATTACACTAACCCTACCACTTATAAACAAACAAAAGGATTTAACAAGCTTGTGACGAGAATACCAGGAGAATGACTCCTTTCGCCTGGTGTAATAATTCAGTCTTAGGCTGGGTTAACAGCAGTCTTCTGCAATATGGTCTATTTTACCAATATGACCATGAGAATGGCACCCTTCCCCCTTGTCTATCTGTAAGAATCTTGCAGGCTGTTCTGTTACAGGATTTTGTCTTCTGCAATAGGGTTTGATTCCATTCTCCTCGTCTACCTGGTGGAATCTTGAAGGCTGTTCAGTTACAGTCTTTTGAACAAGTCTTTAGTCTCTTGACTTCCTCCCAGGGGTTCTTGGGACTCTGCCTCAAAATTCTATAAACTATTCTTCTTATGTTCCTTATACTTGCAGGGCTTCCTTGGCTCGGAGTCTGCACTTTATCATTGGGGAGCTTGCTTCCAGACAGTTCTCGACTTAATAGACGTTTGAGGCTTATTATGTTCACCACTGTGACAAGGGAGTCCACTCCAGCGGCACTCTTGGCTATCACTTGTTGTGACCACTGTGACTAGGGAGTTCACACCTGATGCGCTCTGTACTTTGGCTGTTTTGTAGATTTCTATTGTAACAAGGGAGATTCTTCCCGTGAATTACTTGACTCTTGGTTCTCTGTGTATCACTACTGTGACAAGGGAGTGGACTCCCGAGCAATGCTTGACTTTAGTACCTCCCCGGTCCCTACCCAGCTTGCCAACAACTCCAGTTACCATCACCTTGTCTGGGGAGTGTGACCGGTTCTTCCCGGGGTCTCCGTTCAGTGTTGCTTCAGCACGCTTCCCTTGCATGCTCTTCTGCTGCTTCCTTTCGGTCGCTGAAGCTATGCAGAGCTGTATCCACAGCGGTCCGGGTGTTATGGGACCATGGGGTCCACCTCTTGGTCTTTGGTGTTCTTCCCACTTCAGTAGAAAATCATTCTCCCACCAGCTTGTGTGGCTCCTCTCTACTTCTTGCCCGAAGACCGACTGTTTTTTGGGACTTTGGATGCCACAGGTTTGAACTTCCCAGGCTGCGCAGGACGGATGTCGGCTTCTCTCGCGGTTTTTCCTGCTTCGCCACCACCTTAGTCCTTCCTCAGTCTTTATGTTATATAGCTGGGCCCACCCCATTGTAACGTCAAAGTCTTTCCTTGGTGTTCTTGATGCAATCATCATGCCTCCTTGGGGTCACCTTGTCACAGTCACTTGGTCAGACCTCCAGATAAAGCGTGTACCAGGCCTTTTTACACATGAAAATCTTGTAAATACGACAGCTTTTTTATTTTCCTGGGTACATTTACACACAGATTTAGAGCAGAGGGCAGTGGAAAAGGTCAGGTTACTTGACAAAAACCAGAAGGCTTCTTTTGATGTTTATCTACATGTTACGCTCACCTGGCTCCCACAGAGACGTCGATCTGAACTGGACAGCTGCGGATGTAATTGCAAGCCACCTCTAAAACAAAATGTATTTCTCTGAAGCCTTTCAAGAAAATAAACCGCACACTGTGATAAAAGGAATGGTTTCTTTCCATTCAGCTTCAGAAGCACTGTGCATGTTTTCCTAGAATTTTAGAATTGTATAACTAATAAGATGGAAAACTAAGTTGCAATTGAGAATTCATATTTTTTTGACAAGTTATGCTTTTTGTTTCCAGTGAAACCAAACCAGTGTTGCACAATTGTATCTTTCAAAGTTCTGGTGCTGTGTGCATAATCATGCGGAGGCAGATCATTTTTACACTTACATTTAATTTACACTCTAATTATAAAAACAGTGTGTAAAATGATGACTATGCACAGTCTAGTTTACATCCATTCAACCTTGCAGTCAATGGGGTACATTACTATAAATGGTCAGTGGCAGCAGAGTCTTTGCTCAAGGGTGAGTGATTGTCATTACACTGATCACAGGTGTTCTAGCCTCTCAATCTTCAGGACTACAATTAAAACATCCAAAACCTGACTCTCAAGGAAGCGCAAGCGCTGTTCAAAAACAAACAAATGAAAGTTACATTGGTAATTGAAATAGAAACTCAGCAAAACCTGTCCCTGTGATAATCCAGATAGGTATTTAACTTTATGTAGCGCTTCATGAATGGCTCATCATACATCTAGCTACTGTGATTATTATACCTCAGTTGATATTCAATTAACCAACCTCTAAAGGATGTTAGCCTTTAAGATAGCTCAGCCAGTAGAGCACTCATTGCTGCAATCTGTGCGTGATCTGTAAATTGCGGGTTCGAATACCAGCAGGTCCTACTCGGCCTTTCATTCTTTCGGGGTCGATAAAGGAATACCGACTTTGATTTGGTGGTAATTGTGATAAATATGTTCTATGCACAGCGCTTTGCCAAAAGAGCTATATAAATAACCATTTGACCACTAGATTAGATAGAATTTAGCATGGAGTCCTTGCCTCTCTGCACTGTTGTATCATAACACTGGCATACCATTAGGTAGTAATAGCTCCAGGAAATTAGGACTTTCATCAAACATCAAAAGACAATTCTGCTATTGAATCTCCAAACACACAATACAATTCAGGTTTGCTTTACTATATAATTGGCTAGGTTTTTGTGATTTCAACATTTAAATATATGCAGGAGAGCTATATAATTGGCTAGGTTTTTGTGATTTCAACATTTAAATATATACAGGAGAGCTCAAATGGCCAGAATAATTAAAGGTGTATTCTGTCACAATGTAGAAAGCTGCCGCATAGTAATGATTTCCACACAGTTTTTGCACATGTCGGCTGGATGTCGCATACATTTTACTCTCTTGCAAAGGAGAAAAGTCATTTTTACCCTCTTAAAACCACATTTACTCCAAAATCTTATCTGGAGCACTGCACTTGGTAATACAATCTGTGGTTCCTCTGCATATTTTTTTGGCTCTTCCTCGTCTCAGTCAAAGCAGATCTTGAAGGTGAGTTAGAAGAGACTTTATAACAAACAGTAGACACTGTCAGGTTGGATGTTAGATGGCTTTACCAGGGTAATGGCTTCTGGGTTAACTGGTACAGAGAGGTCCTTCATGGGACAGGAGTCCTTATCCCCAAGAAGGGAGTCTCTCCCTGTGAGGTCCCGCATTCCAACACCTCTAGGGGGACTACTGGGTAGCAGCCTCGCCTCCCTAACCTGATAGGGAAGGACACCCTCTGGGGACAAGTGACAAGAACCTGTGAATCATCACAGGAAGTAGGGTTGTCTTGTTAGCCTATGTCCTCATTTGTCGATAAAGTGTTCAGTGAAGAACATGGCTTTCAATTCTTTCTTCAATCGCGTAGTCTTGCTATTGCAGTGATTGCATTAAATTCTGGCAATATCTTGGCTCTCGGTGTTGAATTGTCCTCCTGAGATGGTGATCTTTTGAGTATGAAGGTGTCTTCCATATTACAGCTTAGTGGGTGATGCCAGTTTGAGTCCTTGAAAGTAGGGGAAACGTGATTGACTATCTACAGTCCTGCAATGTGATGTGCTGCTCTTAGGAGGGGCCCGAGTTGTGGTTGGGACACCTGCCATGAGAGCATTGCCATCATCCAGGTGGGAGAGCAACAAGCCCAGGTAGTCCGAGGCAGGGATCACGAGTTTGATTTGGCACAGGAATGAGAGTTTGTATCATCCTGTTTGTGTGTTCTTGTCAGTGTGTGCCTTGAAGGACAAGTTGCATTCAATGGTGACGCCAAGTGACTTTGCACTAGATGTGAGTTGGGGGAGAAGGTGTTGAGATTCCTCTCGATCGGCTAGTTTTGAACTTTGGTGCGTTTGGAGGCAACTTTGAGGAGGCTGAACTCTGTTTTGGGGTTGAGATTCAGGTAGGCACTTGACATCTAGGCTTGAATAGTGGAGAGGAAGATGTTCAGTTGGTGAATGCCATTCAGTAAGTTGACCTTCAGGTACAGCTGCATGTCGTCAGCATACTGGTGGATTTTGAAGTTGCATTTCGCTACAAGTGCTCCTAGAGGCTCATATAAAAATTGAAGATACCAGGAAAAGTTGGACCCCTCTGGGACTCTGCAGGTAACCAGGCATTGATGGGATGTGTATTGGTGAGGTAGTAGTTAAATCATTGAAGGACTGCAGCATTGAATCTTATGCAGGAGTACAGAGTGTTGAGTAGTGCTTTGGAGTTGACTGTTGAATGCAGTATAGAGGTCGAGCAGAAACAGGAGGCATGGGTCATCTTTGTCCATGATGAGGAGTGCCTTGTCAATGACCTGTATGGTGGCTGTCTTTGTGCTGCAGTTTGGACAGAAGCTGCACTGGTATTCTTGAAGTAGGTTGTGTTGGATAGTCATTTAATGTACCTGGTGTTCAATGGTATTCAAGGATCTTGCCAATGAAGGGTAGATGAGTGATGGGGTGGTAGTTTGCTTGGTCGCCCCAGTTGCGTGTGGCCTTTCTTTAGAAGGGGTAGCATCTGGCTAGTTTTCAGTGCATCAGAGAATATGCCTTGAATAAGTGAGGTATTTAAAGTGTAGAGGAGAGGAGTTAGGGGGTTTCCTGGGATGTTCTCAAGTATAAAGGCAGGGATGATATCCTCGTAAGAGGTGGCCTTGAGTAATGCATTAATTGCATTCAGAAGCTACAAGAATGTGGTTTGCATAAGTCAGAAAGTCTGGTCTCGCCGCAGCTTCAAGGGAGATCTGTCGCTTTAGTCAGGAATCACAAAGAGCTAATTAAACAGAGAGACCCTTTGATCCACAAAAGAAGGAAGATGGGTGGGACTTAGAATTACATGTTTTCACCCCTTTACCTTTTCTGTTGCAAAGCACTCTGCTTATAACCTCAGGCATACAGACGATTGTTGGTGGGGACCCAGGATTTGTTCCTTAAGGTAGGCTTAGCATACACTGATCACTGTGGTCCATTTGGCTTTAAAAGAGGGCTGAGTTCCTCTTTTGGAAAGATCACCTGAAGACTTTGCAAGGAGTAGCAAGAACTCATCACTGGACCATGGCTGAAGGTACAGTCTGTCTTACATCTTACGCCAGTGAAGGAAGGCCAGGACCTCCAAGAGGGAAGCACAATCCCTCCCCTGAACCTCTCCCAGGGAACAGAGAGAGATACTGAATCCAAAGGATCCTCCAGCAGCTCCAGAACCAGTACGCAGCCAGCACACAGCGTGCCCTGCTAGATCTGCAGCAAGCTTCCTAGGTGGGAAGTACCAGAGAGTCGCTGAAAACGAAGGACAAGGCAGCACTGCAACACTTTCCTCAGCCTTGGGACAACCGCCTTAATGGACGACACAAGCCCAGTGAAGAAGCTAGGAGGTGTGCATCGACGAGCAACTACTGACGTCTGCCTTAAAGGTCGTTTTTGAGCCAGTCGAGCCCCTCAAGCTTCAATCGACTGCACCGCTGACGGTTCTTGCACCTCAGTCACTCCTACCATCCGAGACGCCTCGACCAGTGCTTCTGACCCGCCGACCAGCACTGAGACGATTCCTGACCCTGAGCCGCTTTGTAGGCTAGCCTGTAGCCATCCGACAAGCCTTGCTCGCCGAACTGCCTGCTACGTGATACCCGCTGCTATCTCCCATCTTGAACTCTGTCGCAGAAGCTGCAAAGAGCCCTGAAACCGACTTGACTACAAGCACAAGCTACATTGGGGTTCTGTAGCCCTGGTCCTTCTCCAAAGATCCTCTAGTGACACTCAATGACCCATTGCTCCCTTTGTGTTGAAACCAAGTATCCTTTAACTATTGTGATTAATTACTTTACCGACTACCCTCCTGTCAGTATCTAGAGTGCATCCGTTTTCCTTCTTGAAACGGTCTGTTCTTTACATTACTTCACAGGGCGGGTTGTATTTTGTAGTGTGCTAGAATAGTCTGTTGTGATAATAAAGTAGATATTTATATACAAAATTGACTGGACAGTCCCTTTTATCATTGGATAATAATTTTATTTTCGCTGTGTTGCAACTAACCAACGATCCACGACCTTGTGGAGATAAGCCTGCCGTTCCGTCCACGTTACCAAAATTGGACAAGGAGGTTTATAATTTGCTTGTGTTTCCACTGTTTTCGTGCCTAACACTTGTGTATAGGCGCGTTATAAATGCCATATCATATCAATCTGTTCGGATCCCTTATGGTGTACTAGAGGTGTGGGGCTGATTGATGGATTCAAAACCGATATTCATCCCTGGACCACTGGTGCCCAGGAAGTTGATTTGTCACAGTTACCTATGATGACTGTTTCAAAACACTATGGGAGATTCCAGGGGACTTTTTTACTACAGCAAAACAGGTTACCCTGGAACAACCTCATCAAGACTTGACACCTGTATGGACTGCTAATATAGAATAGAGTGATAGAGTGGCCACTCATTTTCCTCATATAAAATGTATTAAGACAGGGAAACAATCCACAATTTTAACAAAACAATGTCACACTAAGGTTCTGCAGCAACAGGACATTACATAAAAACCATATATAACATCTTCTTGATGCAATATCCAGTGATTTTGCCGAATATAAAATAAATTATTAATTTTAAACTAATAAAAAAACAATGAAAAAATACCAAATTTATTTTAAAAATATATTTAGGGTGGGGTTAAGGGGTTCAATCTTGTGGGGAGGGGGTTAGGGTAGAGTTTTAAACATTAAACAATTTAGTATTTTTTTAGTTGTTTTAGTTTCGGTAAATAATTCTTTATTTTGTTAAAATCACAAAGAACCTACTCACCATATTCATCAAAGAAACGTGGGTAGCCCTCTTGGTATCCTCTAGGGCTCATTTCTCACCTAAAGCCCAATGCTTCGACCCTGAGGGGCGATACGTTATGGCGACGGGGGAGGTGAGAGGGAGGTTGCTTACAGCAGTTTGTATATATGCCCTGAACTAGGCCCAAGATCTCTTTTGGGAGTGTATGTGTCATGATCTCTGCTTCCAAAAGGTCAGGGTTTTCCCAACTCCCTTGGAAGCAGATCCATAACCCAGGTTCCGAGTGCCAACCAGTCCCAATTGGGACCTTTTGGACCCAGTCCTGGCGCTAGTGGCACCAGGCTCATAAATATGCCCAGTCCCAGCGCTGGAAGCACCGGGCTCATAATGCTTGGGTGGACTTACCTGCAGCAGACCATGCTGCTTACTTGCCTGCCAGTTGAGCCTCTGATCCTCTTCTGTTTGGAACTACTTTTCCTGTTGGGTGGGGCAGGAGCCACTCCCTAGATTCAGAACACTGGAACTCTTCTGGAAAGCAGGAACTCTTTTCTTACCTAGGTGTGGCTGTGGAAGGAGAGACCTAAGCACTACAGGAGGCTATTTAAACCACACCCGATGAATGAATCTTGCTTTGCGTTATTCTGCATCCTCTGCAGCAGAACGCTCATCGTGTCTTCTGCATCTGATCAGGGGCCTAAGGAAAAAGGCTTACCATCCTGAATCCAGTCTTCAGCAACACCTATAAAGACAAGAAAGAACAGGTTAGCATTACGGTCTTCAGTGACAGCTCTTCACTTACCTGGTCCATCGGCTGTCACAAACGCCTCGCGCTGCATTCCGGCATCTGAAAGACAAAGGCTTACCTACTCTTCGTGCGCTCCGGAGGTCTTCACACACTGCATTCCGGCATCTGAAAGTCAAAAGCTTACCAACTCTTCGCACTCTCCGGAGGCCTTCGGCGCTGCATCCCGCATCTGAAAGACAAAACAAGGTGCGTTTAAAGACATTGGGGAACTTTAATACTCACGTGCCATTACTCCTTTCCACATCTAACCCAGTGGGTATTCCGGCACCCTGCAGCCGCTCCGAACTTGTACCTGCAAAATAAAAAGACAGTTAGAGCGCATCGTGAAGAAGGCAACAAGCGCTTACTTACGTGCTTCCAGGCGCTTCTATTCATCACACGGGCTCCATCTTCAACTCACTTCAGCCTGTCATCCGCCATCGCCGGAACCCTGCAAAACAAGAAACATCATTACTAAAGACTTTAAAGACATTAGAATTACTCGAAACTTACCGTTCGTGCAGTAAACGACGGACAGCCGTCCTCTGAAGTCAAGAGGCCTGCTCCCCTTATCCAGTGAAGAAACTGGTTACAGCACCCTGCCCCGAGGCAGATGGAGAGCACGGCGTTCACTTACCTAAGGTGAGAGCGTTAACCTTTGGGGTTCTACAGGAGAAGAGAAAGGGAAGAAGAGAGAGACATTCAATAACCCAGTTCCTTAATCCCATATTTTCTATCTGCAGACATCTTACCCTTCGAGTCAGACATACAGTGCACAGAGGTCCAGCCCAAAGAGCCAGCCGTGTGTTACACATCACCTTTGAAGATACGGTATACGCCCAGTCAAGACCGGCGCCTCTACGGGAATCAGGTGAGCGTTACAGTATGAAAGAGCAAATCATGGCCTTTACAGACGGTATCCTACTGGTGGGAGGGGACTTTAATATGGTTCTTAGCCCGGAGAGGGACAGAAGGTCAGTAAACCTGCATATTGATATGCGTTCACAGAGGAAGCTGGCTGCCCCATTCCAAAGGGTTAACGAGGAACTGGGCTTCTCCGTCTCGCACGCACCAAAACAGGGGCACGACCCATACTTCACATTCTTCTCCAGGCCCCTTGCAACCTACTCCAGGATAGATTACATCTTGATTGACTCCTCGCTCCGAGAACACATCTCCAACTTTAACGTCGAATCTATCCTGTGGTCGGACCAATGCACGGTCAAGATTGCATTGGTGTCCCCCCGGATCCCACTGACTGGTCATGATGGTCGTGTAATTACCTCCTGCTACAAGATAAAGAACTAGCCCAGACCCTCCTATTCACCATTAAAGAGTTCTTTGCTATCAATGACAACGGCGGAAGTAGGCATAATGGGAGTCTGGGATGCGTTCAAAGCCACGATCAGGGGTTCTCTCATGGAGATGGGCTCGAGGAGAAGGAGGGAAAGGGACAGTGAGGAGAAAAAGTTAAGACAGAAAATAAGATCTATCCAACCAGGGGGGAAATTAAGGTCTCAAATGTTCCCGGGCAAGTGGGAGGAGCTACAACAGTTTAGGATTAAGCTTTCGGCCATACTCGTGGGCCAGACGGAAAGGAAACTTGCCTTCCTAAAACAGAAATATATGGAGAAATGGGAAAAGGCAGATAATATATTAGCCTGGAGATTGAGAGAATGCAGAAACAGCAGGAGAGTAGACTATCTGGTACGAGCATCTATACATGTCGGGCTACTCAGGAGATGATGCTGACATTGACCATGTTTTAGTATCCTTGCCCATTCCCCGTCTCACTCCCGAGGCGGCTGATCCCCTTGAAATCCCCATTACACCACAGAAGGTAATAAGACACCATTACCACTCTGAAGGGAGGCACCACTCTGGGAGATGATGGCTTCACAGTTCAATTTTATAAATCCTTCCGCTCGGCCCTGGCCCCGTTCATGTCCAAAATGTTTAACACTGCCCTGGAGACAGGATCCCTCCCCCCAGACAATGATGTCGGCCCTCATTGTGGTGATCGCTAAGGAAGGGAAGGACCCTGCCCACTGTCAATCTTATCGCCCCATATCACTCCTGAACATGGACGTCAAGATCCTAGCCAAGCTCCTCGCCAATAGGCTAGCTAAAAACCTCCCATCCTTGGTGCATGGGGACCAAGTTGGTTTTATTCCCGTTAGGCAAGGTGCTGATAATATAAGAAAAACTCTGGACCTCATGGATGAGTTCTCAAACCGCCACTTAGAGGCCTACCTCCTCTCGCTGGACTCGGAAAAGGCCTTCGACCGGGTCAAGTGGCCTTACATGGGTAAAGTCCTTAAAAAATGGGCCTGGGAGACAGATTCTGTGGGTGGATAGCTGCCTTGTATAACTGCCCCTCGGCAAGAGTCTCAGCCAATGGATCCACTTCGTCCCTCCTACGCCTCTCTAGAGGCACTTGCCAGGGCTGTCCCATTTCTCCCCTTTTATACGCCTTGTCGAAGGAGCCCCTGGCCATCGATATTAGATCAGAGGTCAGATCACAGAATTTCCGCAGTCCAGTGTGGCAAGTATAACTTCAAACTGTCGCTCTTTGCAGACGACATTTTGGCTTATCTGACCAACCTCCGAGATTCCCTCCGGCACCTGATCGACCCAATTAATTCCTTTGGGGCTTTCTCTGATCTCAAAATTAACATGCCCAAGTCGTGCATAATGCCCATGGGGGATAAGGACCACGAAACCAGAGGGAAATGTGATCTTAAGGGAATGAAAATAGAACGTGTGGCCACCTCGTATTTGGGAGTGTCCATCTCATGAGACCTAGGAACCCTGTTTGAGACCAATTTTCTCCCGATCCTGGCGTCGATTAGTAAATATCTCCTACGTTGGACGCCCCTAACTCTCTCATGGTTTGGTCGCATGGTCACAGTTAAAATGAATATTCTGCCCCGTCTCCTCTATCTCTTCTCGGCCCTTCCCATCATCATCCCTGAAACTTTGTTCTCCACACGCCATGCTCGGGTCAAGCGCTTTGTCTGGGGTGGTAAAAGGGCTAGAATTAAACACTCGATCTTAACCTTAATGAAATCCTATGGGGGTTTTGGGCTCCCCGACTTTAGATTATATCACAAGGCGGCCCAGCTTCGAGTGATGTTGGAGCACATGAGGGACGTCTCTTATGGACTTCCCCCAAATCCCTCCAGTTCGGCTTCAGGACACACCCGACCCTGGCTGTGCTGTGGGCCTCTTGGAAGGGAGACCAAGATAACAAGTTGTTGTCCTCCTGGTTGTCCCCACTGACCTCCCTGTGGGGCCCCCTTTTAATCTAGGTGCTAAAGGATTCTGTGACACCCAGTCATGGTCAGACAAGGGCCTGGAGAGGGCAGCCAAACTCTTTCTCCAGGGTGCCTTCATTGAATACGACCAACTGTCCACGGCAATGGGGGATGATCTGCCCTCTGTATTCGATTATCTGCGCCTTAAGGGGATTCTTACTCACCCCAGATGATTACCTGATTTGACCCACCCCCTTAAACTTTCGAGAAAATTATGGTGGAATCTACTACTAGGAGGGGCTCTCTAAGATTTACGAAACTTTAATTATGGCGAACCTAGAAGGTAGGCAACCCTTCAGGCAGATTTGGGAGGAGCGGCTGGGGGTGGCTCTCGAGGAACACACAAGGAGAGAGATTTTTAGGTCCATATTCTCGGGGTCCCTGTATACCTTGGCGATGGAACATAAGTTTCAAGATGTTACACCCTTGGCACCGCCCACCGGCTACCCTGGCCAGGATGTTCGAAGGAACGTCCCCTCTTTGCCCTAAGAAGTGCAAGCAATGTGGAATCTGGTACCACATGTGGTGGGAGTGCCCGGTGATCCGGGTCTACTGGTCTGAGCTACTTAGTTGGATCAAGGGTATCATGGGCACTGGGCCTTCTCTACACCCTCTGGAGATTCTCTTGGGCATGCCAACCCCGGAATCTGATGTGAACTCCTTCCCAAGGGTGGTCGAGGCGATGCTGAGAGCGGGAAGACTAGCCCTTGCTTAGAACTGGAAAAGTCCCTCTACACCCTCCAAAGCTGAGTGGCTCACTAAGCTATGGGCCATTTTCACATACGACAAATTTTCAGCAATAACCAACAACAAAATGGACACCTTTCTGTTGAACAGGTCTGTTGTTCTCCTGAGTGATGAATGTGGTGCATTGAAACTGTAGCTCCCCAGAATTATAGGTGTCATGATTTTTTTTTTACTTTTACTGCCTACAATCTGTATCCTACGTTATTCTTTGGTTCATTTGTTGACGCCCTTATGTCAGTTGTACTAGACTGTCTTGCTCCATGGTTTGTTCTTTCTATGCTACCCACACCCAACGTCCGGTTGGGCTTGGTGAATGTTATGAGCGCGGAGAGGTGAGGAAGGGGGTTGCAAATTAAAGATTAGCATTCTCTTATTGTTGTCGCCAGGGATCACCTGGCCTCCTTTGTATGTCAAAATGCTTAATAAAAAGAAAGTTAAAAAAAAAAAAAAGATATCACATAGAACCATTTATGCACGGTAGTGTGCATCAAGGGTAAAGCAAAAAAGAATGCCATGCCCCCAGCAACACCCACCCCCTATATAGGGGGTTGACCGTGTTATGTGCGTGTCAGCTCCCTATTTAGGGGTGAGGATGATAGGCACAGAAACAACATTTTCAATCGTGCATTTACACATCATTCTTAAAACTCCTTACATAAATGTGTTCATAAAAACAAATGCACCAACATACATACCTTCATGTACATAACATTAAGAATAAAAAACAAAACTTACCTTATATGCTCGCACACTGAACATGCACTGCACCGCCAAGGAGGACGGATGGGCCTCCTCTCTGCAACGTACACACACTGACATCAGAGCACTCTCCCCTACCATCATTCAGTGTGTCTACGCTGTTAATGCAAAAATTAGAGGCGATGGCTGGGCTTCCAATATCCTGCTGCCTCTCATTTCGTGCTATGTTTCTTGCAGAGCATCAATGATAGCACTTTAGGAATAAAGAGCAACCATACCAAGGGCCTTGTGAAATAATAGAAGTTCCTATTGATGACAAATCTGGTCTTTCAACACACTTGGCAGAAGTGTTAGGATGAAGTGCAGTATGGACTTTGTTTTTAGCTTCTTTGTGGTTACTTGCATGGTGTGTCCAGGATGTGTAGGTGGCAGTGTGCACTTTTGCATTTTACCACTTAATCCCGATTAGAGTGCCATATAATATAAAATGTCTGTGCCACAATATTTTTGCCTGTCTTTAGGCTATCTTGTCTTTTGACCTTATTCCTGCCATGGGATGGCCAGATTTTCCATATATGGCAAACCTTTTCTCTGGGAAAGCTCCAGCTTTCATGGGCAAAGTCAAGGTCTGTGTTTGTGGCTGGATTTTGGGGTCTGGGTCTGCGTGGACACAGTCACATCCTAATGCACTAGTAGCTCCAGCCCGGATCCTGGATAAACAGAGGACTCCTGGACCCTTTCTTCAGATCATCATTGGAACCAGGACCCCTAGGACGTGGGGCAGTCCATTGATGAACCGGAACTGGGCATTGGAAAATCACCAGCAACCCTTCCTCACTTGTCCGGGGTAGCCCTGCAGATCTCAAGAAGACTTTCATTAGTGCTTCGACCCCAGGACTGGGAATAACCAGTCCCGACCTCTGCTTGGAGATCCAGATGCTGGAGCGCTTGGAACAGTCCCAGAACTACCCTGTAGGCTAGCCAGAGGTTCTGCTGGGCACATTAATGCTACGGTCGCCGTCCTGAGTTGAGCTTTGGGACTCCGCAGATCCTCATTTCCCTGAAGTTGCAGTTCACCATGAAGAGGGGCCTTGCAGGAACAGTTTCTTTGTTCTCGCCACAAGGGTTGTCTTCTGCCATTTTGTTCAAGTGGGCATCGCTGCTCACTTCCTGCATTATGTCTTGGGAGATGCCCAGAGGTTGTCGCTCGACTGGTCGGACTGAAGTAAGTGTGTCCTGAGTGTCCAGAATCCAAAATCCAGACCACCGGAGCATGGTATCACAAACTAGTCACACTCAAGAACCAGACGCCTCAAGTGACTTCCGCACCCATGACCCCTGGCCTTCCTCCAATGAAATCAAGAAACAAACCCAGAAAGCTCAGAAATGTAAAGAACTTCTACGGTAGGCACTGAGTGAGAATCGGAGTACATGGCGTGGGTAAACATATGTGTTATACCCCCACGTCTACATAGGGTTACATGGGTGAGTGTTAGGAAAGATTTTCATTTTACGGCTTTCATCCCATAGACTTATATGGGACACTTCTTTTTGTTTTGAACCCTATCCTGACGTGTTGGAGACAAGTAAAGCCTTCTGCTTTCCTTCCCTTGCCTATTTATTATTTTTTTCCTAACCACAACCAAAAACAACAATTACATAATCATATGATTCACCATTGCTTCAAACTGTAACCTATTTAGCTCCCCAACTCCCCCCCTTTGCCTGTTAATTCCCTTAATTTTATTAATTCTACCACACTGTCCCCAACTTCTGCTTGTGTGCCTTGGGTGGCACCATCCGTGGTCTGTTGATGAAACACTTTTACAGTTAAAGCAATCCACTGGACAATGTCCGTTCCAAGTTCTTGTCTTTGTACCCCCAGCGCTTTTTCCCACAACCCCATTTCTGCTATTGGCCACATCTTCAGGTCTTCTCACCATCTATCAATGCTAGGCTCTGTGGCGGCTTTCCATTGCATTGCTATGCTACGTTTGGCTAATATGTAAATGAGATCCTTCATCTGTGCAATGGTTTTCTGTTTAGCATTTCTCTTAAACAGGCCGAACATACAGGCCTCTGGGGATTGAATATCTAAAGAGATGCCCCCTCTAGCTACTTTACTTGCCACTCTCTCCCAGAAGGCCTGTATCACTCGACATACTCAGAACATATGAATCAATCCTGCATTCTCTTCATTACATCGTGGACACACCTGGTTCTTGGTTCCTTTAAATTTCGCCATCAATGCTGGTGTGAGGTATGTCCTTTGTGTAATATACAATTCTATTATCTGTAGCCTGGCCTTCCTCAACACTTTTTTGTGGTATAGAGCGATCCGTTTCCATTCATTCTCCTCAAACATTCTCCCCAAGTCCTCCTCTCACCTACCCTTGCATTTCAGTTGTGCTCTCGAGGAACAATCGATCAATACTTTGTATATTCCAGAAAAAGCATGCCCACCGTCAGAGATGTTTATGAGCGTTTCCACGTCTGCACTTCCGAGATTCTCATCTGTGACGGCTGGCCACCTATCTTTTATTGTACATAATATAGTCCTGTGTAGCAGGAATTGGCCCTCATGTATGTTGGTGTTCTCCCAGGCCGTGCAAAATCTAGGCAGCCCTCGTCATTCCTCAAATTTCCTATAGTCGCTTTCCCATTTGCCTCCCAGTGTGACCTCACCCTCTTTCTATGTCCATGCATTTCTGACACCACCGCTGCCAAAGGTGTCTGTGGATATATCGGATCTCCCATTCCCATGAATCTACATGTCCTCTGCCATACCTGTATCCCCAACTTGACTAAATGAGGGCGACAACCTCGTTCATTGGGTTAAATCTAAATCAGATCCCTGAGGAATAGCCTTTGTATTGCAGGTTGTAAGAGACATGCGTCTCCAGTAGGGTCGTCTGCCATCCAGTGCACCACATACTGCAGCTGGCATGCCAGGTAGTATAACTCGAAGTTCAGGATCTTCAGTCCCCCCTGTGCATATGGCCTCTGTAAGACATTCAATGCCACTCTATGCCTCCGCGCTTGCCAAAGAAAGCCCCTGCATGCTCGTAGGGATATAATATGGGACATTTATAAAGCAGTGCATTAGCCTCGGCAATGCCACCATTTTTAATAATGCTGCCCTTCCTGCCATCGACAGGAGTAGCTTGCCCCAAAACTCCATTGATTTGCTCAAGCCCTCCTTGGCCCTGACTGTTAGCTTCATGTTCTTGCTTAGGGTCGCGGTATACACTCAGCCCCAGATATTTAAAAGAGTCCTTAATCCACAGCAAGGGTAGGACTGGCAGTTGTGTCTCTCTAAGTTTTGCCGTTTCTGCCATTGGGAATAGGCAAGACTTGTTTGCTTATTCGGATCCCGTTAGTGTACCGAAATTATCCAGCACCTCCAACACATATGGCAGTCCCTGAGGTACAGTAACATATCGTCTGCATACATTGACACTTTGTGTCACACCCCATCTATTTCTATAACTGCATCACTATATACCTATCTCAATAGTGCGGCAACGGGTTCCGCAGCCAATATGTATAGCATTGGGGACAGCGGACACCCCTGTCTCGTCCCTTTCTGCAGCTCCCATAAATCGGAGAACGTGGAGCCCATCCTTACCCTTGCCACTGGCCGAGTATATATCAATTTCACCCACTTCATGTACTTTGGGCCTATTCCCATCTTTTCTATGGTGGCATATAACCAGTCCTGACTTTGGTCGGTGGAGGCCTGGTTAAGGATCCCTTTATAGGGCTACAAATCTCTTTATAAACCTACCTAAAAAGTATCTGCTTTTATGGCGACTACTGGGCACAAGGACACAAACCTGCTCTGTGCTGGTCTTTATAAGAGCTAGGGAAGCTGTTTTAGGATTATATTGAAGCGTTCTTTCCATGTCTAAATCATGAGTATGTCGTACCTGTGTTTCATTGGTCATTAAATTAAATGCTATTCTAGATCTCCTAATGGTGAATGTATATATCTGTTTTAATAAGGGTTTGTGTGACAATATTTGACCAAAGGTTTTACTTTCTGTGTGTGCATTTTAAAGGTCTAATAAACTACTGTATTTTTATACTTCCCTGTCGACTGGAATTACTGGTGTTGCTCTGTGTGGACTCATTGTAGCCCTAGACCACTATTACGCCATTCCTGAGACTAAGCCTTGCTGCTCTGCTACCTTACCTTGATTGGGTTTGGCTGACTGTTTACCAGCAACGGGTGGTCTCTCAAAATCTTGCTCAGGGCAGATTTTAAAAATCCATCTTAACATGGGCGTAAAGTTTAGCAGGGTTAGGTCCCATGATGTCAGAGGTTCAAAGGTTTTGTGCACAACAGCTTTATTCTAAGCAAAAAGACCTCTAGGTTCTGCTTATATGAGGAACAATTGCAGTGCTATATTGTTTACGGGATCAATGAGAACAGCCAAAAATGCAATGCTGCCGCCTCTCACACTGTTGTTAACAGACCTATTTGCTTGCATGTTTCCGAGATGCTCCTGCAGCACACATTGGACAGTTTCTTATCTACACAAACAAACTTGTACAAAACAATACTCTCAGGTTTAGAAAAGCTTTCAAGTTAAGCAAAGCAAGAGGTGGATAAACATTTGAACCACCCCTTTGTTGAAGAAGATTCAGAATCTAAAGATTCACCAGAAATGTGTTTGATATGCAAAGGAGTTCTATAAAACAGATTTAGTTATGCTAAATAGCTATTCAAACCATTTATGAATTCTGCAGCCTCTTGAACTTCTGTAGCATCTAATGAATCAGATAAATTGGAGGAAACCGGAACAATTTCCTGTCCATTCTATGAAATCTGATTAATCACTTTTTCGTCCATTTCACATTTGTGGCGTAAATTTAGCAATCTGTTACCAGCTACCATGGTTGAATTATGTATTTAGTGGGCGAACGTTCCCCAAAACAGGTCATGAAAGACATACATGAACAGCCTACCATGCACAATGCAAAAAAAAACATGTCTTCTACAGATGCCAGCATGCAGAGTAGAAAGAGGCAATGTTTTGGGAATGGGAGCCGAGCAAAGTGGGAAAAACTGAAACAATAACCTCTTCCTGAATAGGATGATGCAACCCCAGGGCAGTGCCCAAAACAGAGGCAAACACCAGAAAAAAACTCTGCTTCCGACTGGGACAGGCAGGGTCTGGGAGGAGACAATAGGTGATGCCCTGATGGAGATGGGGTTGCGCAGGTATTCAAAACCAGTTGGGAGAACAGGATGCAAAAGTACAACATAATTATTAATTGACAATGCACAAAAACCTAAAATGATTGGACTTGGTCAGCTTGTATTTGTTATGGCTGTATATTCACACCTTTGCCAAATATGCTTAATGACTGCTTCTTCATTTGGTAAACAATTGTTTGGTCTACTTTTATAAACATGGCTTCACAAACCTTGCTTGAGCTGGGATCTCCAATGCCTCCTGTGTGAAATCCATCTCCCGAAGTCTTTTTATTTATATCTGGTACTGTAGAACCAGTATCTCTTTCTGACTGAAGATGCGATTTTTTTACTTCGTTTTTCTCTTGTTCCATTTTTTCTTGTCTTTCCCTTTCAATCACTTCATATTGCTTTCTTTCCATTTCCTCCTGTTCCCGTCTGGCAGATTCTTCCTTTGCTAAAAGCTGCATTTTCTTAATTTCCAATTCTCTCAGTTCTTGTTCCTTCCTTGCATTTTGTTCTGCGCATTCCCTCCTGTGCTGCTCTTTCTGTTCTGCTTGAAGTTCTTCACTGCTTCCCTTAACTTTGTTACTTTTATCTACCAAAATGCGACTTTGCTCATCCTCTGTTATATGAGCTTTTGGGTCAAATTGTGGCTTTGTTGAACGATCAGGAATAACTGCTCCATTCTCAGTAGGCTGTTTGTCAGCCAGCTTGTTTTCAACCTTTATTTCATTAGCAGCAATTTTTATTGAAGGCTTTTTAGTGCGATCATACTAGAAAATGAAAGAAATTGTAATTAGAAAGTACATCATGTTTGGGAGTGAAAAATAATTTAATACATGTACATGTCAGATTATAACATTTTAATGTCGCTTTTAGGCCTCTTGGCATATTTTTTTGCATACATGCTTTATGGTAGTGATTTGTCAGTGAATGTGTTGCCTTTCCTTTTATAGAGCCATGAATGCAAGCCAAAACATCTCTATTGTTATCAACATAAAACCTTTCTTCTTGTCCTATTTACATTTTTCTTTAAAACTAATTAATTAACTCAAAATGGATGGACAACCAACACATGCATTTTAACTAGTGGTGACTGTTGAATCCTTAAACAGGTAGGAAGCAAAGAATACATAATTGTTTCAAGAATGCATCATAATATGTTTCATACATAAGAAAACATTGTGATGAAACAGCATCGGTATTCATATAGCAATTCCATAAACACTAAATTCATAGATAATTAGAGCATCAATTCCATATGATGTAGAGCAGTAACAGTGCTGAGTATACACCCAGGTTCACCTACACATCTGCATATCACCCACACAACACACACACACACTGAGATTTGCATCATGGAAGGAGACACAGACAACATATTCAATGTCTAACAACAGGTTTTTGTTAAAGAAAATGTCAGGATGGAGTAAGGCCTATCTTGCCCTAGGCTAAGGTGGGATTTCCCTACCTAAAGAAACTAAGGAAGGTCTCTGTCAGTACGTTCAACTGAAGAGTCTGTCTGTGTCCAAAACCTATACTTGCCCTCACAACTAAGACAAAACAATGTGTAGGGATGTCAACCATAAATAAAACAGTGTTCCAAAAGTAAAGTTCTGAGCTATTTCCAGCTCATACTTATTCTTAAGCTTCTCCCCCCCCAAATGTCATTAAGTTCCTTGCAATGTTTAATTTATTTTCTTTTGGACTGACTTGAAATAAAGTTCCACACTTTTGATAAAGACAGGATGCCCTTCCCCAAGTTCAATGCAGTGCTGGGCAGCACGTCTCAGGGTTTCCTTCTCCCAAGTTCAATATCACAAGATGACACAAAAGAAATATCTTGAGACTTTGTCTTGAAACAGTAGTTTAAAAATTCTGTACAACTCAGGGCTCCTGTCCCAAAGTCTGTTATGCACCAGTGGTTGTTTTCCTCTGTTCACAACAGCAAACCTCCTTGTTCACACATAGGGGTTTCTCTGGTCTTGGTGCAGTTTTAGACCACACAGCCCAACCAATACTGGTCACGCAACCAGGAACAAGCAGGTCTCCTTGAGAATATTCAGCCAAACAAGTTGGTTCTCAAATGTGTTAGGGAGAATTCTCTGTAAGGCTAATTTCCCAAACCTAGTGAGTCCCCCAGCAGCTTTGCTGGATTTTTTGGGGTTTATTTTTTTCTCTCCTGCTAAGAGTGAGATTCTTTTGCTCCCACTCTTAGACATGATTTGAGGTGCTCCTTTAACTTGCCATGTGTTTTATGGGCTATGGGGTCTTTTACTCCATAGGGCCTCATGTGTTTTTTTGATGTGGGTTACACAGCACCCTCTGTGCCGTAACCCAGGGTGTCGTAGCGACCCCCCAACATAGACTCCATACCCTGGGACTGACTACTGTCTCCCAGGGCATGTAAAGTCACCATTGGCTTTGCTAGTCCCAAATTAAGAACAGAAACCAGTACAAACCATCATATTGTGGACGTACTGGTCGGGGCAATTCGATTGCCCTGGGGTCTGTTGTTCGAGGGGGCACGTCTCCATCCCCCGTGATCGAGTTTTGGCTGGTGGCTGTGGATACTACTTTTTATATTCGACCGCAAATATATCTCTATGGGATTTTCCCATTGTTCGAGGCTACCAACTTTAATTATTTAATTCTTATAGCCTCGAACATACTGCCGGTTTATTTATTTAATATTAATTCGCCGGTTGGTATTTTTTGCCAGAAATCGATTCTAAAATGGCGTTTGTGTTCTCTTCTGTGACTCCAACCCAAGTCGAGCCCTTTGTTCCACTTTTTGGCGGGCTTCTCCACAGAAGCCTCCAAAAGTGGTGCCACTCTGTCTGGGTACCACAAGGGGTGTGGGAGGGGGTTTAGGCACCCTGGACTGAGTTACCTTGGTAACTCAAGTCGCACTCTTGTGTGATTGGCCCAAGTGGTGAGCCGGCCGGCTCACCACTAAGCATGTTTGATTGACAGCTAGGCTGAGTGAATGGGGGTATGCTGCATAAAAGCAGGGCTTTGGGGACTGTAACTTCAGAAGTCGCCACAGGACCCAAGAATCCGAGGAGGGAGAAGCTGAGCCGGCCTGCAACGACGACACCACCGGTGGAGCCCTGCTGAACCGTCTCACCACTTTTCCCAACGACAGAGGAGATCTCCAGCCCGGAGAGTCTTCTTCCTTCGACTGGTGGGGATAACCAGTCTACCTTCTTTTCGCCTTCCTGGAGCATCTCGTGGCCGCCTTGCCTGTGCCAAGCACCCCGGCAACCGGGATACCACATTTTCACCACTACCGTGAACCGAAAGGGTAGTACCTTTGTACCAGAGAACTCCGCGGCTGGTTTCTTCCCTGGCAGTGCAACGACCTTCATCCTTCTTCCACGACGAGCTCTTCTCCTCCTCTGGACGACGCTGCGACTTGCACCCGCTGCCAGGAACAACTGCCCCCGATGGAGGATCCTCTCCATTTAACGTACCGTGTTCCGCCTGGCTTCCCTTGCAACCGTTTGAACAGAGTGTATTAAATCCTCGTCTCTCGAACCTGGGTTACCCTGGGACACCTTAGCTAACTTTCCTGCACTGAACTAAACCTTTTTCGAACTACCGCCACAAACTTTGAAGACTCTGTGTAACTGTCTGATCTTGGGCATCTTCCGCCTGGCTTCCTTGAAAGTGGGCCTGGCACCTAAACTTCCTTGCTCACCAGTAGACTGTGCCTTCCTAACTTGCTGTGGTTCTTTAAAAAGTGTTTAGTGTGTATGCTTCCATAATTCTGCTTTTCCCTCCCCTTTTTATTTAACTTGTTGGAGTGCCATCGAACGTTAAGCGCTCACCTTTGTCTGGAAATAAGTGGTGTTAACTAACACTTGTCCAACAAGTAATCAGGGATGTACATATGATAATAGTGATTGTGTTTTCAACTTATCTTACCTATTTAGTGCTAGTGTTTTATAAGTGTGTGTTAAATAAATAATTATATACTTTTACACCCAAGCTCTGGTCAGTGTTTGCTTGTGCTACTGTATTTCTGTACCTATTTTGTATGCTCTGTATACTGCCTAACTCTTCTTGAGGGAAGTCTGACTGCTCAGCCACAGCTACCAGTGAATCTGTGTGGTACAGACTGCTACAAAGTGGGTTTACTGCCAAACACCTGTAGTCTTAAATCTTTTGCTGTGGTCCCTAAGGGAACGGCACAGGTTTCTGCCTAACAAAATGCAGTTCCTTGACTTTAACGTATTAGTGGTTTCTCAACCTTGACTCGAACTTTGCATTCAGAGTCTTTCATATGCGCTTTCTATTGGCTTTCAGTTCCTTGTTCAATAGTTTAACAGGTATGTTCTTTCCTTTCACTACAGTTGAACAGGTGCATGTTTTCTTTAATTCAGTTCAATATTCAATATATGCATCTTAACTTGTTTCCTCTCATTCAGTGTTCAATAAATTCATCTTTGTTTAGTTAATTTAATTCGATATTCCAAAAATGCTGCTTTGCACGTTTCAATCAATTCAGTATTTATTAAACACAACTTTGCTTGTTTATTTTATTTTTTTATTTTTTTTTATTGACTATTTTTCTTTAGGAACTACCCTAAGAAAATTTATCAAAATTAGCGCTTTTCGTAATTTCAAACTTCTTTCAATCAGGCATTTTCAAATGTTTCATGAATGTAGAGTCGCCTCTGTGAACCAAGGCCGTTGGATTATTTCCTGATGTCTTTTAGGGACACGATTGTGTGTCTTCGATTTGTCGAAATATTGGTCAAGTTGGTTCACCAAAGCTACCGTCCATCTTGTGGTTTCACCAGATATCAAACGATTCCATAGATTGTTTTCACATACCATCCAGGGGTTCTCGATCAGCGGTAGTAGGTGAACTGTTCTATGTTGCTTGGTGTTTGGACAATTTATTGCCAAGTGTTTCAAGGTTTCTGTCACCTTCGTCGATTTGCACAAACAGCATTCTTTTTTATCAGAGATACTGATGTACAAAATGTCCTGAGTTAGGAGCAGGTTTAATCTTGCTTTCATAAATAAAGTTCTTTTTCTTTTTTCAGGAAATTTGACGCAGTATTTCAGCGGAGATTTCACTTTGTTGAATGTATGGGAAGATGTGCTAGAAGTTTATTCTCTGCGGCTGCCTCTAATGTGTGAATCCAGTCCATGGTTACCATTTTTTGTTTCATTCGGTCTGGGTTATCCGTCAGCTCTTTTTCTGTGCAAGTTATTTCTGCCAGTTTCTCTTTTCTCTCTTTTCCACCCATCTGTTCAGTGCTGCGCATTTGCCACTTTCCAGTTCATCCTTTATGATTTTGAGAGCTGGTATCGACTCGGCCTGAATTATTTTCTTGAAAAAGCTCATTGCGCTTTGCTCTACCATGGATGCCAGGGATACAAGACCCAGCTCTCTTCTGATGGCTGCCATTGAGGTTGATTTGGGGAGTCCTAGCACAGCCTTCCATATCAGCCCCTCCAATTTGATCCAAATTGAGGAAGGCATGCACAGGGAGACTTCTGTTCCATATGCTAGAGGTGGGACCGCTTTTCCCTTGTAAAAGTTTATTGCGGGCATTAGAGAGAACTTGCCATACTTTCTATCGATCGCTCTCATTTGTGACGTGAGCCTTTTTTGCTTTATCCCACAGCGTCTTTCGCATGGCTAGGTCTGTTCCTGAACTATCAATTTCGACCCCTAGGTATTTGATGTTTTCCACCGTTTCAATTTTGTCGTTTTCAAGGTACCAAACCATTTTTTTAGCTTTTTTGTTCGATGCTTTCTCGATTGTCAACACTTTGATTTGTTTTTATTGATTTCCAGATGGTTGGCATCAATGTATTTAGCTAAATTTGACAGTTTACGCTGTAGTCCGTCTTTTGTTTGATCGATGAGGATCACGTCGTCTGCATATAGTAGTCTGGAGATGGAGGTTTTACCCAGTCTCGGCGGGAAGCTCCTTATTTCAGCTTCTGAATTTTGCAGGTCGCCCAGGAAAGCAACAAACAGTGCCGGGGTCAGGGGGCATCCCTGTTTGACCCCTCTGCGGATCTTGATCTCCTCGGAGAGCGTTCCATGCGGACTTAATTTCACTCTTATGGTGTTTTGGGAGTGTAATGCTTTGATAGGCTCAAGCACTGATTGTGGGCAATTCCAGAGTAGTAATTTCGCCCAGAGCATGTTTCTGTCGATTTTGTCAAAGGCTTTAAATAAGTCTACAAAGGCTAAGTGTACCTTTGGGGCCCCTTCCTTCACCTTGGCTTTTAAGATGTTAATTATCATGATGTTAATTGTGGTGCTTCCATTTGTTTGGAAACCTGTTTGAAGATTATCTTTTGACGGTCCACTTTTCTCCCATATTCTGAGGTGGTCCAACAGGAGAGATGCATATAGTTTGCCTATGATGTGGATCAAGGGGATTGGTCTGTAGTTTTCTGGGTCTTCACGCCCTCCTTTTTTATAGATCGGTACGATCACCGCTTTCTGCCACGACTCAGGAATTTGTCATTTAGCCTCGCATTCTGCAAAAATTCCACTGATTACGATCGACCACTCATTCGGAAACTGTTTGAGTGCCACGTTAGTCAGACCGTCGGGCCAGGAGCTCTTGATGTTTTAAGTTTCTTGATTTTGTCTGCGATGTCTTCAGGGTTAGATATGTTCACCCAGGCTGAATTTGGCTTTTCCCCTTTCGCATCTTGTACTACTTCCAGGTCTTCAAAATCCTCCATTTGCTTGTTTATTTCAATTAAGGTATTTCATAAATATAAATTTGCTTTCATTCAATTTCGGTATTCCATAAATATAACTTTGCTTATATCATTCAACTTGGTATTCAATAAACACAACTGTACTACTTTCATTCAGTTCGGTATTCAATAAAAACAACGTTGTTTATTTACTCGGACCACTACTACAAGTATACTCTTTTGGAGCGCCCCAGTGTCTAAGTGTCCCAGACACTTAGCCGGAATCTGCAGCTCCTCGTAAACGGCTTCTCCCCATTCACGGGAAAGCATGGTCGCCGGGCGCTTTAATCAGCACACTCCAGCTCTCGTGCACAGCTTTGCCTCCGCTTCTCGGCAGCACCTACTGCCTGACTTTCCTACCGTGGGATTCCCCTGTCCTGCACCATCACTCCAGCAGGACTGTCAGGATTTCGGTCTGCGTCTCGGCCTCTCCCTCCCCCACGGCTCCTTCTGCTGTGTCTTTCTCTTTCCCGGCTTCTCCCAAATGTGGCAGCATTCGACATTATACACCTGTGGTCCAGTAATGAGCTGCAGGTGTTTTTCATTAAAGGTTGCCTGGCTCTCATTACAGGGATGTGCCTGACCTTCCAGAATCTTCTTTGTCCCAGTACCAAAGTGGTAAGAGTAAAGATGGTCTATTACCTTCAGTTGTTCTTCCTTGTCTCAGTACTAGAGTGTGGAAAGTATGTTCTATTCATAAACCTCAGTTGTTTCTTCCTCTTCTCAACAGTGTTTTGTATCCCAAGAGGGGAATAAAGAGGAAAGGTCTTCAATTACGCAAAAAGGTTGGGGGAGGGTTAGACTGGTTGTTACGAGGAGAAGGGTGATACTGTGCTTTGTCCCAAGGTACATAATCTAAAATCGTTCTCCCCCTCCAACACATCTGGGATAATATCTCCTGCCCTCCTCAGAGACAAGGGAACATGATAAACAAAATCCCATAACCACGTCTGGGATATGGGTTTCTCTATCCAGGTGATACTCCCTCGCTTGTCAACCTCCAGGGGCAGGATCCACCCTGAGGTTTCTCACAACACACTCACCTATATTCATTCTAGTTTCACCAGAATCCGCAGACTCACTTTGTTGTAACATTTGCATAGCATAAATAATGATAATGGCAGTAATCATCGGTATCTAGTTATATTGTCGCCAAGGAAAAGGTTGCCAGGCAGCGACATTTAACCAAATGTGTACTCTGAAGGAAATCAAGCGCTTACCCCAAATATTCAATGACTGGCGTTTAAATTAGTAAATAACACCAGTCCTAAAACATGTTGCGGAAGGCTTTTTAGGGATCAAGGGTTAAAAACCCATCTCAATGGCGACCCAGTTAATGCTGCGACATCCAAGTACATGTAACTATTTCATAGGCCAACAATGTCTCATTTCACAAAGGTCAAAGGCACATTCTGAACTGATTTTAAAGGGTACGCGTGTCTGCTTCTTAGTCTTTGTGTCGGTTCGTGCAAGAGGCATTGGTCCTCCAGAAACTCCTGGAGTGTTCTTTAGCTATGTTCAGATCTTCTAGTTGGAGTTCAGGGACAATGAGCAATTTTTCACACCAATATTGTCTCGTTCCTTTTTAATTTAACTGGCCAAAGGCATGAATTTACCAATGGACAAATACAGAGGCAGGGTGATTTGAATATATTTGAGATCCACTGTAACCTACGTCTTGACTAAAACCTGGATTGTAACTAGCAGGAGCTTCAAGAATACAGTATAGAAGCTGTCAGGTTATTGTTTGAGGTATAAGTCATGTTCACACAAATGCTGCCACCTTTGGCAATATATTTGCATAGGAATATTACAGAGTGCAACTTGCATAAATACTTGCAATCACTGATTTGGTATAAAGACACATCTCTGAATGTCATCATTTGACAGAGTCAATGTTTTGCTTGAATTAAGTAGTTGGGAAGCCCAAGACAAAGAGTCAGTATTGTGACTCCCTAAATATCATAATACCTCCTCTCCTGGAGTGGGGAGCGGTCTACAACGCATTTTGAACCTGGGCCACCATCCCCACCAAAATATAGTCTTATTGTTCAACTTACTTTTATATCAACCTTAATCTTCCTAAAATTCACAACTGACATATGCATCAATTAAATGCAGCAGAGAGTTTGGGGTTTGTTAGTGACTTTTACAAAAGTCCACCAACATGCAAGACTTCAGAAAACACACTTGGTACACAGGGCTCCAACTCCTAGCACAGGCCTGAAGCACACAAGTATGTCTGTAGAAATGGCTGAGCAGCTAGGATTATCTTCGAAGGGAGAAAGGGTTGGAGGTGGTACAAATAACCAAGTATACACATAAGCCAAAGAAACAGTAACACACTAACAGTTATACAAATAATGATCTATTTTATAAATAGACCCAGTGTGAAAGGTCCAAAATTTTAGGCGGACCATGTTGTAAAATGTTCTCAACAAATGCCATTTTATTATATTCAAAAGGTTGGATGAACACCTCATTATCCCTACCCTGACTAGGATTTCCCTGCCTAAAACAAACAAAAGGAAACACTAACAAAGAACATCTGACCCTCACATTTATAACACATAAATAAGGAAATGCATGTAAGTTCAAAACAATAATGATTGTTTTCACAATGTAACCACAGTCTTTCTTCATAACCTTTGAAGAACTCCCCTTCCCCGTGTTTAAACGTGATTCTGGTTTACAATAAAGTTCCAATACAGTTCGAAGTAACTTCAATTTGTCAACAGAAAGTTCCAACACAAAACAAATTAGACTTCTTCCTTGAACAAAGCCTCAGTTCATCAAAAGCAACAATCATTGTCTTGTCCAGGATGGTTTGCCACTATTTATAATTTTTAAAGAAATGTATCTTCTTTGCAACAGCTTCACACAGCTTTTCCTTTAGCACAACAAACATAAATAAACTGGGTCATAACCACCCCGCAGCACTTCGACTTTCACCTGGTCTAATTCCATGCCAGGCCCCCAACCTCAGTTCACACCTGGTTTACTCCCATGCCAGGCCCACTTCTTCACAGGTTTGCCATCCGGGTATACTCCCCTGCATGAACACCATTTCACAACAGTAAGTGCTTTTGTGGTTAAGATCAACTGACAAGAGGTTTACAACAGTTTCACAGTTTTCAACAAATTGCAGCTTCAAAACATCCAACAACTCTTCAGGGAAAACACGATTCACATTGGTGCTCTTGTGTGGGAGCGAGGGGCCAATGGGCCCCTCTACCATCACTTCTCAGTACAAAACTCGGACCAAGTGCCTCTAGTGGTGGGTACGCCCCTGGCACTTATGCAATGCTAACTTTTGGTTACATTCGCGTAGATGGGACCACCAAGCAGGACACAGGGCATCCATTTTTTGTACCCCCTTTCGACTCCATCTTGGTAACCAGGTCTCACTGCGATAGTACAAAATGCATCTCTCCCTTGTGCCCGCCGCAGTAGCTCGAAGCACATGGCCCCCACCCTCGTCCCCACTCCAACTGGAAAACTCTGCAGATCCATTCTCACGCTGAAGCCGGAGCTGCTTGCAACAAATAATAAATGTAACACATCCCTTTTCCTCTGAGATCACTGTCCTACATGTGAACCAACATGAGCCAAGCACATAGCTCGTCCATCTCCACAAAAGTGTCCTTGCCCTCTTAGCCCCGCCAGTTGAAACTTATTGCCATTCTAACCCTGTGTCCTTGCAAGGCATTCCTTTCATGTGCCAGACTGCCAACCATGCTATGAAGCCCACCCAACAGACCCCCAACTAACATTAGACCCCTGCTGCAGTATATCGTGCCCAATACTAACAAGTGCCACATACCTGAGATTCTTGTGAGACTAACCCTATGGTTCAATGACAGTATTATAGTGGTCAAGGCCCATAAACGTGTGACCTGTATAACCCAAATGTTGTAGATAATATAACTCTTGAGTGATTTGTATAATGACAAGATACACTACTGAGGGTCTTTTGATCAATTATTATTTAGTGCATGCATTACTCAGAATGTATTTTCTTAGCTTAGATAGTGATCACCGTGTTTCCCAGCGACCTGACCTTCACCCATCCGGAGCACAGATATCTGACATCAATCCTCCCGCCAACCAAGCAACCAACCCGTAGGAAGATATGATGCCCACACCTAAGACACCACCCCGGCTGACCAATCCAGGTCCAACCTAGCATCATATGTTAAAGATGTCGATGTACTATATAAATGTGTTGTAACCTTGATGTGGTCAGAGCGCTCTCAGAGATCTAGATAAACTTTTCCTTGAACTCTCGCAGCCTGCTCTTTTGTGCCTTATTCCATGTCCAGGGAGTGTCTGCTTTAGTCATTTTACATGTGCGGGACAGGGAGGGCACAAACACTCTTTAATACTCTTCTGCAAAATGATGCTCCTCTCCTTCTGGATATATTTTCCCAAAAGGGCATCCTTTTTGCCATTCTTGTTTCCCCACTGCACCGGAAACCAAACAGGGATGGAGTCTCTTTCTGCTTCTCCCTGGGTTTTGCCAATATGTCTTTATCTAAGCTACTAGCATATGTAATACAAAGTATGGACATCAAGTTTCGGAGCGTATAGACCTTGCATTAGCCCCCTTCTGCTGTTGGCAATATTGGCTATATTGTATTTGCCTTGGTCTTAAGTCTCACTTCGCTTGGGTAATACTTGCAGGTATTAACTCTCAACAAAGTTGCCCCCTCGAGTTCATGGGTCTTCCACAGCCTTACACCTCTAATGATACAGTGATCTGGCTTTGCTATTATAAGGTTTTGCAGTTTTTCCCCTAGTTTGTTTTTCACAATGAACTTGGGAATCAGTCTCACTCATACCATAGTGCTGCTTTTGCTGTTTCACAATAGTTCGGTATTCAAAATTGTCTTGGGTATCACTTTCACCCATACTCAAGTGCTGCTTCGCAATAATTTGAGATTCACAACAGTTCTCTGAATTACCTTCACTTCTATGCCAGCGTTGCTTACTCACTGAATGTCTGCTTCTGACATGCAAGCAGGAAAGGAGTGCGCCGGGGGTCACTACTTGCTGGTGAACTCACTGGTTAAAACATGCACCTCCATTCCCATCTCACAGGACTTCTGCTGCTGTGGTTCCTCGCGACCTGGCAACTGCTTCTGCTAGTCCGCCTTCGCTCGCACCATCCACAAGTGAAGCTCCTCTTGCTCCTGCGGCTCACTGGTGCACGCCAGCCTACCGGAGACCGCTCTGAGGCGCTCGGGTGGATGTAAGCCACAAGGGACAGTATCCTACAGGCTTCCCGCTCTGTAGAACAGGTCCCAAGGGAGTGTAGTCTAGGGTCCACCAATTAGAGCATAATAAAAACCACATACTCAAAATGTAGAGCAAACACTGGGCAAGAAGCAACGCTGTTTATTACAGCAGGGTGAGCAAATATCAAACAGAACAGTGGATAGGCTCCGACATCTGAAAGGAATACGAACAGTCGTTTTTTTTACCAAGAAATACAATGGACGGAAATCCATCGAAACACCTGCAAGTTGGAGAATTCACTTTTTCTATGTTTCCCAGGGATTTCATTAGTTTGTGGTCATCACCTACTCTAAGTTTACGCTGATTAGTGCAGCATAATTGAAGCAAACAGTTTAACTGTTTCCCATTACAATGCCTACCCATGTGGTACCACATTTATTCACACCCCAACCCGGAACAATGCTTTATTACTGAAGTAACATTTGTGCTGACCGCCGGAACTTTAATACACTGCCATTGGTCAGCATCATTGAGAACAGCACACGAGACACCCTGCAGCTGGTGGGGAAGGGGACATTCACACAATACCTATTGGATGATGACCTTCACAAACTCTATGGTAGATACTTTGGAGGCTGGCCACCGGCCCAGAGCTCAACAATTTTCCGTCTGACTGGTTCTCACAGGAACACCACTCCGCCCAGTGCTCCTTTCCCACAGCCGCCTGCCGATGGGCATCGGCGGTCATGTGACCGGCACACTGGTCCAGAGCCAGCCTTCCCACAGCTGTGCAGAGTGGCTAGTTTGGCTGACCGCCCTGTAACTGCATCACCTTGTTCTTGTTATGTTGTTTTTCTCATGAGTAGCTTAAGCCCCATCCCCCTTTGCAGATTCCGGTCGTATTGGCCTTTGTTATTCACAAGTTTCCTTTCACTGTACCTTTAGGTGTAAGGGAGGTCTTCGGTTTTACATGTTTCCCAAGTTTCTCAAGGGTTCTGATTTCTCCTAAGGTTTAGGCGTTTGTGACTGTTTTGACGCATATTTATGCGTGTATCTGGTGGAACAGCACTATGATTGTTACAAGCCATTATATACTTTAGTATTGCAGAGCCATCCTCCCTAGAGGAAGCCAAATACCTCGTCTCATCCCACGGATACCTCTCATTGCCCTGGGTCTTTTCTCCTCCCAGGTGATCCTCCTACAGAACACTACCCCAAGGTCATGATCAGAAAGGGTCTGCTTTTCCTTGGCCACCTGGCAAGAGACTTTAGGTAGGAAATTTGGGAGAAGTCCATAGGATTTCTCACATTAGGTAAAGGTAAGTACTATAACACACAGTAAGTAACTTCATAAAAACCAATGCATTAGTCACAGTATGTAAAACACTTTGTAATATGCAATTCGAAGGTCAGTAAAACCTTTGTAATAACTTTCAGAATACCCGTTCATATAAAATAAATGAAACAAAACCAACAGAGGGTAAGCTAATACTTAACAATAATTTCACAGAGGCCTACCACTTTAGAAGTCCATCCCTGTCTAGTTCTGAGTGTCTCGGAGTCAGATTGGAGTGCAAAACAGGTAAGACACATTCGTAGCAAGTTCATAAGTTCCAGAGGAAGTCTTCAGTAGCAATTAATCTTTTTTGGGAAAAGGGTGAGGTACTCTGGAGAAGGCTCCCTATAGGCGCACAGGTGTTAGTCCTGGGCGAACGTGTATGGGCGAACTCCCAAACACACGAATCAGCACTCCAGCAACACAGGAGCAGCAATTCAGCTTTAGGTAAGTTCTACCAAGAGCCTCACAGTACCTTAGGAGCCAAGAAGAGGTTGCAGCATGATGCTCCCACGATGCAGCAGCAGCAGCAGACCTAGTTTCCAGATGCCTGGTCAGGCAGACAAAAGAAGGGACACTAGAGTGGATCCCGTAGCAGCAGTCGAGTGAAGAGGCTTCCAGCAAAGGATTTGCCAGGGTTCTGTGATTTTGGCACCGTTTGGGAAGCACCAGTGAAGAACGATTACCACCTGGTTGATTTGTCTCGCTTTCTCGGTCCAGCACTCTGGTGAGGGGATTTAAAGGAGTGGAATCTTGCATCTGGAGGTCGTAAGGAGTCCACCAATGTTTCGGGAGAGTTTGATGTTCAGAAGGCGATGCATTGCACAGTGGCCAAAGGTTGCACGGTATTTTGCGATTTGCAACCCGTGAAGGTCACAGCTCGTTGTGGGATGGCTCGAAATGCAGGTCTTCTCACGACCGATTGGTCCCACCAGTCTAAAAGGGGAGAATCCTCCTCTTCGGAGTTCTCTTGACACTTGGAAGAAGGGTCAGACAGCAGCGATCACACAAAAGGCACCTCTGGTCGTCTGCAAGCGGCTATGGAAATCTCTCCTCTTCTTTCTCATCAATTCTTCTGTGCCAGGGGTCAGCTTGTCTTCAGCCTCAGTAGCTATCCAACTCTGGGTGGTGGCTGTCCTTTCAGGACAGACAGCCCCACAGTTGCATCTGGTTCCAGGCAGTCACACCAGAAGACCAAGAACAGCTGAGTTTCAGAGACTTCCCTCATTTCATGTCCTCACAGACAAACTGGAGAGCCTTGGCAGACGTTCCAAAGGATTCCCGCCGAAGACAAAAGTCAAACCAGGACATCCCCACGCAGCATGGCTGAAGAAGGACCAAGAAGGGACAAGCAAATGAGAAATGGTGAACAAAGTACACAGTCTGTATTTTGGGCCAATGTTGACAATTCTGTGCACTACCGCGGCTGTGAGTACAGCCTGGGATCAGAAATTTCACAAAAGTAGGTAGGATAAAACCACTGCCACCAGCCATTCAGTTTAGATTGGCACTGTAACTAGAAAGTTACAGGAGCAGTGAGAAAGGAGATATTATGTAGCCCCTCAGCACTCCACATACGGTGGGTGTGCTGATCTCACAATAGTAAAAGATAGGAAGGATACAAATATCCCCCTATATCAGAAAAAAAGGTCAAGCCCAAAGGGCTTCCAGCAACATTGCACAGTGTGCGCTGTGTAAGACAGATTCCATAAAACAAGGGGGAAAGAAAAATGTATAAAAAGAAATACAAAGTATAAGCCGTTCCCAGTGTAACATATGCCATTCTAGCATGTTTTAAAGGTCAATATCGATCGGTAATTCATAGGGTCACTTATGTCCACCTTCCTAAATATCGCAATTACCACTGATCGCTTACAGGAAGGGGGGTGTATGTCCCTGAGACTTTTAATGGTCATTGAGGTCTTCTTTTGAATTTGAAAGGCATGAGAGGTATGTGCGGTAGAAGAACAGCATCTAAGTTCCATCGATTACACAGGCCTCTATGATGTGTCTCTGTAAACGTGTAATTGTCAACCCTGTTCTATTGCAGAGTCCTTGTGATGGCATAAGATTGCGTAGTACAATAATTACAGCACCTACTTTCAGTTTTAGCTCGGAAGGAGGCATACGTCCTACACCATTTCTTTTAGGTTTTTGCTTACCAGAGTCTTTGGCGGAGGTTCTTCTGTGATGCAGCTAAGGTCTCTCCTCACCCGATGCCAGGGTTGTCTAATAAAATTTGACCGGCCTGGCAAGGGGAAGGAAAAAAAAAACAAGGAAAAACTCCAATCAGAGTAAAAAACCCTTGGTGCAGAGTAGAAGTCTGGAAGTAGTGCGGAGGCCAGTGTACGCGGAAATACTGTTCACCCAACGCAGGCAAGAAAATTAGAATGCCCACGGATTACCAAGGTCAAACAGGAACTGAAGAAAAAGGGATTTCCAAGAAAGGTTCACACGTAGAACGGACACAGGCCAGGCAGAACAGAACAGGTCTGAACAGGCAGAGCGCTGGAAGAATGGAGGAAAAAGGAAAGGAGGCAAGCAAGGCTCTGAAGTAGAACAAGGGATTTAGCAAAGAGTGGCACAGTAAATAGAGCAAGGATCGTTACGGGCAACAAGGAAAGTTGCAACGCAAAGCGTTGACTCCATCAGGATGTTTTCAAGTTCGGGTGTGTGGAAGCTCTTCCTCCAGAGTGTAACCTGACGTGGCGCCATGTCTTGGTTGGCGACGAGGACCTTGTGGTTGGCATGAGGGACATGGTGCAATGTTTTCGTTGGCAAGGACTTTGTGGTTGGCGTGAGGAACGCCATCTATCGTATAGGGCCCACGGGCGGCATCGTGTTCTGATATCATGCCCCCTGGCAAGCTGGGTCATGTCTGGTTTCCATGGATGTAGTCAGTGAAAACGATGAACTAAAGTAGGGGCATGGACATAACGAGTGGGTTCCCATGTTATTTCTGAAGGTAGATATCCTTTCCAGTGGATTAAATATGGCAAGGTTCCACTATGGAAACGGGAATCACAAATCTGTTCCACTTCGTATTCTTGCTGTTGATCATGTATAACGGGAGGTGATGGAAGAGCTTGATGATATGATGAACTGTCCGGGTGAAATGGTTTAAGTAAAGTTGAGTGGGAATACCGGATACATGCAGTGTCAGGTTGGAGGTAATTGAAGCTTGAATGCTATGGGATTGATTTTGTTTGTGATTTTGAAAGGTCTGAAAAACCTGGAAGCAAACTTGCCCTTACAGAGATGGGCTGGTAAGTACCCTTGATCTCCTACTTGATACAGAGGGTGTTTGGCAACTTTTTTAGCTGTAGTATTGTTTGATAGAGTTTGTCTCTTGATTTCATGTAATAGGGATAAGGTTTCTTCTACGGTAGGTAATAAAGAACTGTGAGCGGGCTAAAATGGAATCCAAGTTGGATAATTCCCATAATTGTAGTAGAACAGTGTCATACCAATTGAGGAACGAAGAGAGATATTTTAGGAGAATTATGCAGGGGGGAACAAGTCGACCCAATCGTCTTGGGCCGCAGAAATGAAACAATGAAGATACTGTTCTAGTGTTTGATTTGTGCGTTCTGTGATCCCATTAGATTGAAGATGATAGCCGAGTGACATACAGGTTTGGATTCCTAGGTTCTTACAAAGGGATTTAAAACAAACAGAGGAATATTGGGTTCTACAATCAGAGATGACCGATTTGGGTAATCTGTAGAATCAGAAGATTTCTTTACAAAGAGACTGGTCATAACTGAGGGAACCGTAAGAGCAGTGTGAAATTGGCCTTCTTGTAAAAGGTATCCACAGTCACCATAATCACTGTACAGTTTCTTAAAGGAGCTAAATCCACAATAAAATCAGTGGCTATTTTTCACAGTTGGCTGGAGGAGTCTGCCTGAAGGTTTTTGTCAGGGTGCTTTAACTTGTGTGCACAACAGGCAGGATCAACATTACTGCTCCAGCTGGTTGCGCAAATGAGGCCACCAGAAATGTTGTATTAAATGTAAGGTAGATTTAATCCCTCTATGTCCTGCAACTTTAGAACTGTGACATATTTGCATGACTTTTCGTCTTAAGGCCTCCGAAAGGTATATACAAGGCTGACCAAAGAAACCATAAACCATCTTGCGTATAAAAGTCTGACAAGGATGTATCCGTTCTTGAATAGGATTGGCGGATTGCTTGTAAGAAAGTTTGTATAAGACCTATAAAGGATGTGTCTGGAAACCATTGTTTCATAGGGTTCATTTCTTTTGTGAAAGGGTGACGCCATGTGGGTGGATAAGGCATCTGCTATGATGTTATCTGATCCAAGAACAAAGGTAAGATGAAACTGGAATCGTGAGAAGAAATACGCCCATCGGGATTGGCAGCTGTTTCTGCCTTCATAGGATTGCATAAAGACAAGATTACGGCGATCAATTCTCAATTCGGTTTTTCTTGTTCTGCTCCTAATAGGTCATGTTGCCACTCTTTACAAGCCATCTTCAGGGCTACAAGTATTTTTTTGAGAACAGAATAATTTTTCTCTGCATAAAAACAGAATGGCCTGGCCAAGGGAAGGAAAATTCCAAGGAAAAACTACAATCTGAGTAAAACAAACACTGATGCAGAGTAGAAGTCTGGAAGTAGTGTGGAGGCTAGTGTAAGCAGCAATAATGTTGACTCAATGCAGGCAAGAAAATTAGAATGCCAAAGGATTACCGAGGTCAAACAGGAACTAAAGCAAATGGATTTCCAAGAAGGGTTCACACGTAGGATGGATAAAGCCCAGGCAGAACAGAACAGGTCGGAACAGGCAGAGCGTTGGAAGAACTGAGAAAAAAGGAAAGAGGGAAGCAAGTCTCTAAAGTAGAAAGAGGGATTTAGCAAAGAGTGGCACAGTAAGTAGAGCAAGGAGCGTTACCGGGCACAACAAGGAAAGTTGTAACGCGAAGCGTTGACTCCATCAGGATGCTTTCAATTCCGGGTGTGTGGAAGCTCCTAACGTGGCGTGAGGGATGTGGCAACATGTTTTGATTTGCAAGGAGGTCCTTGTGGTTTGGTTGAGAAACATCTATTGTATAGGGACCACAGGCAGTATCGCGGTCTGACATCTTTGCTCTTTAGAGACTAAAACGTTGAGCCGATCCTTAACTGTTCATTGACACTGGAACCACTGTGCCCTGTGTGAAGAGAAGTGGGGGTGGAAACAAATAACTTGAAATTATTCCAAATGTTTGCAATAGTGGAAGGTGAAGGTGACCCCATAGAGCCAAGCTCATTCTGTTTGTTAAAATGATAGCTGTAGTTGAATTGGAAGGGCACACAGAGGTGCACTTTGCCATTTGGACAGCAGAGGGCAACCTAACACTGATAATTTGCATCAGCTCAACATGGAAACACACCTAAGCGTTATATATATATATATATATATATATATCCCAAAAGATAGTGTAAAAAAATGAGAGAGTGTGGAAAAAGGTTCTCACTCACTCAAGGGGAACAGACCCAAAATTCAGTAGTCCAGCAAAAAGTGCTGGGGGACTCAAGTTCAGGAAATTGTGCATACAAATGAAAAAATAACTAACAGGGTTTATACAATTAAAATTGAACAGTCTACGTGTACTACACGTACCATCTTCCATGTGCTAAGATATGGAGCAACCTCTTTTGTATCAAGAAGCTGTTATTGAAGTTCAGAAATAACAATATTGTAAAGGCATTCATGGGCAACAATGGCCCACGTCACATGCCATCTTAAATGTTTCAGTACTAGCTGTAAAGGCATCATGAAGTAAGATATAGACAACAGACTTAAAATTCAAACATAAGATATTTATTAACTTAAATGTCAGGATGGTAGAAAGCCTAACTTGCCCTATTCGAAGGGGGGATTCCCCTATCTGAACAAAACTAAGTAAAGTCTGAGTCAAAGAGTTCAATTAAAAATCTGTCTATGTCCAAAACCTCTGCTTGCCCTCACAACTAAAGCTAAACAGTGTGTGGGGCTGAGGGGGGCGCTGTTGCGCGGATGAAAATTGGCTGCTGCCTGAGAAGGCTCCGACAGAGGCCGTTAACATCCTGCTTCGTTATCCTGCTTTTGGCGGTCGCTGCAGGGGGGCTGTGGTGTAAAAGATTCCTGGTGATCCCTGAGAGCGCGGCTGTGACTTGCTTGGAGCCAGTGCCTCTGGATCCCTGCCGCCACGTCACCCAGCCGTGATCCTTGAGATTGTGTTACTGTGCGCCACATAGGATCTGAGGGGCGGTCCTCCACGGCTGAGTGGCCCGAATCGCAGTGCAGAGCTGACCAGATTCACCTGAGACCCTGCAAATCCTTGCAGTCACCTGCACCGGTCCGTTGCACGAAGAGGCCATTGAGAGCCTCTGCACGGTGGCTTGCGGGAGGGGGAAGGACCCACTCCACTGAACTTTGAAGGGCTGCCTGAGGTGCGGGCTTGCCGTCCTCTGCTGGCCGCTCTGGATATTGGCTATCTCGTCTATGAGGCGGCGGCAGCAGCCCTGCATCTGTGTACCCAGGCAGGAGAGACCTGCCAAGAGCAAGACCGCGCCCGGTGGGAGGACCAAGCGGACACCCCGGCACAACCTGTGAGTCCAAAGGGGGGACGCACAAACTAACGACAACATGCCTCCTTGGCTGGGAATGCACAGGGCCACGGGGCGTTACACACCGGGGGCGGTCTGGGCCTGCACATGCCCCATATACACAACATATGCAAAATATGATGTGACCTTGGAGCCCCCTGGAGCACATTCAAACAAATAGGCATCAACGGACAAGTGGCAGAGAGGCCCCCAGGGAGCCAACACTGGGTCAAAAATGTAACTTGGCAATAATGATCAGTTCTGTTGCCCGACATATCATTATGGGTACTCCAAAAAGCAGGCAAAAATGGACCAGTTTGCCAGGCCTGACCAAACACCTCGACCCCTTTTGAGATGCCGGGCCTGTCCCAACTGGATGTATCTGACCTCAACCAAACGTTACTGGCCCTGAAGAACAGCACCGACAACCTGGGGGCTAAAATTGATGCCTTGACCTGTGAAGTGAATATTTCAGCAATCCAGCACGATTAACTGCCATGCCGCATGAACAAAGGTCAACGGAGTATAGGCGAGGGGGTGGATAAGGTGGAGACTCTCCAATGGGAGGTGGCTTCATTTAGCAAACAATCAATAAAGGAGTGGCCAAGAAGGACAACCTCGAGTGCAGGTCCAGGAGGAACAATGTCTGTATAGCAGGTGTGGCTGAGTCCAACCCTCTGGGCAATATTTATTTATTTGTATTTATTTTACATTTTTAAAGCGCTCACACAGCCCGCAGGCATCGAGGCGCTGTTACAGGAATTGTTTGTATTTTCTTTTTTGGTTGCGTAATTGTTTTTGTCTTAGTTGCGTATTTATAACACGCTTAAACACCTAGAGGTTTCTAAGCACACCTGGGGATCGAACCTGTGCTGCTTCGTGTCGTCTTGCATTCCAAGGCACGCACGTTACCGCTGAGCTATCCTCCCGGGACAACATGGAATCCTTTGTCGAAAAACTGCTCATGGAGGTCCTTGAGAATCCGTCGGTCACAAATATGTTTATGGTTGAGCGTGCACATAGGTCCCTGGCAACTAGACCTCCCCCATGGGCCCCAGAGAGAGCTATTATAGCTACAATCTTCATTTACTGTGACAGAGACATTCTGCTTCGTGTGGCAAGGGAAAAGAAAGAGCTATGATGGGGGTCAGTCTCTATTCACCTCCTTCCTGACTTCAGCAATCAAGTGCAGGACCAGAGAAAAACATTTCAAGCGGGTAAAAATGTCATGAGATGAAAAGATGTGCGCTACTCAATGCTTTTTCCGGCTAAACTTGGGACGGTGCACGGCAGCAGAATATCCTTTTTCCACTTCCCCAGAAGCTGCAGAACGTTTTGCAAAAGACATCCCGGGCACAGGGGTCCCTCGCACCTTAAGGTTTTCTACTGGTGGGGTCACCCTCTGCTGTGCATATCACAGTGATACCCCTTCTATGGGATATATTTTTCCTTAAGTAATGGGTCAGAAGTAGGTGGAGCCCACCAATAAATAACAATGAGGCAACAAATATGGTAACAGGCCCTCTGTCACACAGAGCCAATCTAGCCACCGCTAGCTCCCCGTGCCCAGAAGCCAAGTTCGCTTGTTTGGAGTTGTTAGTAAGGGATGTGTAAGGGGGGTGGTGGTGATCGAGGGGCGGGTAAATTACAGTTTCTGGCATGGCGGGGGGGGGGATTTTCGATGGGGGTTGATGTCAGTCAGTTGAGTTTTGATTTTGTCATTGTTGGGGGGGTTGAGCAATGTCGATTGATGGTACGGGTGAGCATACGTCCATCCCAAAGGGCAAGAAGGTACATGCCACTTTCAGACAAACCCCAATGGGGTCAACGAGTACGATATAAATTCATTGTACAAGCTTATGCTACATCACAGTATGGGAGTCCCTGATGATGCCCCAGGGCCGAATGTGAATATAACACTGATAACCTGGAACATACAAGGTTTTACCAATTGTAAGAAAGTGCGCTTGATCAAGAACTATGCTACAAATTATGGTGTGAATATATTTTATTTTTACAAGAAACACACCTAGCGAGGGACAGTAAACTTCTAACCTTGCAGGGTGGAGGGTTTACAGATATTGCTCCTCCTTTTTGACACACCCTCGGGGGGGGGGGGGGTAGCCACCTACTGTAACACTCACCTGATATCCACGGGGACGTCACTCAGCCTGTTCTGACCTCTTACGACCTCAAACCCTTCCCTGGAGTCTACTCGACTGGAGACCGGGCCTGAAACACAGGATTGGTAGAGTTTAACTCCCTATTGTCCCTGTGTGCTTGAACCCCTTCTTCCTGGGGTCCAACCCTTCCCTTTGATCCACAGCTCACCTTGTTTTCTTGAAAAGTCTGCTCTCCATCCTGCTTTCAGCACAGGGGCGTGTTGATTAATGCAGGCTCGTTGCTGCCTAGTTACTTCACTGGCAAGAGTCTGACAGGTAAGTATAATGAGTCTTTTGAACAGTTCTCTAACTTCATTCCTTTCCTTTCTTCGATGATGGCCGGTGTCCGGAGATGGCGACGTGCTGCTGAGATGAGTAGCGCTGAAGGTGAGTGAGAGCATGATGCAATCCTTTCGTATTTGTATTGAACTGAGTTATTTTTCTGTGTCTTTTAGGTGCCGCGACATTTTCAGCGTGGATGCCGGTTATAAAGAAGAAATAAGGTGGGTAAGCGCGGTATGCGGCGCCTCTAGATGTTTCCACGCTAACCTGGAGTTCTTTTCCCTCTTGCAGATGGATAAAAAGTTCCAGAGACAGAGTTCCCCAGAGCGGCTGGGATTCAGGAAAGCGTTTGAAGCGCGTACAGTCTTTAAAAATAAGCAAAGATTTGTTGAATGCTTACTAATGCCTTTTTTCTGTTCTTTTCCCTTTTCCTTAGGAAGCGGCGTGCCGGGATGGGAATGACACGGCCGAAGATGCCCACAGAACAGAAGGAGCGATGAATGATGGGCAGAAGCGCTGCAAGGTAAGGCGGTTCCTAACAGTGTTCTTGTTCTTGCAGGAGCTGAGCGCAGAAGAAAGATGCAAGCCTACTGGAGACCAATCCGAACACGGTGAGTGTCACGCTGCAGGTGCAGAAAACACAAAGCATGTTTCTCAGCCTGGGCATGGCTTAAATAGTCTCTGGGTATCTCAGGTGTCTCTGGGCTGAACCACACCCAAAAGACTAGACTGCACATGCAGTTCTGGGAACCGAAATATGCGGGGGAAACCATCTTGTCCCCATCAATGCACTACAAGTCCAATCCCCAATGTTATCCTATGGGAGTGAGTTAGTCTGGTGCCACAAGCGCCAAGTCTGACTCCAAGTGGGTCTTTGAAGGCATGGAGAGGCCCTTGAGGGCCATGTAGGTGATCGTGGCCTGGCTCCAGCCTGACATCTTGGAGGGCTGGGGACATGACGGGCAGGAATCATGACACCTACATCCACCACACCTTAGAATTTAAACTGCATGATCAGAATGGTGATGGGGAAGGGCTCTATTTACTGCTGGCAGGAGAGATTGCAGGTTGGCAAGTCCTTATCCTAAACATATATGCGTCAAACAACGACTGCCCAGACTGCTGCCCATTTGCGTACATTCCAGAATTACGAGGTCATATGGGCAGGGAATTTCAATGTTGCTATCTCACTAGAGCTGGATAGATCCTCTACAGAGCAACTCTGCCTTCCTAGAGAAGCCCAGAAATGGGCAGCTATATTGCAATACCACAATCTCTATGGTTCCTGGCGCCTACTACATCCCACATCCAGGGAATACTCATATTACTCTGGGGTCCACAGTAGCTCCTCTAAAACTGACTATGTCATGGTGTCAGCTGATTTGGCTTGGGATATCATGGAAGCCCAGCTATTTCCCCGAACTCTGTCTGACCAGTCCCATCCCGGTAAAGTTTCGGGGCCCGGGTCACCCCCCTAAGATTCTGCACTGGCGCTTCCGAGTGTGTGCGCTAGAGGACACGGTTTTCCGGGAAGAAATAGGGCAGGATATTCAAACCTTTTTTCAAGTAAACGTGGGCTCTGTGCCTGACTCTGGGGTGGCATGGGAAACCTTCAAAATATACAACAGAGGTTGTTTCATAGCAAAGGGTGGGGTCTTGAAATCCATACATAGATCTATCTCTACCCTTGAGCAGAAGATTAAAACCCTGGAAAAGCAACAAGCCATCCTCAATTACCCGGAAATATGGTCTTAATTACAAGCAGGTAGGGAGCGAATGGCTCTCCTGATGGCTAGGGAGGACTGCTACCTTGGAGATCCCATTGCAGCCGCCACATATGCCGAAGGGGACCGCCCAAGCCGGACTCTAGGCCTGGGCGATTAAGCATGAACGCCAGCTAGACCCTATACTGGAAATTGAGGATGCGGAGGGAACCCTCAACTAAGGATAACGGTAGAATCAACACAGTGTACCATGACTACTATGAGAGGTTATATACCTCTCAGACGACAGCTAGGCATGACTCGATAGGGCAATATCTGTATAGAACAGCTTTGGGTTGGTTAGGCCCGGCTCTCAGGATGGCCCTGAATGATCCCCCATCCGATTGGGAATTACGCAGCGTGATCCTTTCTCTCCCTAACGGGAAGGCACCAGGTCTAGACGGGATCACAGCAGAACTCTACAAAGCATTTACAGATCTCTGGATACCTCACTTGCGAGACATGTATGAAGTGGCCAGATCCTCAGGGATGCCTCCTGAATCTACCAGGACTGCGCTTGTGACTGTGTCGTTAAAGTCCAATAAAGACCCTTGCAAATGCTCCTCATACAGACCTCGATCTTTAGTTATTAGAGATAATGAAACCCTCGCTAAAATCCTGGCTGACAGGCTTCTTCTGCATATGCCAGGGCTGGTCCTCCCCGACCAGGCACGATTTATCTCTGGTTGGTCCATCCAGAACAACCTGCACCGGCTGTTTGCATTTATGCATAATGTGAACCCAGAGATCACAATCGCTGTGGCAGCTTTGGATGCCGAATAGGCTTTCAACTCGGTGGAGTGGCCATTCCAGTTTGAGGTCCTGCGTCGGCTGGGTATTGGCATCTCCTTCCTCCAGTGGGTATGGTTGCTGTACACAGCACCTAGGACGAAGATATACACGAACCGGATGATATCCGACTACATCCATCTGACTAGGGGTACCCGCCAGGGGTGCCTTTTCTCCCCCATTCTTTTTACGGTGGCAGTTGAACCCTTAGCCTGCGGGAATATCACGCACACATGGGGGTTAGAATTCATTCCTATCCCTCTATAGTTTCCCTCTATGCAGATGACATGCTGCTATATGTGAAACACCCTAGACAGAATTTGCAGACATTGGTGGAGGAGATTGCCCGGTTTGGTGACCTCTCTGGTATGAGGATCAATTGGAATAAGTCTGAAGTACTCCCGTTAACAACGGGTGGTCATCGCTCAGACATTGGCAAGGCCTTCAGGTGGTCCCTTCTGGGTATTCGATAACTGGGTATATTGGTGTCCCCTTCCCAGTCAGAACTGCATAGAGTAAACTATGTTGAGACCCTGAAACACAAGGTGGATACATGGATTTTCCTTCCCATATCCCAAGAGGGCCGAATGTCACTGGCAAAGATGGCGATCCTTCCAAAACTCTTCTACATTTTCAATAATGTCCCAACCTGGTCATTAGCGGGTTTATGGTCCCGGCTCAAGGGATGATGACCCAATTGGTTTTGGGCGGGAGGGCAAGCCAGGGTGCCTTATGATACCCAGACCCTTCCATTTGCACAGGGAGGACTGGAGTACCTGGATCTATATACATATTTCTTATCAGCACAACTGCAGTACTCTGTCTGGTGGTGGTCCTCCAAAGCTAAGCTCCCGCATCTCCTTCTTGAAAAGGTCACCTCTCACCGAATAACATGAGAGGCCTTCTCTAGGGGTCTCTAGAGAGGATGGCAAGCACAGAAATACAACTCGTGTCAACCACTTGTAGAGCTTGGGACCAACTGCACCGTTTCACAAGACAAGGGGAATGGTATTCCCCGAGGTTCTCCTTGTACCAGGTCAGTGGGATACCAATTACCCACAAGAAAATCTTCCGACAAAACTTCGAGAGGCTGGGGATCTATACACTGGGCGATCTTGTTCATGATGGGAGATTCATCTCATGGGAGGTCCTTAAGGATAGAGGGGAATGGACAGCTGTCACTCTGCTGTTGTACTTCCGCTTGCGTGAGGTACTTTAGAATGGCCAAGCTTCCCACTTGCCCTCCCTCAATTCCCCCTAATACTCCAATACATTGTAGCCCCCCCAACCACTAACAAGAACCCATATACAAAATAACAAGGCAAATGGGAAATAGCACTGGGATATGCTCAGTCTGAGGAACAATGGAAGACGAACTGTATGCAAACACGTAGACTGTCCCTAAACAATCGCCATCGATTGATATATAGGATTTACCCGGACAGGTCTCCACAATGCATTAGATGTAGATATGACCCAGCTGATTTTTCCCATGTCTCCTGGAGCTGCCCACAGATGAGTCATTTCTGGGGAACGATTGAGACGGCTATGTCCCAATGATTGATACTCAAAGGTAATTCCCCCCTGAACTTTGGTTGTTGGCCCTGGTTGGAGAGCGGACAAAGGCGGAAAAGAAACTGATGGGAAAGGCATCGGTGGTCGCAAGATCCCTATTCGCGAGAGCACGGGGGACACATAGGGCATCCAGTTTTCAGGAGTGATTAAACAGTATGAACATGCGCAAAAGCAGAGAAACTCGATATGCGACGTTCCTCCCAGAGCACAGCAGACTATTGGAGCCCTCTCAGAACCTATATGTCCAGAGACGTCCTCTCCCAGACAGTTGGCTGCGGGGATAGTCTGCTCCTGGTGAGAAAAACTGAGATCGAGCTTTTTACCACTGCTCTAACAGAGGACGGCAGGGAGTGGAGTTTGGTTTCGCCTCACCTTAAATTCCAGTGATATTTACCAATTGTACATACTGTCACATAATACTGTATGCATTCATTGCTTGTATAAGAATTTCCCCATCGCTTCATACTGTCTGGACTTGTTAATTGGGGGGGAGGGGGGAAAAGAGGGTGGGGTAGGGTCTGGACAGTTAGTATTGTTGAAGTTGAATGCAAAAGGACCATAAAGAAATGTTCATTTAATAAAAGCTAATCAGTGAGTTTGGATGTCAAAGTCAAAAGAAATAGTGTTCAACACAAAGTTCTGAGCTGCTTTCAGTGCTTAGCTTACTCTTCAGCTCCCTTCCCCAAGTTCAAGAAAGTTCCACAAAAGTCTTAACATTACCTTTCTTCCACTCAAGGTAATACAGTTCCACACAATCCTCAGGGTCCCCTTTCCCAAGACTTCAACTCCGCCGGTTATAGTTATATCAATCTTTCAAACAAAAAAGTTTAACACAACTAAAGGTTGGCTTGACCATATTCTTGGATTTCTTCAACCATTCACTGGCAGTGCCCCCTCCCGGTTTTATTCCACACTGTCTTTTGGTTCTCGTAGTTCAGGGCTCACTGGTCTAGATGCAGTTGTCGGATCACACGGTCCACCCACCACAGGTCATGCAACCAGGATCCCTCTACTTGGCTTTATGTATAATATTTACACTCCTTTGACTTCTCCTTGTCACACACCTCTTGCCAGTCTTTGGCCTTGCTGCAAAGCAATTATTCATAAAGTTCGCTCTGTGGTGGTTTTACTTCTGTCCCACCTTTTATGGCACTCTTTCATACTGGTGTAGTTTCTTATATGTTGTTGCTTGGGCACTTTCCTATTGACCGCCTTTGATCACTTTCTTTTCCCATAAAGTGAAACTTAGTTTTATATTCCACAAGCTTAATTGTGTGATTTCATTCTGCTTGGTGTTTGCCAGATATGCAATGTGCTCGATGGTTAAGTTTTATTCAGTTTGTTGTTAAATAAATGTTCACTATGTTTAATATCAAGATCCATTTGGTTCTGTATTCAATATTCACCTAGCAGCTTTAATTGCATGTTTTCCTTCAGCTCGATAATGTATTACAGCTTTGCCACCCATTAGGAACACCCCCGCTCAAGAGGGCCTCTCTTGACACTCATTGGTCTGTGAAGATGTTCCGCAGCGGCTCCTGCTCTCTCTTCCAGCCTTGCAGGTTGGCGGGCCCGCTGATACGAGCTCTGCTCGTATTTAGGGGCTTATCTGTGCCCCGCTGTCTGCTAAGCTGCCTCCAACTAGGCCCAGACAGGGTCACGCGCCCACTGATGCTTCCGCAGCTCTTGCTTCAAGTCTCTCAACATAGGGGCTCCTGCACACTGGACTTCGGGCCGGCGACCTGGCTATCCCACAGGTCCCACCTCTTCCAAACACAGGTCTCCCAGTTTCTCTTCTTGTTGCACATTCTGTTTACTTTTATACACCTTTTTAAAAAGATATTTTCACCAAAAGATCGATTTAGAAAGACTGCTCTGTGAACCCACGAGCGGTCTTTCTACATGGAACTGTCACGCCACAAGTGCGCGCAGGAGCTGTCAGGCACAGCGGGACCCTGAAGCGCAGGACAAGAAGAAAGGGTAAGCGTGTGGGTGTTCTGTGTATGCATGTGTTTTGGTTTGGATGGGGACCGGGGAGGAACAATTGGGGGACTGTGTGGGTGAAACACCCTGAATATTTAAAACATTTTTTAAAAATTAAAGTTCTCAAAAGAAAAAGACATTTCCGATGCTGTTTTTATGATCAAAAGAATATCAGGCATTGTAAATCTGCTTTTTCTCTTGGCACCTTTAAGATGACGTCTTTTCACATATAACCAATAAAAGGTATACTACTCTGATAGCCCCTGCGTATCAAGTCAGCACTGTGAGGGGTCGGAAATGCGAGACACACACAAAAATATAGTTTTTTGTCATCAGTTTGGGGATGTTAAATGGAGGTATATGAAGTTTTCATCGGGAGGATTTTCCTAACCTCTGCCATAAATCTAGTCATGAATATGGATCCCTGATCTGTCAAAATCTCTTTTGGGATCCCGATTCTAGAGAAGAAAGGAAGTAGGCGTTTTAGGATCTGTTGGGAAGTATTATTGTGTAAGGGAAAAGCCTCAGGATAACGGGTATATATTGATTCCCTAGTTTAGAGGTTTCTAAAGGGCCCACTATATCCATCCTTATCCGGGAGAAGGGCACATCTATAATTGGTCAAGGTTGTAAGGAAACTGGAGAAGGAATTGGAGTACTGGGTTTCTGGCATAAGGCACAAGTACTGAAAGTTATTAATATCAGCATAAATTCCAGGCCAGTAAAATCAGTACACAATTTGTGCCTGGGTTTTTGTGGTTCCCAGATATCCTTCCATTAAAAGAGAGTGAGCAATCTCTAGAACAATATTTTTAAGGCAATTAGGTACCGTGACTTGCGAACTGGGCATACCCTCTGGTCCCACATCTCCCCTATATAACAATCCAGACTGGCCCACTCTTTTCTCTTCCTTCCTCTTCAGGCAACACCTGAAGAAATGGTTCCGCTAGTAAGGGATCAATTCTTTGGGCAAAAGCTAGATCTGGAATAACCTCGGGATAGCTTTTATTACTGTTCAGGAGGTGGTTCTATATCTGCTTCTCCAAAACTTTGAGTCCCTCTCTCAGTTCTGTCACTGTTCTCAATTTCTTGGGGTTTTGGAAACAGAGCTTTCTCCAATATTCCTCTGGCTATTCTTTCAACTGCTTTAATTTTGTAGTTTTGTTTATTTTGATATCCCCCACTATAATCAAGGTCTATCACTCCAGCCAATACGTCCAATCCATAGCACCAGGCCAGGCCTGACTTGGAGGCACATCTGATATAAGTGCCATGAAAGGTGGGCAGGGGGAGGGCAGGAGCTAACCGGAACCAAGTCTGTGGGTGTCAATGCTCTGTCTCCTGGTTGGAGTAATTCGCCTCTAATGCTATATATATCAAATCCTATAGATTGTTCAATAGCATTGGTGGGATTGCAGGCTCTTTTGCCAAGTTTCTCAAATGTAAGGATTCCCCAATTTATATCAATTGAGTTCAATCCCATTTCTGACACCATATGTGAGGGGTCAGAAATGCAAGTAACACAAAATATAGTTTTCTCAAAGTTTGCGATTTATTAAATGAAAAGGGGTGAGGTAAACACTTATCTTTCTCTATCCTAACGAGGATGCCCCTACCTAGCAAACCAAACTAAAGAAGGATGACCTAGTGTCCGAAAAGTCTGACCCTCACACTAATAAATACAACAAAATACCACAAAGAATTTTTAGCTGTCTTCAATTCAACAACACAGTGTAAAAGTTCAAACGTATAGTTTTTAGAGAGTACTCCTTGTGACCAGGGTTGTGTTCCCATCCCCCGACTCAATGCAGGAACACTCTTGGAAAAGTTCTGATTCAACAAAGTTCTATTCAGTTCAACACAAAAGTTATTTTCCTTCCAATATGACCTTCCCTTGGATGAAGTAAATGTCTCTTTCATAAACACAGTCTTCCACGATATCCTTCTTGATAAGGACAATGTCTTTCTCACAAAATAAAAGTTAATAAACCAAGGAAATGGTTATCTTCAGGATATAAAGCAATTATTAGCATATTATACTTTTTCTTCCAACTGAATACGTTTGTCCAGATACGATAACAATTTCTTGTAAAGCAACAGTTTGTCAAAATGATAATAGTGGTAACACTTTCTTTCTAGCATTCATTTTTCTACCAACACATTGTTTCAAACCATCTTTCCTGGTCCACTCACCAAGACTAACTACTATTGATCCCTTTTCTGGTTTACTCGTCTGCCAGGATAAAAACTCCTATAACTGCAATTGCTCTTAGTGGCAATATTTGTTCAAATATTTTCAACACCAGTATCCCAAGTGAGTAGGATTGAACAATGGCTGCCTCGTTTTATAGTCTCTTGACAATAGAGGTTACAGGTTTCCCCCAATTGCTGTTCCACAAAAAAGAGGAATTACGCCCTGGTTTCTTATGTGCTGTTTCTTTACAGCCTTGTAGCTGTTGGCAATGCAGGTTATAGGTTTTCCCCCCAGTTGGTATTCAAAGAAAGGGGAATACACCCTGTGAAGGCATCATGGAGTAGAACCAGACAACAGATTCAAATGTATTCTCAAAAGTTTTATCTACCTTAAAATGAGGCATGGAGTAAGGCCTAACCTGTCCTATGCTAAGGTGGGATTTTCCTACCTAAAGAAAACTGAGGATAGTCTGTGTCAGCAAGTCCAAATCAAATGTCTGTCTGTGTCCAAAACCTATACTTGCCCTCACAACTAACTGTATACAATGTGGAAGGATGTCTGCATCAAAATGAATAGTGTTCGAAAGTTTCTGAGCTTCTTCCAACTCTCGGCTTATGATTAGCATCCCCTTCCCCAAGTTCAAAACAGTTCACAAAATATCAGGGTTCCCGTCCCCAAGAGTTCAAACCTCCAGAAACAACAGTTCCCTGGGAAGCTTCCCAGCTCCTTTGATCTCAATACTTGGTACCATTCAATTAGGCAGATCTGTTTCTCAACTTCTAATTCACATATGCTGTTGCAAAACACAAGCTTCTTTATGTATACTTTCATTGGCTTTTCCATGCAGAGCACTGGATCTAGGTGCAGTTTACGGACCACATGGTCCACTCATTAGAGGTTACCCAATTGATGCCCCCTCTTACTGTGTCCATCAACAATTAGCCACTGCTTCCATCGGACAGTGATGTTTAGTTGATTCCCCTGTGTCACATTCTTCAGACACCGTTACTGTGACTTGCTTAGCCACCATGCAATTTGTTACACTGTTCTATATTCCTCTGGCTCTTGCCAATACAGATTTCCTCTGAGCCTTCAATTCCTGGGCCCCTCTTAGCTTTGGCCCAATACTTGGTTTCTCATTTTCATACCCTTCTAGGTATTCAGTTGACTTTGCCGAAACGTGTTTCATACAATACATTCTGTGGTATCTGCCACATGTAATACTTTGCTTTCACTCCATTCATGAGTATTGAACTTGCTTTTTAGTCAGCGGCATTCAAAAGGGATTTGAATAAATTTCAATTCACTCTGTATTCAAAACATCTGTGTTTCGGCATTCAAAGGTACTTTCAATTATTTTCAGTTAGTTAAAAAATGAGCTACCGGAGCACCCTGGTACAAGTGTTTACCTGCTTTATACCGGTTGCACACAGCAGCTTCCTTTGCCTGGGTGTCCTTCGTGACAGGTTTCTCAATGCTCCTTAAGCTTTCCGGCTTCCCCAAACTCTGCATGTACCCTCCCGGCATCCACAGAGCACTGCTCGCTCCCCTGGTTTCCCGCAGCAGCGGCTGGGGTCAAAGGGTGTTCCATAGATCCTGCTGCATGGACCCATTCCGGGGGGGTAGCAGGACCTCCAGACCCTCTCATGGCCTCTGCATCTCTTTCTCCTGTCTAACACGGCTCCCGGCACCTGGGTCTCCAGCTTCCTTCTCTCCAGCCCTCTCCCCGTCTCTAAATATGGCAGGTCTTTTTATATCCATCAGGTGTGTTAACTTGACTCCAGGTGTAGGTCACCGAGTTCAATAACCTGACTATGGAGGACTCCATTAGGCGGACATGCCTTGTTGTTCCACCGGTATGCCTCCATAGCCCTCTTCTTCGTCTCAATACCAGAAATGGTGTTTGGAACGGTCCCATTTAATAAAAGGAGCATGTGTAACTTGGTTTTGTGTCTCTGTTATGTGTGTGTATCAGTCAAATGAGGATGTATCCTCCTAGTTGGTCTCTTCCTCATCCCAGTACTAAGGTGGTGTTTATGGGGGACAGTTTGAAAGGAAGAAAAGGGAAAGGGTTGACAATAGCCTACAAAGGCTTTAGGGATAGAGGGTTCATTGTGAAAAGGGAAAGGGGATTCCATGTCTCACCTAAGAATGTCCCCTCCACATTCCCAAAGTTCCCTCCACCCAGGTGATCCTCCCTCGCATTTCCAACCCCAGAGTCGGGATCCAAAAGCGATGGCCTTTCCCTGGCCACATGAGAGGTGGATCCAGGAGGAAAAGAAGTGAGGATGCCCTCTGGTTCCTCACATACCCTTCCCCTATTTGGTTTGGACCTAGATGTTTCACAGGTAAACAGGGAAGGGAAAGAAAGTCGACATTGCCTTGATCGCAGCCCTTTTGGTGTCTACTGTGAAACAATATGGCTGAAAGTCCAGGAACCATTGCATAACTCTAGGGTTGGTTTCTTTGCGTTGCCTGATCCATACTAAAGAAGAATGATCTGTAACAAGTCTCCATTTGAAACCCAATAGGTAATATTTTAGATGGAGTATGGTCCACTTGATTGCCAGGGTCTAGAGCACAATAACTGAATAATTATTCTCCCTGGAAAACAACTTCCTACTGACGTAAAGTATGGGGTGTTCTCATCTGTCATGATCTTGAGAGAGGACTGCTCCCAGTCCCATTAAAGAGGCATCTGTTTGCAGAATTAACTCTTTAGAGAAGCCAGCTATATTTAAAATGGGGCTCAGACAAAGGGTCTGATTTAATGTGATACGAGAGATGTCATCTTCCTCATCCCACCTGAACTTTTGGGGCTCAGCATTTTTTCAATTTATCTGTGAGTCTTGCTGTTTTACCTGAGAAGTTTGGGATACATCGGCATTAGTGGGTGATCAATCCTAAAAATGCTCGAAGATCTTTCTTTGTCTTTGGTGTGTGGGTATCAAGGACAGCCTTAACCTGTTCCTGCTGGGGCTATAGAGTGCCAGTACCTGTGAAAAATCCCAGATATTTCACTGCGGATTGAGCCAACTTGCACATTTTAGGATTGGTTGTTAGGCCTGCTTCTCTCAGTACTCACATAACTGTGTAAAGGTGATGTACATGATCCTCCCACATTTTGATGTGCATTAGAATATCATCTATATAGGCTCTGCATATGTCAGAGTAGAGTTGTAAGATCTTATCCATTAACCTCTGAAATGTTGCGGAAGCCCCATGTAGTCCGTATGGGAACACTTTAAAATGGAACAGACCTATAGGTGTGGCAAAGGCTGTTTTTTCCTTGTCAAGACTGTATAACGGAACCTGCCAATAGCCTGTCGTAAGGTCTATGGTAGAGGGATAGACAACCTTACCGAGCCGGTCAATAAGGTCATCAATGCGTGGCATGGGAATGCATTGAAGGCAGATATGGCATTGACTTTCCGGAAGTCGATACAAAATCTCCTACTCCCATCAGGTTTTGCCACCAACACAATGGGGGAAGACCAGGGGCTAGTAGAAGGTTGGATAGGCAATAAGCTATAGCAAATATAATGGATTTGAGTCAAGCAGCCTTGGAAAATGTTTTGACAAGACTGCCACTATGCATGCCAACATCTAGAGCAAAAGATGCCATGTATAAGTGTATGATGCACGTTGCCCCTTCTGCACCCAAAATGCTAGGAAATATATTATGCAGACCATGAGTGTTGTCTCCTGGAATATAGCTGGCCTCAAGAAAAAGCTCAAGGACCCTGATTTCATGATTTTTCCAAGGAAATATGGATATTTTGCTACTTCAGGAGGCTCTGGATGCGAACTATTTACAGGGCTTTGAGGTTTACACAGCCAAGGCAGCAGTGTCTGCTCACAGCAGGAGTCATGGATGTCTCTGACAATGATCAGGGTTAGTGTCTGGAATTGAGTCCGCACTGTACTCTATACTGCTAATGGGATCTAATTACCCCTCCTCCTCCTCCTGACCTGAGACAATAGTGGTGTCCTTAGTCCGTCTTTCCTTTTACTTCTTATCTTTGTGTCTTCGCTCGAAGAGAAAGGGTCTCCCGCGGTTAGAAGCCACTCTGCTGCTTATCAAATGACGGCATGCAGGATGGGCCCCCTTCCGTAGGAGTCCAAAAAAGAAGAAAAAGCCCGTAGGCAGAAAAAACCTCTTGGAGTAGGTAGACTCGAGGGCAGTAGGGGGATGTATGTTGCAGGGATCCGGTCTTCCAGCATGCAGCAGGAATAGCAGGAGAAGACTGATTGCCAATGTCTCTGGTAAGCACGTTGATTGAGGTAGGTAGAAAGAATCCAAGGAAGGATCCGGCAGGACGTAGGAAAACCAGGAGATAACTCCGGTAGATGACAGCGCAGAAGGAGCTGGGAAAAGAAACCCAGAGCCCGGCGAAGTCAAACAGGAAGTCAGGAGACGAACAGAAGAGCAAAGAAATATAGGGGAAAAAAAAAACATGAGCAAAAACAAAAGGAAGTTGCAAACGGAGCCGGCGGAGCCGTTCCGAGAAAGAAAGGGAGAGCAGGAAACCCAGACAGCGTGCGAAAGTAGCTGACTACGAGGGAGAGCAGAAACAAGCGTCAGACTCACGAAGGAAGCCTAGTCAGTTGCAACGCAATGCCAGACAGGAAAGGGAGGGGCTAAGAGCAGGATGCGGAAAGAAAGACTAGACCCACAACCGAACCAGGAAGGGAAGAGAATCCTACCGGCGATACAGTCGCCTGCGGAGCCAAAGACGCCAGGTAAAGCGGCGCGTGACAATGTCTTGCAACATACTTGGCACACTCACTTAAACTCAAGAAGCATTGTTTGTTCTATAGCTCCCCGACTCTGCTGATAGACGTGGTGCTAGCGGATGGTAGTGCCTGGTGCATAGCCAATTTCTATACTGCAAATTCGTGATAGTAGCACCCGAGGGCCGTTCCAAGCTTTGTTGGAGGTAATGGTGCATCTCAGGAACCATGAAGATTGCTCTCTAAACATTCAAATCCTGATAGGTGGTGATTTTAACCTAAAAATAGGGAATTATACAGGTGGCGCTGATAGTTTGTGGATGAGGATATGGAATTTGGTATCTATCCACCATACCTGTTAGAGGCTGCGACAGACACTCTGGGCAGAACATTTATGGATTTGTTGACAAGGCTGGGATTTAGAGCAGTGAACGAGAGATTTATGTCTGATACTCCAGACAAACACACTTTCATGAACAAGAAATATTGTTTGATAATTGACTATATCATCCTGGGTGTAGCAGTCTGGCACTGGATAGAGGATGTCCAGATACTCCTTAGGATCGAAAGCGATCACAACACTCTTGTTCTAGCATTATGGTAGAGAATGAGAGACCCATCACTGGGACGAAATCACCAGACATCGCTATGTATAAAACATTGTGGTGGGCCATGGTACACCACGATTATTTAGTGTGCAGGGTAATGTATACAACCATAGAAAATTTAGTGAAATGCTTGAACCCAGAGACTGCTACAGAGAGCAAATGGCTAGCATGGACAGACATACTGACCTGCATATCTCAAGAATTTAGGAAATCGGTTGTGGCTCAGCAATCTGGTTCAAAAAGATCGCCATTGTTTAACGCTGAATGTAAACTGGCAATAAAGGTATTCCTGCAGGTACTAAAATGCCAAAATAGTTCCCTGGCACACATCGAAGCCAGGGCATTGTAGAAGCGCACGTTAAAATCCAGCAAATTACAGCAAGCAGAACTTGCCTGGCACAAATTCGAGAGGCTGCGTTGTCGGGCAACACAAGGGGTTATGGGAAGGTAATTACAGATGGTTTGCGCACCAAAAACGGGCCAGCAAAAGAGCATGCGGAACAGATGGGTGAGGCAAGGCGGATCAAGCATTTCTCAGCAGTCTATGAAAATCTCAACCTCGAGAAGGTTGACGGCACTAGAGGCAGAGTGACTTCCCATGACATTCATAATGTGGGCCTGGTGGTATCAAAGGACGAGGTTGCGATGGCCCTTGCTGGATCTGCAAGCAGTAGAGCGGCAGGAATGGATTCCATTCCAATAGAATTCTTTAAATATGAGAAAGTGAGCTAGGTGCCGAATGCTACTTTGATATTTAACCTAATACTGCACTTGAAGATCTTTCCAGACTCATTGAAGGAGACTATCATTGTTCCAATTTTCAAAAAGGGAGACAGAACCAATCTAACCTGTTACCGCCCAATTTCACTTATTGATACCGCAGCTAAGTGGTTTGGGCGATTAATACATCAAAAAATTATGGTTTGGGCCACTGAGAACCGGGTCCTCTCAGATCATCGATATGGTTTTCGAGAGGGTATTGAACAGTTGACCAGATAGTACATCTAGGCTTGGTTCTGGACAAATAGGGCACAATCTACCTAGCTTTCATGGACCTCTCTACTGCCTTTTATTGTGTAGACCGTGGTAAGCTCTAGAGCACACTGCACTCAATGGGAATACCAGGTGAGCTGCTAAGGATCCTGGTTCATATGCATACTAACCTGACGGCAAATATAAGACTAGGAAACCAGGGTCAAGAAACACAGGCATTTAAGATCTCTTGCGGAGTGCGACAGGGCTGTGTCCTGGCCTCACTCCTTTTCAATCTCTACATAAATTCATTATCAAATGCTTTAGCCGATTTGGTAAGCGATGTCGCAAGGATAGCCAACCAAAGGGTGTGTGCATTTTTGTATGCAGATGATGCAGTCCTGATTGCCACGACAAAACACACCCTTCATAGATTGACAAACTGATTCAATGAAAAGAGAGAGGCCAGACAATTAACGCATGGGAATCAAAGGTTATGTGCGTTGCAAACAGCTGTCATGCGCCCCTTCTGTGTGCGCCTATGGGAGCGATGGAGAAGTGGCCGCCATAGAAATGTTCTATCACGTTAATCTGCAACGCACACAGCAGTCTAGTGTTTCGTTCCATCATGGCAGTCGCCGGCTTTTCTGGTGCTTCCAGCCGACGGTGCTCGCGTTGCAACTGTGTTACTTTCTTCACTTCGTTGTCAGCGCTCTCAGTGATTTCCCTTGGCTCCGCTGAGCCCTGCTTTCCTTCGCCCTCGCCTGGCACCCTCTACAGGTACAGTTTTTCTGTTTCCCCTCTTCTCGCTCTCTGGTTCCCTCGCTGGACTCTCTTCCTGGCCGGTTCTTCTTATACCCGCATCCTCCTTCTCTCCTTCTCGACCTTTCCCCGCTTGTTCCCTTCCTTGCCTGTCCTGGACACACATTCCGGACTCAGAGTTACTCTCTCTGTCCGCTGCTCTGTGGATTGATCTTTGTTTTGGATTGTTCTATTACCTGCATACCGTTTTTTTTTTGCCTTTGTGGCTTTTTCCCCCTTTTGGCGGCTGCGGATTCCGAGCCTCTGGTTACCGGAATTTTTTTCTGGAAACCAAAGTGGCGTTGTTCCGCGGTCGGCCATATTTGCATAAAAAGAAACCTGCCATCCATGAAAGAAAGAAGACCGGAACACTCAAGCCCGATCCCTCAGGTGAGGAGGTTGGTGTGGGTTCAGAATCAGACATTGAGATAGAAGGTCGTGACAACAGCAAACCACGAGGAAATGCCATACTAGCAGCGGGGAAAAGTCTTGAATGGGTCAAATCGCTTTGTTACCTTGGGGTGACTATCTTTAGTGATTTGGACTGGCTTTTTCATGTAAAGCAGCAAACTGTAAAGGCATCTCAAATTAGTGGCTCAATCTTGAGATTCAGGGCAAAATTGGGTAGCTTGCCCATGGATCACAACCTTCGAATCTACAAGGCAAAATCAGTATCTTTGCCGACATATGGTGCGGCTGCGTGGGGTCATCATCAAACAAAATAAAAACAAATAATTGAAAGTGTCTTCTTTAGGAAAAGCATGGGCTTGCCACAAGGATTCCCAGGGCACTTGTTGCATAAAGAACTTGACCTTATTGCAAAACAACCTTTGATTTACTGGTTACGTTTATGGGAAAGACCACAACTCAATAACCAGAGCCCTGGTGAGGGATCTAATGGCCACAAATTCCTGTGCTGCCACACCTTGGTTCAAATATATAAAATCATCTTTACAAGAGCTCGGCCTTGGGCACTTGTTAAGTGACACATTGCGGGCAGGTAACTCTGATAGGGTATCCAGTAAAAATGTTGCCAGCAAAAATGTAGACAGTGAAAAAGTTGTGGTGAAAATACCTATGCAGTGAAAAAGTTGCCAAGAAAACAGTAGTCCAAAAATGCAGCTGAAAAAGTAGCCAAAATTGTTAGGGTTATGGAAGGTTTTGTGAGCTTGTGATTGCCTGGTTTAGGGTTCGAACATGGGTTAGGGTAAGGATAGGGGTTGGAGTTAGAGTAAAGATTTTGGATAGAATTTGGGTAAGAGGTAGGGTCAGGGTGGTTGCTGCGGTGCTGGTGAAGTTTGGTTAGTCATTAGGGTTGATGAAGTGCCAGTGTAGGGTTTAGGGTAAGGGTTATGGTAAGGCTAGGGCTAATAAAGTAATGCTTGGGCTAAGTGTTAAAGGAATCTGGGGAGAGCTTTTGATGTTGGCGTAGGATACGGATTACGATAAACCTAGTTGTCAGAGCAAAATAAGCATTAGGTTAAGTGTTAGAGTTGCAGTTATGGTAAGGCTAAGATTAGAAAAAGGATTTGGTTTAGGGCAAGGGCAAGGACTATGTCAATTGTGCCGAGCTGGTGATGAGGTTCGGAATTAGATTCACTGTTCATTTTCCATTAATTTTGTATTAATGGCGCGTACTGTGAGGAATTTAATGTGCTTTTAACTGTGAGCAACGTTTGTTTTTGCTCTCCTGGACTGACCTGCACTGCGAGCTGTGAACGGGCTCTTGCAGGTGCTCAAGCGCTACTGTGAGGAGGCAAGGCTTGCGCTCGCCACGTGACCTATCATGTGACTTGGTTCATCTTCAAAGCGCACCGCCATCCGCCCGAGCGGCGCGTACTGTGAGGAATTTAATGTGCTTTTAACTGTGAGCAATGTTCGTTTTTGCTCTCCTGGACTGACCTCCACTGCGAGCTGTGAAGGGGCTCTTGCAGGTGTTCAAGCGCTACTGTGAGGAGGCAGGGCTTGCGCTCGCCACGTGACCTATCACGCGACTTGGTTCATCTTCAAAGCGCACTGCCATCCACCCTTGCGGCGTTAAGCCCGGAGGAGGAGACAAGCCCACTGGCTGTTGTGTGGCTGTTGGGAGCTGGCGGGGCTGAAAGTTGCGAAATATTGTGCAGAGGCCAAATAAGGGTATAGTGTCTGTAATTATTTTCTGGGGTACCTATAAAGCAGACAATCCGTATAGTACTTTATCATTAATTTTAGACAGATCGTTTTACATACATGTATGGGATTGCTTTTATTCTTTTACTAGTATTTGTCATTTTAGTACTGCAGCGTGTTAAGGTATTCCTCTTTTAGTATTGAGATTATCATATGGTCATACAAGTGATTGAGTAGGCCAGTAATCATAATGTTTGGTAAACCTCTTGGGTTCCCATAATGGGAGTCACTCTCAAAAGTATGGGAAGTATCCCAGAGGAATATAAAGTTCAGGGGGGTAGAGTCCCACCACAGGTGGTAATTTCTCTTCCACATCCTTCTCAAGTGACCCAAATAGTTAACAAGGGCTCTGTTACCTCTATGGTAGTAGACACTTTGGTAGTCCCACAGGGAATTCCCACTCCTCCGGGTATAGAGGGCCCTGGGGATATTGGACCGGAGCAAACTAATCGAGTGGATTCAATGGCAGAGGTGGTGGGAGTCATAAATCGGGCTTTTCTAAACATTGAATCTAAAGTGAACTCTTTGGCAGACGAACCACTGGTGGTGGAGCGAGATTTAGTATCAGATATTTCTATACTAGCCCCACTGTTGACTCATGAGTTTTCCAGGAAAGTTCAAGGCCCAAGAGACCCTAAAAGAAAGATTTCAACAACATCAGTCCCTATACCTAAAGAATGGGGTTATAAGGAGAAATTGTCACAGTACCAGTTTATCCAAAAGCAAGAGAGGGAAATTGCTTGTGGGGATGAGGCCACCTCGCAAAAAAATCAGATTAGTGAAGGTGTCAAACTTGAGGATGGTGACTCTATAGTGGGGGACCCTGTGATCGAGGATGAAGCAGCAGAGGCTGAGGAGATAAAAGAAGTCTCCCAACAGGATCAGCTACCCCCAGTAGATGAGTTATCATTCCCAGTTCTTTCTAGAATTTTGGACTCCATGGACAGAGGCTACGACACATTGAACTATGAAATCCGGGAGCTTAGGAAATCAATGAAGGAAGTATTGAGCAAAGTGCATTTATTGGAAGGCTTTATAATGGCAACCTCAGTCTTCAAAACCCCAAGCCCGAAAAAGGTGGTTAGTGAAGGGGCTGTGTTTGTACAAGGCGAGAGAATGGGAGTTAAAAATATGAAAACACAGGGGGAGAATGCTGAGTTAAAGGGAGAAAGTCTTTTGGTGGTACCTGAGGTATCCGGAATAGTCCTCCCATCGGTATCAATGTTGGGGAAGGAACAGGTTCAGGATAAGAAGATGTTGAGTAGTAGCCCAAAGGTAAAAAAACCAAGTTGTCCTAACAAGTTAAACTCAAAAACTGTAAGCTTCCACCCTCACAACAGAATAAAGGATGACGGAAATTCCTCCGAAATCTAAGGTTGGCAGTGGACAATCACATGCAGATTGATAGAGACATATTAGATCAGAGAAAGAAAGACTTTTTTATAATCATGAAAGGGGGTAAAGTTAAGGAACTAATAAGGCTCAAGGAAGTTGATAGGGTTTCATCTGTGTTGGAAAATGTACAGGAGGGGGATAGTCCTTCTTTCGATCTAAGTAATATATCTGTTTATCCAGTAGATATGGAATAGGAAGACATTGAGAAGTTTAGGATCTAGAAGCCCCAAAAAATATTGAATTTGGAGCTGGTAGAGGAGCCGGCAAGTGTGGTAATTTGGAGGAAAGACTGTTGGTTCCACATATAATAGCTGGAAGGGGATTGGTGAATCCTCTGGTGGAAGTCCCGGAAACAGGAATACCGACGGCACCTAAATTATATGCAATTTTTGCGAAACCTGTGGTGGTGAAGGCGGACTTGGGGATGTTGCCTCTACCCAGGGTTTCCTTAACAGTGCCATTAGCGACCCCAAGATTAATGGAGGAAGTAGGTTTGGGGATTCCAAAGAGTAAGTTTTTGGATTCATTGAAGGGGATGGGGGAAAGTACGGGGCAAATAAAATCGCCCAAAAAAAATGGAATTCGAGGCAAGCGGCCAATTTGCAAATAATGATGCCAGATAATGGTAAACTATGTATTTTCTTGAATCGGTTGTTCGAAAGTTCAAATAGATATCCCTTAAATAGACATTATATCCTGGATTTTATGCAGGAAATCCCAAACCTGAAATTGATATCGTCAGGGGACATTAAGACGGTAGAATTGGTCTACGATGATTGTCTAGATACTGTAAGACTTCATTTAAGGTCACACCTAATAAGGGAAATAACAATGGGGGAAAGAGAGCGTTTCTTAGCCCTAGGTTTTGAAGTTACAGAACAGGGCCCTCAATATTGTCAACTCTGGCTCCCATTTATCAGGCAAAGAAGGGTATGATACAAGATGAAAGAGAACGATACAACAAGGAGATATATAGTTCCAGAGGGTATACACAAGCTCCTATTGGCAGAGGGGTAAATCAAGGAGGGGAGGAAAAGCGTTTCCAACATACATGATGGTCTAATTGGTCATTAATTACATGGAATTCGAGAGGGTTCAAGAACATCATGAATAACCATGAACTTTTCTCGAATTTTGATATAATCTGTTTGCAGGAAACTTTTTTGCTAGACACACCTATGATAGATGGATTTAATACAGTCTACGTTAAGGCCCGACGGGGAGTAAAGGATAGGCCATTTGGTGGACTACTAACAGCAGTTAAACGTTCTTTGGGACTTTCCATGCAGGTAATTGATGTAGACAGGTCGGACATCCTGATTGTACTCTTAGAATGGCAGGAAGATGGCGAGCGTCTAGTAAGCACATGTTTTTTGGTAAATGTTTACTTCAGTCCCCTAAAAGACAAACTGGAAGAAGCCTTGGATTTCTTTTACATTAATGGGTGAATTCCCGGATGATGGGGCTTCAGTGATAATCGTTGGAGACTTTAATGCAGCATGCTTAGAAGAGAATTGGTATTTAGAGAATAATAGAAAGTTTGTCTGAAAGGAATCCCGGAAGAGAGGGGAAAGAGGATTATCCAGGAATTTGAGGTGTGGAACCTTAGCATTATTAATGGTAATATGCAGATGGATATTCCGCCAGCTTTTACCTGGCAGAATGGGTTGTGGAAATCAACAATAGACTACATGTTCACTTCCCATGATCAAGCCATAAGAGGAGTATCCCTGGAAGTAAAATCTCTGATATGGAGTGATCATTCCCTTTTGAAATTTAAATTGTTCAGTCCGACAAAACATGTTTAAACTGACATTGTGGGAGTGGAAATAAATTCAGGAAAGAATGAGGTCAAGTGGATTCCTAGGATTGCATCAGCATTCTTGTCTGAAATTGCAAACTTACCAGTAAATAAGATGGCCCGCCTATGTACAGTGGAGGGATTCCCTACGATCGTGAGGGAGTTGTTAGGTAGGTTAACAACAGATAGAGGCTTAACCCAGATGGTGGCAAGGAGGAAGGGTTCTCACTCTTTTGATGTAGAAGTCCAGGCACATAAAAAGGAACTACACCGAGAGGTGAGGTATCTCAAGAAATCTGCACCTCCAGGCTATATGCAAAAGGTGCGGATTCTAAAACAATCACACCGGAACTGGGTAAAAGGTAAAAAGTTTTTGCTATACATTAAGGATGCCGAGAGAATGCTGGCTTGTATGCTAGGGAATAGGCCAGGAATATTTTGGGACCTAATTAAATCAAAAGGTACACAAGATTATCTTCAGGCACATGCGGTCAGTGACATTGGTTGGGTGAAACATTTCACTGATTTGTACAGGGTGGAAGGTTTGGACCAATCAGTTACCTGGGTAGAGGCGGATTGGAAGGGTGCCCTAGAATGGGACTTGGAGGATATAAAGAATCTGATAAAGAAAAGCAAGTCCTCGAATGCACCGGGACCAGACGGTCTTTCTAATCTGACCTACAAAGGTAACTTAGTAGTATGGTCACAGGTACTGTCTGCCTTATTTTCGGATATTCTGGCTAACAATTCGTTCCCCTCTACCTGGTCAGCAGCAACTTTAATCCTGATCTTTAAAGGCGGGGATAGGTCTTCTCCACTTTATTATAGACCTATATCCTTGTTGGATGCTTCAAACAAAATATTTGCGAAAATGCTGCTGAAAGCCTTGCAAAAATGGGCGGTGGAATCTGATTCCCTAGATGCTTTTCAGTCAGGTTTTCGGCAAGAGCTGAGTACATCCACCAATTGTATGGTGATAGATTTATTAGCACACCAAGCAAAGGTCCAAGCACGGCCAGTATTTTTCACTTTTTTAGGTATTAGTAAAGCGTTTGACATGGTTAATAGGGCTTTCTTGTGGAAAAAACTATACGATAGGGGGTGTCCGGTAGCTCTGTTGAGTATTTTGGTGGCTCTCCATACAAATACAAGGATTAGAGTAAGGCTGGATGAATTAGGGAATTATTCCCCCTGGATTCAGACAAATAGGGGTTTAAGACAGGGGTGTGTTTTGGCACCCTTTCTCTTTTGCCTGTATTTACTGGGAATAGGAGGCTGTATGGAACTTGTAAAAACCTTCCCTCCAAGATTGGGTGCTATGGTTGTCCAATACTTGCTTTATGCACTCGACATTGTTATATGTGACCTCACAGCTATTGGGCTCCAAAGAGCATTAGTAGCCGTGGAGGGGTTTCTAGAGAAACTAGACTTATCACTAAACACTGCAAAAACAAAGGTTCTGGTGTTTAAGGGGGGTAGGAAAAGTTGTAAAATAATGCCCTGGTACTTGAAAAATGGTAAATTAGAAGTTGTAAATAAATTTGTATACTTAGGGCTGGTAATTTATGACAAGCTCTCAGGTCCTGAATTACAGGAAGACTTAAGGGTAAAATTTGTAGGGGCAGGTGTACAACTCCGAATTTTCGATGGGAAATTCGGTAGATACTCTCTTTTACCAGCCCTAAAGTTATACAAACAACAGTTAATCCCAAAATTAATTTATGGGGCTCAAACTCGGAGTCAGCTGATTAACTGGTCACAACTAGAGGGGGCATTATGGAAAGGCTTACTTCAACTCCCGCAGTCAGTTCCTTTTGCGGGGATTTTGTTTGAATTAGGTCTGTTACCTATAAAGACTATGGTGGACTGGGGTAAGCTTCAGTTGTTGGTAAAAATACTGAACCCTCCAGGGGCCTCAATATATGAGCAGTTAAACCTGGTAAGAGTTCAGGGTAGCTGTAGGGTTCTTGGGGACTGGGTTTTGAATTGTCAATTGATGCTTCAACAGGCAAATATTTCAATGGAGGAATTGGAGCTGACACCGAAGGTCGCCAAGTTAAGATGGTGTAGATATGTATGGTCTAACCTGAGGACTGACATAATGGAGTATAAATGCTTTGGGGATCACTTTCTTTGGTCATGTAAAGGTTTTAATACTCCAGCTCCTTACCTTGAAAAGCACCCGTCGAGATCCTTTAGGACACAATTGCTAAGATTAAGGTTGAATTTGTTACAAACAAAAGAAGTATTGGGCCGCCGTGCGGAAATTCCACAAGAAAAGAGATTATGCCGGCATTGTGACAAAAATATTGAGACGCTAAAACACTTGTGTGACTTGCCCTAAGCTGGAGGACTTGCGGTCTTGTTTTTCAGCAGGCTTGGTTTTCTCCTCCGAGAATGAATTATGGAGGAGGATATTGAACTGTAATGAATTAAGCTTGACCATACATGTTTTTGAATTTTTAAGGAAAGCTGCAGTAATTTTATAAATGTTGGATATATGTATATTGGATTGTGTATTTTTGTATATGTGTTAAAAGTACTGTGGTACTGTAAAACACAATAAAATAAATAAATTAATGTTGTATTGAGTAACATGCAAACAAAATGCCTGAGGGGTTAGTGTTCGGTGACAGTTCAGGGTAGCAATTGGAATTAGGGGAAGTTTTAGAAACGGAGTTAGGGTGATGCAGAGGTTTTATTCAAGGTGTGGGTCATTGTTAGGGTTTACAACCTTGTACTTATGTGCATTTAAAAACAGTTGTTTTGGCAACCTTTTTTACTGGAAACATTTTCACACTTTGAATTGATTGTCTTGGATGACTACATTTTTAAAACAACTTTTTGATGGCTACATTTTGCTGGGGACATTTTCACATAGAACCTCTGATAGGGGAGAGTTAACAAATGTCTTCCCTCCTCAGAGCGAGAATAAGTAACAAACGTGAATTGAAGAAACAAAGCGTTCAATTTAACTACTGCAATCTTGCCCCCAGAACTGTAAGGCCAGCCTTTGTCCAATGGTTCACCACCCCAAGGAAAAGGGCAATGATTATGGCCTTCAGAGCAGATGGGGAAAGGGCAATTTTTTCACCAACAAATCACACACAGAAGGAACTGCCCTTACTGTGAGAGTGATAGAAACGACCTGCTGCACTTCCTGTTCTTCTAGTCTTATTTTAGTAAAACTAAAGAAAGATTTCATAATTCCAGCATTAAGACCGTCCAAAGCTTAGACACGTGCAACCAGCACTTAGGTTTTTATTGTCAGTCCCCGACCTGCTGACAGGCCAAAATGTATACTTATACATTGAGCAAGCCCCCATGTTACGCAAGCAATTTTATTCTTTACTGAAGGATTTTAGTTCATTTCTATAGATCACAAGACTTTGATTGTATTTAAATGGATTTTATTGCTGTATTATTTTTACTGTGTGTTCTTTGATGGGAATTTTCATTTTTGAAAACAGATTTGATCTACTATAACTAGTAGAAGGTTCAATAATATTAGCCTCAAGCATTTGCTTGACTTCCTGGATGATTGTCTCTTTTCTGGATTTAGGCAATCTGTATGGTTTCAAATGAACCACTTTGCCTTCTGCTGTGCGACTATGATGGTAACTATACTTCACTCTTCCTGGTTTCCCTCTGTACACATCAGTAAACTGGATGATGTGTTCATATAGATCTTGCTTCTGGTTATTACCAAGTTTGGGTGGAATCAGAACTTTGTTATCAGAATCCTCAGGTAACAAAAAGGACAAAATGGTGGCATTAGACTGAGGGATTTTCCCTCCACATCTTTAAAAGGTTAATGTTATACATTTGTGTTTTGAAACAGCAATCAGGTTGGGAAATGTTGTAGTTACAGGTTCCTGTCTGTTCTAACACCTCATTTGGTCCATGCCATTTAGTTATTAGTTTGTTCTCCGATGTGGGTAGCAATACTAATAACTTTTGGCCTACTGAAAAAGATCTTAAAGAAACGTATTTATCGCATAAGGCTTTCTGTTTGGTTCTGTGCCTTGGTCATATGGGTTTGTACTAAAGTCCTAGCTACTATCATGTGCTCTTTAAGTAGGTTGGCAGTTTGGAAGAGTGGGATTGGGGCTTCTTCCCTTTCTTCCCAGGTCTCGCTCAGCATATATAGGATATCTCGAGGTTCCTGCCCATAAAGTAACTCAAACAGGGAGAATCCTGTAGAAGCTTGGGGTGTCTCCCTGACAGCAAATAAAAGTCAAGTTATCATTTGATCCCAGTTCCACTAATTTCCGCAACATGGTTTTCAAGGTCCTAACCTTTCTACAAGGCCATCTGTCTGTGGGTGGTAAACTGAGGTTCTTAAAGTGGTGATATGTAACAATTGCTTTATTTCCCTCTGGAGTTTGCTCATAAATGTGGAGCCCTGATCAGTTAAGATTTCTTTGGGAACCCCTACTTGTGAAAAGAAAGGGAGTAGGTGTTTCAAGATATTGGATGGTGTTGGCTCCTAGTGGAAAGCCTTCGGGATAGCGAGTGGCGTAATCCACTATTACCAAGATGTACTTGTTCCCTATTTCGATGTTTCCAGTGGGCCTACAATGTCCATACCAATTCTGGAGAATAGAATTTCAATGATTGGGCGCTGCTGGAAGGGAACAGGTGGTGGTACATGGGTACTGGTCTTTTGGCAGATTGCACTGAATGAAGTTTTGAATATCAGCATTTATTCCTGGGCAGTAAAATGTATTAAGGATTTGGGCCGGAGTCTCTGTCTGTCCGAGATTACATCCTGTAAGATGGGAATTAGCTATTTCCAGGACTACTTGCTTATGTCTCTTACAGATAACTGGTTGAGTTTTTACTAGGCCCTCTGAAGTAGTGTCTCCCCAGTACATTAGCCCATGCCTCAAAAAGAAAAAAAGATCCTCTCTCACAGCCCTCTTGCTTGGGTATAATTTGCAAAAAGGCTTCAGTTAACAATGGGTTATTCCTTTTCGCAAAGGCTTTATCGGGAAGAGTTTCTGTCTCTTCTTCTTTGACACTTCTGGGTTAAGGGTCTTGCGGGTTGTCAAATGCATCAGCCTCCCCAAAGCCACGGGTACCTTGATCTGTCACCTCCTTCCAAACCTCTTCCTTTATCCTAGGGAACACTGCTCTCTCAAGCACCCCTTGTACAATGTGACCCCCTTAATGGATTTGGAAGGGATACTTTCTATGATTATGTAATAACACTTTGATGTCACCTCTGAAGTCTGGATCTATAACCCCAGCGAGTACATCAATTTCAAACCTCCATGCTAGACCCGATTCGGGAACCAGCCTAATATAGGGGTGGAATCAGAATCAAATCAATGGGTATTAGTCTTCTTTCACCTGGGGTAATGGCCTCTTCCTGACTGCTGCAGACATAAAACCCAAAAGAGCCATTTGTGGCTATTGAGGGGTCTGATGCTCTGGGACTTTTCAAATTTTAGGGTTCCCCAACTTGTATCGGCTGAACCGCATCCCACGCTGACACCATTTGTAAAGGCATCATGGAGTAGAGACAGACATCGGAATCAAATGTATTCTGCAATGTTTCATTTAACTTAAAATGCAGGACGCAGTAAGGTCTAACTTGCCCTATGCTAAGGTCGGATTAAGTCCAGATCAAATGTCTGCTTGTGTCCAAAACCTATACTTGCCCTCACAACTAACTGTATACAATGTGTAGGGATGTCAGCATCAAAATGAATAGTATTCGAAAGTTCTGAGCTTCTTCCAGTTCTCGGCCTATGATCAATTTCCCCTTCCCAAGTTCAAAACAGTTCACAAAATATTGGGGTTCCCTTCCCCAAGAGTTCATATCTTCCAGAAACAACACTATTCCTTGGGACACTACCTTTGATATCATTATTTTGTACCAGTTCAATTACGCAGTTGTGTTTCTTAAATTCCAATTCACGTATAAGGCTGTTGCAAGACACAAGCTTCTTTATGCATACTTTCATTGGCTTTTCCATGGAGGGGACTCTGTCTAGGAACAGTCGTCGGACCACACAGTCCACCCATTAAAGGTCACGCAACCGATACCACATCTTACTGTTTCTATCTGACAGTGATGTTTAGTGAAATCCCCAGTGTCACACTCTTCAGACACTGTACAGTGACTTGCTTAGCCACCATGCACTTTGTTACACTTTTATGTATTCCTCTGGCTCTTCCCAACACAGGTTTCCTCTTGGCCTGCAATTCCTGTTCCCCTTTTAGCTTTGGGGCAAAACTTAGGTTCTCATTTTCATACCCATCTTGGTATTCTCTTGACTTTGCCAATACTTGTTTCATACAATACATTCCGTGGTATCTGCCACATGAAATACTTTGCTTTCACTCCATTCATGAGTATTCAACTTGCTTTTTACTCTGTGCATCATTTAAAAGTGCTTTCAATAACTTTCAGTTCACTCGATATTCAAAAAGTACTTGTTTCGGCATTCAAAAATACTTTCAATTACTTTCAGTTCATTCAGAATTCAAAAGGGACTTTGTTATGAGCTACCGGAGCGCCCCAGTATAAGTGTTTCCCTGCTTTACACTGAGAGAAAACATCATTGTCCCGGTGCCTGCCCGCAGACATCAGGAGCAGACCAGTTGGCCCAGAGTACTGGCACCCATGGGGACCTTTAAGGCCCCAAGGGATTGCCTAAAGGCTTCCTGGACTCAGTCCTGGCGCCATTGGCGCCAGGCTCATACTGCATTTTGAGGCAAAACAGGCTATCAAATAACAGAACCATGTACAGCCCAATCTGAGGTTGGTTGAAGGGACTACTTTATCTGGGGACTATTTGATAAGGTATGGTGCAGGGACTACTTTACCTGGGAACTACTTCTGGGAAGCTATTTAAACCACGCCTGAAGAACAGAACACGCTTCGCCTTATTCTGCACTCCTGCAGCGTAACGCTCACCGTGCCTGCAGCTCCAGTCCTGTCTTCAGCCACGCCCTTCCTGGTCATCGCAATCCGCGCCTCAAAGGAAAGAGAGATCACAGATTAGAACAAGAGCTTACCCTGATAATCCATCGCCATCCCTAGGGAGTCTCTGCATCTGCAGAAAAAGGAACATCAGTTAACCGCGCTACGTAAGAACCAGCTTAAAGACAATTAGCATAGCGCAGCGTGATACTCACCTAAGCGATGTATGTCCATGCGATCCAACGAGGCATTCTCACACGATAGCCGTCTTGGTGCAGCAGCATCTGCAGAACAAGGAAAGAACACAACAGGTGAGCTGCGCTTAGCTAAAGGACATTCAAATCTCGCGCAGCATAACACTCACAAGAAGCAGTATTCCCTTGCGGTTCCGCGAGTCACCATTACACGACCTTCGCTCCGGCGGCGCCGTACCTGCAGAAATAAAAGGGGACGGCAAATTAATAGCACGAAAGAACAATATCACTTGTTAGACATTTTTGAATTGTGCAAGTATTGAAACTTACCTTGGCATTACCTCCTCTTATCCGGAAGGGAGTCGCCTTTCTTCAGGTGTACCTCCAAAGGGAATCTGCAAAGAAAGGTACAGGAGTGAACTTTAAGACAACCAGAACTCTAAAGCATTTCACGCTATTTAGGATTGGCATAAAGACTTACCTCATAGTCATTGTTTTCTGGAACTCTGCCATAAGGCTACAGTATCAGTGAAGTTAACTGGATTCCTGAATCTCGACGCACCCCTGCATACAGTCGCAGGATGGAGAGCCCATCCTTCATAACATTAAGGCAAATCTTCCTTCGTGCCAGACCGACAAAACTAAAGGGGCAGGTGTAATCACTCATCACTTCGCTACGAGTCACGCTGGTGGAGACCGCCGCAGTCCCGCTTTGTTCGGCGCCCCTGTGAAAACCAGGTGAGTTTAACAGTCATCCAGGTGGCCAGGACACGGCCATCGTTTTTGGAACCAGTTCCTGGGGGTGGACCAGTGCAGGAGGATCATCTGGGTGAAGGGTCTTTGGGGAGTGGTACGCTGGATGGTGAGACGTGGTATCCCCTTCCCTACAACACCTTTACCCTATCCTATTAGACAGGATACGTAGGAAATTTACCCCCCCGCCTTTTCCTACACAAACACTTCCACATGGACAGCCCGCTCTGGGAGAAAACAGACTAACACCTGAGCAGTATACCGGACGTGTCCCAATACAATGGTCAGACGAGGACAGGCAAATGCTAACCATCACTCATGCTCGACTCCCATTAAGCTTCCCCACACGGATAAAAGGTGAGCACATATGCACACTCTGAGCGGGGCAAAACACACTAGGACAGGAGCTGAACGAGAGAAGAAAGACAGCAAACCAGAAGGGAACCACAAGGAGGGACGTTCCCTTGAACTTTCCGACAGGAAACCGTTATTTTCGAGAGCCCTCAAGATTAGAAAGCGCAAGACCAGGAAACCAGGCTGACGAATCCTTTATTGTGTGTCGTAAATACCCAGAACCCCCACCGCGTCACTGAACAAGGCGGGGAGAAGCAGCAGTCGCTGTGGTACCATCCTTGGCTCCAAGAACAAAGCAACGTCAGTGAAATCAATACAGCCGGTGAGTTGGGAAGACCGATACAAAAAACGGTCTGTGTTGAAACCAAGGTTGCAGGCAGCAACATTGTATGGCGAGTGCTGGAATGAACATTGTTAAAACGCATATGATAAAAGACACAAGTAAAGTTGAACTGCTGATGAGTGAACTTTTAAGAGACTTTGAGACGATACCTTTGACAGAATGGTCCGGCACTCTGTGGGTGCTCAATCGAAGATCTCTGCAAGGTATCCAGCGGAGAAGTGCCAAAAGTGAAAGTTAAAGGGTTATATTAAGAAGAGAACAAAGAATTGTGAATCGAAGTGGTCCTGCGACCGGCCAAGCAAAATCATGCGCACAGTCGAAAGTCTTCGGTTTTGATAGTAAAGGAAGTATGGAAAATTGGATCAATTTGGTCTGAGCCCGGCAGAGGGAGACCAATTGAAGGTACTGATAGCTCCAGTCATGGCTGCCAAAAAGGTTCTCCTTTCAGAATGTTCTCCCGACAGGCCCACCACTGAAGATTCAGTGAGACTCTGTTTGGGATTTGTAGGAGATATGACATCCTTCCTGAGAACTGTGAGTATTAGGTCCTGAGAGCCCACAACAGAGAACAATATTTAGAAAATCGAAGGCCGCAAGATGAGCATTCTGGAATTTGGTCACCATTTGCAAAATGTCTTGAGCCCTCACCTCTGGTGGCAAGGCTTTTCCCACGGGTGCATCCAGGACTGCTCCGATGAATTGGAGTCTTTGTGATGGTTTCATGTGGGACTTCTTGAAGTTGAGAGAGAAGCCCAGCCTGTGAAGGGAGTGGTGGGTGTAGATTATCTGACTAGATTCATCACATACCCTTCCCCTAATGTTTTTTAAAATGATTTATTATTGTTTATCGGTTATTGGTTAAACAAAACAGTGAACCTTAACAATATATAACAATATGATTACTATAATACAATGTGCATATAAAAACTAATTATAAAACAAAGTGAATGCACAATATTTCTCAGAATATCCCCAACGTCTATCCCTCTACTATTAACAAAGCTGTGCAAATTATGCAGCACAAAAATAGTACAGCACAATAAAGTGCGAAAGTGAAAGCATCTAATTAATCAGATTTATCTATACAAATAGTTAAAATATTTCATACAAATATGCAAATCTTGCAAAGGTGCAATGCGGCATTGAGAAAATGCAACAATATAATGTGCAAATATGCAAACACAATTAATTCCAGCTATTCAATCAAGTGTGAATAGCAAATCAGAGCTTGTCGTATACAGAAGCTCAATATGATTTATTCTGTGGAATGGATATTGCATTCTCTATGCTATCTGCGGTTGCCTTGTTGCCTGAAGGCAGTCCCCTGCACGCTATTTCAAGCATAATGATCTCAAAAAGTGTACTACTGCACCAACCATAAAAGGTAAGTGACCTCTCAGGAAGTTATGCCAGATTTCAATCCAAGCCATTTGGTAAGGTGTACTTATCTCCCGACAATCAGTGATGGGCAGGAGACAATAAGGTGTGCCATAGTCGCCAGAGTTTCTGTAATGCTTACCTCTGGTGCCCTGCAGGTGCGCCTGGTCCGGACTGTCTGGAGCTTTCCCTCTCTCTGCAGTGGGATGGGATGTCGATGTGGTCCAGACCACTCCCTTCCCATTGTCCACTGAATGGCTATAGCCCAGTGACCGGTGCAGTTGGGAATGGCCAGTAAGGTTTCCTGGACCCACTAGTAGTTGCTATGGAACGGTTTGGATGAAGACCAATAGGCAAACAAGGGACAGATTTCAGTGTGTGTCCTTCAACTCGCCCCCCACCTCCCTTCTATGCCCCCAAGGTTCGCTGACTGACACTAGCGCCCTGGCTCACCGTTAATATGAAGCTGTGCTCCGACATCCCCAGGTATGCAGTTAATTCATTGGAGAACGTGATGCCCTGGAGAGTAATGTTCATAGGTGAGTATATCTTCTCTGTAAAGCAGTAAGTATCCTCTCTGTATTCACTATTCACTGCTTGCAGCGCGGACTGCGTGTAGCGTTAATTAAGTTCAGTATTGTCGATTTAGTGGCTAGAAGCGCACAGCGCGAGAGTATGGGTTTATGCCAATTTGTCTCTGCTTGCCTTATCTTTGCAGGTGCATGGTTCGCTGTGTCCGCTTGGAGCTGTGGTGTGAAAAGTCTCTAGAACGTTGATCGAGTGAAGAATGATGACAGCAGACACCGGTAAGCAGTGGTGCTGGATAGCGTTGTTATAGCTAATGGAAAGCTTACTGCGTGTCTTTATTGCAGGAATGGAGAGTCGCTGCAGTGAAAGCGTTCTGTTTCACCGGTTCCATCAGGTAAGTATGCGAAAGCGCCCAGAGCGTGAGCTGGCTGCAGAAGTTCACTGGAGCACGTAATTCACATAATTCAATGCGCTGAAGTCTTCTGAGCATGTTTGCTTGGAGAGCGCAGGAGCGGTAAGCATTACACTGCTTACTTGTTGAGCAGAAAAAACGCTAAGCACAGGGTGTGGCACTGGGTGCTCTGGCTGCACCCTGCAAGACTAGACCACCATGGATATCAGAAACACAGGCCATCTGGAGTCCATCTTCATTTCCACATCATACTGCAACTTGGCGGTCATGTTGGTGGGGGCTGCTTACAGTTCCCAATGGGTCCCTGCGCCAACTGGCAACCCTTCCTGCCTGTTCCTAAGGTTATGTGCCCTGTCTGTTGTGAGGGTTCATGACAGCACTCCCTTCCAAAGCCCCCCCAACCCCAAGGAAAGCTACACCTGGCCCCGGCCGATTTGGGCGATTGCGGTGGTAGCGGGCTAATAGACGAGGTGCATGTATGTTAGCTGCTGGTTCCCAAGTCCTGTCAAGCACACCATATCCCTTCAAGTCAACTAGATTATGGAGTTTTCTCCTAATGATTTTGGAATCCAAGATATCGCAGACCTCATACTCCTCTTCCTCCCCCTGGACTTCCACTGGAGGAGGCCTGGTTATGGAGACCCGAAGTGCTTATGTATTGCTTTTATATCCTGTAATGTGTTGGTAGCCTTTTTTAAGGTCTCATTAATGCTGGCGTGTAAAGAAGTGATAGCAGGCATTTCTAATGATGCAGGTGGATCCAAGGCAGTGGTACGCGGATCCCTTCTGAGTAGAAAGAAGAAGAGTGAATAACCAGTAGAGCTATGGATGGTGGTGTTCTATGCATATTCTGCTGCCCAAAGAAGATCAACCCAACTCTTTTATGTACAAACATGCAGCGCAGATATTGTTTGAGGGTTTGATTAGTTCTTTCTGTCTGGCCATCAGTTTGTGGGTGATGACTGGTTGACAGCCGACGTTCAATTTGAGCATAGGCACAACAGCTCCTCCAAAATCTGGAAATGAATTGACTCCCTCGATCGGATATCACTGTAGATGGAAAACCATGTAGCCAGACTATATTAGCCAACAACACTTGTGCCAGAGTTCCTGCATTTGGTAGTCCCTTTAGGGCAATAACATGCGCCATCAGAAGGCCAACAACTACTAGGATCGTGTTGTAACCATTGCATGGAGGAAGTCTACGGAGATTGTGTGCCAGGGAGCTGGTGGTACGGGCAACAGGCGAAGTAACCCTTGTGGCTTGGTCTTGGGCGTTTTTTGTTCCTTGCGCAAACATCACACGTTTTCACATATCGTATAACATCTCTTCACCAAGTAGGCCACCAGAGATATTGTTGGATTTTGGCCATAGTTTGTGATTTCAGGGTGCCCTGCTGTGAGCATGGCATGGTAGGTATGAACGACCTTCTGTTGTGCAGTGGAACTTGGTAGATACAGGTGTTTCTGAAAGTAAGGAAGTCCATCGTCTTCGGTTCGCAGAGGACTCTGGGAAACCCATACCTGCAATTGGTCTTGCTTCATAGAATGCTTGACCTCATCCCAAAGTTGGTCCAAAGGAGAAGAGGCTGAACTCGTAATCCCCAGCAATTGGTCTTCAGGAATCATTGCAACGGGTGCAGGTGCAGCATAAACATCTTCCCCCTCCATGTCCAAACTAATATCAGATAAGGCATCAGCTTTCCCGTTTCTCACTCCAGGAGGTAAGTTATCGTTAAGTCATATTCAGTTGGCGAGGGGACTGTGCCGTGGCTGTTTGTAAGTATTGCAAATTACAGTGGCCGGTAAACAATGTGAGGGTGTGTCGTGCTCCAAGCAGATGATGTCGCCATTTTTTAAATGCTGCTTTGATGGTGAGTAGCTCTTTATCAGTCACTGCATAGTTCAATTCGGCCGGGGAGAATTTCTTGAACCAGAACGGCACTGGATACAACTGTTTAGTTCTTGGGTTTCATTGTGACAATACGGCACCCATCACAACACTGGACACATCAGTTTCCACTAAAAACGGGAGCTCTGGATCCGGGTGTTTAAGTACAGACGCGGTGGTAAACTGCTATTTAAGCTGCATGAAGGCTTGTTCGGCCTCGGTGGTCCACACAAAGGTCTTGTTTTTCCGAAGTAGTGACATAATCAGATGTACTGTGTTTGAAAAATCTGATATAAACCGCTGGTAAAAATTGGCGAACCCCCAGGAAGCTCTAGATGGCTTTCACTGAAGTAGGCGATGGCCACTGAAGAATTGCTTCAACTTTTCTGATTGTCCATTTGGACTCCCTCTGGGAGGAACTCTACTTCGTACGAGTACGCAGTAGAGGGTACTGGTTTTTAATTGTGATTTTGTTGAGTTCTCTAATCTAACAGGTTATGAGGTCTCCCTGCTTCTTAGGGACGAAGAAGAGAGCCAAGGATGCAGGTGACTTTGAAGGGCGAACAAACCCATTAGCCAGGTACTGGTCCAAGGAATCACGTAAGTGTTAGTTTTCCTTTTTGTTGAGGGCATAGATTACAGATTCGACAGCATGGTATTTGAGATCCTGGTATTAAATCTATTGGACAGTCATAGGGCCTGTGCGTTGGTAAAGTGTTGGCCTGCTCTTTCTGAAACACATCTTGGTATGCTTTGTATACTGAAACTACCTGTCCAGTGATGCCAAGTAGTATCTTTTTTTTTGTTTTTGGTTTAATTGTGTAACAATTTTTACAAAACAGCCCATAAGCGCCAAGGGAGAAAGAAAAAAGGAATCCATCCTCCTATTTCATAACTTAAGAGTTATTACATTAATTGTCCTTCGTTTAGTTGGCCTCACCGCCTTCCAGAGCTCTCAAGCCAGACCGATTTGTTTCACGAATAGAGCCACTGCAATTGACCATCTTGTGTTTTCGTTGCTCATTAATCTGGCCCACCATGAGTCCTCATCTAAGGTTCTTCCTTGTTCCAAGATTTTCATAAGGTAGATTTCCCTGGCTCCTTGTGTACCGTGACACTTTAATATTAAGTGGCGTATTGTCTCCTGCTGCGGGGTCTCGCAAAATCGACATGCGTTCATGGGGATTCCCCTCTGATAGCCATGATTTCATTTGTCAGTATCAGGTTTAGTCTGGCTCTCAAGAAAATTCTTCCCAAGTTCTTATCTGGGAATTTCTTCAGGTATGCTTTTATCTCATTGATTTTCATTCGGTGGATCGGGAGGTTGTTTGTCAGTTTATAGGTTGCTGCCTTTTGTAACGTTTTCATCCAGTCTAGTTCAATCAATGTTTTCAAAACTTTGACTGGGTTACCAATGAGGCACTCCTTTGTCAATGCGATTTGATCCAAGAGATTGGTACATTTCTCTGCCCAATCAGAGAGCATTTGGTTTTACCGCTGTCCAGTTCTTGATTTAGGATCTGGAAGATCTTTGGTTTTGGCTCAATAATCATTTTCCTGTAGAGCATCATGGTGCTTCGTGTTACGATGCCCTTTAATGATGATAACCGGAGTTCTTGTGTAATGAGAGGAACTGGGACTGATTGTGAAAACCCCAGCACCCTTCTCCAGAACAGCGCTTCAAGTTTATCCCAGAATTGGGTCGGGATTTGTGGCATTGCTTCCGTCCCGTACGTGATGCATGGTACAAACTTGGCTTTAAAAAAAGGAAAGGACCGGCACGAGGGAGTAACGCCTACATTTCTTATCTATTAGTCTTGCCTGATAGGCCAGGGTCTGCATCTTGGCTTTTAAAGATGTCTGCATTGGGAGCTCTATGCTGCTGTTACTTAACATGACGCCCAGATATTTGAGCTGCTCACTATTTTGAGTTTCTCGACCGCTGCGTACAGTTTTGCTTTCTGCCTGCTCTTAGTAGATGTCTCAAGCACCATGACTTTGGATTTAGTCTTGTTTAGCTCCAGGTTGTTGGTCGACAAATAGGTGAGCACGCTGTTAAGTTGTCTCTATAAGCCCACTATGGTTTGGTCCAAGATGATGTCATCAGCGTACAAAATTTGCGTTTCTCTGGATCTACCCATAGTGGGAGGGAAACTTCTGATGTCAGTATTCCATTCTTCAATGTCAGCTATGTATGCATTATATAGAGCCTGTGCTAACTGACAGCCTTGCTTGACTCCTCTGTGGGTCTGGATTTCTCTTGATAAATCACCGGCCCCATTTAGGCAGACACACATTGATGTTCCTCTATATAGAGCCATGATTGGACCGAGCAGTGTTTCCAGACAGTCTTTCCGTTATAATTTTGCCCAAACACTATCACTGTTCACTCAGTCGAAAGCCTGTACAAGGTCGACGAACGCCATAAAGATTCTCAGACAGCCTTGTTGTACTTTGGCCTCGATACAGTTTAGCAAAAGGATATTTGCTGTTGTGCCAATATTTTGTACAAATCCTGATTGGAATTGGTCGATGTAATTTACTTCACTCAGCCAGGTCTGTAGCTGGTCGAACGCACAGGCCCCAAAGACCGTACCAATCACGGCGAGCAGTGCGATTGGGCGATAGTGTCTTGGGTTCATTTTTGTTCCCTTTTTAACGATCAGCACAAGGTTTGCTGTCTTCCAGGACACCGAAACAGTGTTATTTTCGTTGCAGTTCTTAAAGATTTGACTAATGAAGGGGGCCCATGCATCGAGGTTTATTTTTTCATCCAAGTTGGAAATGCCATCCGGCCCCGGGACCCTTCAATTTTTCAATTTTAGGATTTTGCACTTGATAATCTCGATATCATGCGGAATTTCCCATGCAGAGATTCCCAGGAGCTTGATTTGTCCCATTGTTGCTTCCGGCCTCTTGTACTGGTCTTCAAAAAAGTCGACCCACTGCTCTTCAACTGGCGTTGTTCTGTAGGGCATCGTCATTATCTTTGTCTGGTTAATTAGTGCCCAAAAGTCTTTACTTTTGTTTGTGCTCAATGTTCGGAGCATCTGTTCCGCGTCTTGCTGGATTAGTTGGCCCCAATGTTGGCAAATCCAGGTTCTGTAGGTTCTTTGGGCTAGTTTTAATGATACTTCAACTTTTTCACACTTTGAGGTTTTCGCTATTGCACTTCAGTTTTCTCAAGATAGCTCATTGTGCTACCAATTGTGAGCTGTAAACATGGTTATGCATTTTCTGGCAGTTCACCTCTCCTGTCTTCTTTACCTGGTAGGTTGATAGTAAGGGAACATAGTCTACCTTGCAGATCTGCATGCCCATAGCTTTCACTTGCGGGTTGGAGTTCTGTTATTTCGCGGATGCTTTGATCCGTCAGTTTCCGACGGTTTCTCCTCGCAGAGGCTTCCATCCAGTTAGGTGTAGTGTTTTTCAATGGCTGTTTCATCAGCCAGGTTGTTACTTGTAAGTGGTATAGTCAATGGTTCCAGATTGATCGTCTCTTTGGCAAGTCAGAATCTTCCTATTGGGCTCTGTTCGTAGCCAATGTAAATTATGAAGATCCCACTTTTCCATAAGGGTCTCCCATTTCTTTGCTCTTTCCTAGGCCACTTTGGCTTTAGAGTTCTCGGGTTTGGCTCTCTCAAGGTTAATGTCTGGACAGTTTAGGTCGCCAGTTATGATGCATTTCAGTTGGTGGCGTTCGCATTCATCTTCCAACAGATTATCAATGTTTGATAGATAGAGCTCTGTTTCCATGTCTACCGGGTCGGTGGACATGGAAACAGGAGGCTTTGGCTACTGTGTTTTCCTTGCGATTTGTATCTCTTTGCCACGTTATTATTAAGGCCTGCAAGAGGGGGCTGTAGGATTTCGGATTTTAATTCAAGACCACTCCCTGAACGGATCGCAGTCAGAAACCCAGCCTTAGGACAGCCGACGACCCCCTTCTGTGCTGGAGTGAAGATTAAGGTGTAGCTGTCTAAATGTTGTTTGTTCAGTAACCATGTCTGCTGCAGACATAAGCTGTCGAATCTTCCCAGATTTATATCACCGATGTTAGTCAAGTGGCTAAATCCTCGAGTGTTCCATGAGCCTAAGATTAGTTGCTTTCTTTCCTGATCCATCTTCACCCGAACTTTCCTAGTTAATGGTTGCTAGGAGTCTTGTGGCTTCGCTAATGCTTTAGAGGACCATATACATTTCTTTTGCGTAGTAAATTTCTTGCCCTGCTCATTTCCGCTCTTTAAGTTGCCACTAGTTGGTGGTTTTGGGCTTTGGCTGACTGTGATCCTAATTCTTTCCCCCCGAGCGGCCTCCTTTCTTGACTTGTCCGCCTCGGGTTTGTTTCCCTTTTTGTGAGTAAGTGCCGGGTTTGGCCCTTTAATTCATCCATGTTAACCCTTTCTCTTTCGTAGTCCCTCTGTTTATAGCGGAGTCCTTTTCCGTAGGTACTCCTTTCCCCTGCTTGACTGTACCCTGATCTTGTGGCTACTTCACCCTCTATTTATTCTTGAATCTTTAGGCTCACGATTCGTTCTGGATGCACTTCTGTCAGCGTCCTTGCCATTAGGCCTGCGTCTGTCTTAACTCTTTTAAGGCGTATCCTAAAGGTCTTAGGTTCTTCACTCCGCCAATTAGTATTCTTCGCACCACCATTGAGCCAATATGTAAGTAGACGCTGTCACTGCGCCCAGTCTCACAAGGTTCAATTATTTTTAAATCTTTCAATGTTAGTTGTCGTAAGTTAGGCACCTCATTGAAGAGCGCAAGTGTTGAATTCCTACTAAGGATCAAGTCATCGTTTCTGCTCTCGGTCCTTTCAAGTTTAAAGATGCAGTTGCTTTGGATTAGTTTGATTGGTGGTCTTTCCGTCCTCACGGGACTCTCGCTCCGTCTAGATCGAGCGTCACTCTTGTTGCTTTCTGGTCTTTTTTGTCTTGATTTATGTGGAGTTTCATATCTTCTCTCCGATTTCTGATCTTGATGAGTTCTTTCATCCTGATAACCTCTCCTTCTCTTGCTCTTGGCTGGGGAGTTTCCCTGCTCTTTGCTTTTCCTTGAGGTTTGTCTGCCATGATGGCTTTGAGGTATTCTTTTATCTTCCCTAAGTCTAACAGGGCGTCGTCGTTTCTCTTTGGCACCCATTTATTTTTTACTCATCTCTGCTCTGACCATCAGGGCATTTGTTTCTGGATCTTTTTAGTACCATTTCCGGCGAGGCAATGTCAGCTTCTGAGTCTTCTACCATGCAAGTACTTAGATCTATAAGAACTGCTAAGGCAGCAGATTCTTCCTCATCTTTCAATTCCTCTGAGAACTTTCTTTCCGACCTGGGTTGTTTGGTGTGCTTATACAATTTTTATAACCTTTCCAGCTTTACGCCTGGCCACTGCCATGTGACTCGGTTGTTCTTTAGTGTTCCCAACTTTCTTGATTATCGGGAGGTTATCTTCAGGTCTTAAGTCTTGGTCCTCATCTGTCTCTCTTTTATCCGTGGGTTTAGGATTTTTGTGAAAGAATCTTTCTAGGTCTTGCTGTTTCCCTTGTTTCAGTTTTTCCGGTTTTCATCCTGGGCTTTCAGGTATCACTAGTGAGGATATTTCTAGTTGGACCAGGTTTATGCACCTGTTGTCTGCAAGTCTATCTGATTTCCCTGTCACCAGTTGGTCAAGAAGTTTTGTGCAGGCGGTAATTTTATTTGTAGGTTTCTTTCCAACATTGTCTTTCCTTCTAGTCTCCTTTTGCACGCCTGATGTTAATAGGCTTGCTGTAATTGATTCCTGTGCAGGTGTTGTTACCTCAGTGTCGCTCATACACACCGTCTCTTGATCCCTTGAAGAGACTTTCCTTGCTTCCTTAGTTATTATGTGTTTCTCCAGGAAGGACAGTTGTGACTTCATTAGCGCAGTAAGCGTAGACTTGTCTTTCAGCGTATTATTCATCGCCTCATACAGCTTGCAGAATGGCACCAGCGCGATAGACACTGCTGACGTAATCCCCATTAGCTCTAGCTTTTTTTGTGGAGTGTCTCTATTTATATTCGGAGGGGTCTCCTTCATTTTCCTGTACTGCGGTGGGGTTTCAGGAACTTCAACGATGTCAAGCAGTTTTCCCTGTGGGGCTGCGATAGTTTGAGTAGCCCCGGCTTTCTTGGCAGGGTTCTTTTCATTCACAATCCTTTCTTTTGGTATCTTTATACTCTGTGCTTCTTGCTGTGGGGAATGTCTTGGATCCAGCAAATTTGCTGCTTTAGGGCCCATTGTTTGTCCCCAAGGTTGGCTTTATGATTAATGGGGTTGTCCCTGGCTCCTGACCGGGCACTAGGCCCAGGGGTAGCATAGGTTCTTTGCTTGCCGCAAGCTCGTTCATGTCTCCGGGTGCTTTGCCATAATGCAACTACACTGGCGTTAAGATATTGGCCAGGGGTCTAAGTGCTCCTTCTTCCGATGGGGGTTCTTTCTCCCGAAGCTGCGCGGCCTGTTCTACGGCCTCGCTTCCCTCTATTAGCTCTACATGTGAGACTTCATCATTCGTCAAGTTGTCTAAAATACTTTCCTTTTTTTAAAAATTGGTCACGGAGGTACACAGAGTGTGCTGGCATCTGGGGTGAATTGGGCTTGTGGCAGGAACCCCTGTAGTACAGCTTTATTTGTTGTTTGCCCATTTTCAGTTTTTTTTTGCTTTCTTACTGTCGCTGTTTTTAATTTATTTTTTGTTCTTGTCAAAACACAGGCTGCAGATCGCTGTCGGGCAATAACATGTCCTCGTTCCTTTCGGGTTTGAAAAAGCTCTAGTTTGGCATAGTCATCTTTGGAGGAGCTGTCGGGTTAACAGCAACCAAACCCTCCTGCGAGTCAGGGATGGTAGATGCCTTCAGCCCTTCAGTTGAGCTCTCATTTGCAGCTTCCTATCTATCACTTCTTCCCCAGTAGATGTGATTTCGGTCCACTCAACCGAATCTTGCTCCGTATGTATGCCGCTCTGTGTCTGATCTTTTTAAGGTGGAGCTTTGCGAGATACAAGGAGTAGGGGGCGGGGCAGAAGTTGCAGTTGCGTTTCTGCTGTCCCCCTTCTTGCTGCACTCAGTCTCGGGAAGTACTTTGTCTTCTAATATGGATGGTATCAGTCTTGATGCTTTCAAGATGTCCGCTTGCGTTATGAATAATAATGGGCTGCAGGAGGGGCTCTGTGCTCTCATTTGCCATTACCCCCACCCTCGAGTCTGTACATGCCTTGCATTGACTCGCAGAGCAGTCGTCCGGAGGCTGGTCGCCTCCCTCCTCCCTTCTCTCACTCTCTCTCTCTCTCTCTCTCTCTCTCCCCCCTCCTCCTGCGGCAGCAGACGCTCCACCCCCTCAGCCACCGGCACCTGAACGTCGTCCTCTGAGAAGCCGAATGCAGGACGCCTCTGCTCCTGGGCTCCCGCAAGCATTGGGGACGCACTCGCAGCCACCCTCACAGGAAAGTCAGTGTGTTTCTCTTTAGTGACGGGCTGATAAGAAGTTCGAGGGAGCTTCGATTTTACTGAGGGAGAGACGATTATGGTGTTTGAGCCTATAAGCTCTAAGGGGGGTAAGCAGGTCTTACCTGCACACTCCATCATGATCATGCCGGCTTTTGGGGAGGCTCCATTCTCCCTCTGGTACTGCCCCGCACGTCTAGTATTGGCACTTCGCAAACAACATACTTCAATCACTTCCCCAGCTGAGTTAGCCAAACCTGGTGTTGTACCCGCTGTGACTGCCATGACTGCTGGACTGCACCACTCTGCACCACTCCGCGGCCAAACTGGGGTTTTAAAGGTAGTTGTTAGGGAGAATTGTCTCTTTAGGCTGAATTTCCTAACCTAGTGAGTCCCACAGCAGCTTTGCTGGATTTCTGGAGTTTGTTTTTTTCTCCTGCCAAGAGTGAGACTCTTTTTCTCCCACTCTTGGACATGATTTGTGGTGTTCCTTTGACTGTTAATAATGTGTTTTATGAGCTATGGGGTCCTTTACTCCATAGGGTTGCATGTGTTTTTACTATGTGTGTTACACAGCACCCTCCGTGCACTGACACAGGGGTTTCATAGTGACACCCCACCATAGACTCCATACCCTGGGACTGACTACTGTCTCCCAGGGCATGTAAAGTCACCATTGGCTTTACTAGTCCCAAATTATTAACAGGAACCGGTACAAACCATCATATTGTGGACGTACTGGTCGGGGCAATTCGATTGCCCTGGGGTCTGTTAGTCGAGGGGGCACGTCTCCGTCCCCCCTGATCGAGTTTTGGCTGGTGGCAGTGGATACTACTTTTTATATTCGACCGCAAATATATCCCTATGGGATTTTCCCATTGTTCGAGGCTTCCAACTTTAATTATTTAATTCTCATAGCCTCGAACATACCGCCGGTTTATTTATTTAATATTAATTCGCCGGTTGGTATTTTTTGCCAGGACTCAATTCTAAAATGGCGTTTGTGTTCTCTTCTGTGACTCCAACCCAAGTCGAGCCCTTTGTTCCACTTTTTGGCGGGCTTCTCCACAGAAGCCTCCAAAAGTGGTGCCACTCTGTCTGGGTACCACAGGGGGTATGGGAGGGGGTTTGGGCACCCTGGACTGAGTTACCTTGGTAACTCAAGTTGCACTCTGGTGTGATTGGCCCAAGTGGTGAGCCGGCCGGCTCACCACGTAGCATGTTTGATTGACAGCTAGGCTGAGTGAATGGGGGTGTGCTGCATAAAAGCAGGGCTTTGGCGACTGGAACTTCAGAAGTCGCCACAGGACCTGAGAATCCGATGAGGGAGAAGCTGAGCCGACCTGCCACGACGACACCACCAGTGGAGCCCTGCGGAACCGACTCACCACTTCCCAACGACAGAGAAGATCTCCCGGCTGGAGAGGCTTCTTCCCCTGACTGGTGGGCACAACTAGTTTACCTTCTTTTCCTCGCATCTCAGGACGTCTTGTGGTCGAATTGCCCGTGCAAAGCACCTCGGCAACCGGATAGCCACTTACCACTGGGCCGCGAACAAAAGGACTGCTCCTTTTACCTGAGAACTCCGCGGCTGGTTTCTTCCCTGGCAGTGCAACGGACTCCTGTCTTCCTCCCCAACGAGATCCTCTCTTCCCCCGGACGAAGCACCGACTTGCATCCGCTGCCAGGAACAACTGCCCCCGCTGGAGTATTCTCACCACTTTAAGGTACCGTGTCCGCCAGGCCTCGCTTTCTAAGGATTGCTACAAGGTAATAATAATCCCTTAACCTTCTGGACTGGGCTGGCCGCCTTGACCATCTGACTGGTCCCTTTCTTTTGGTCCAACTCTTTCTGAACCTTTGAGACTTTTGTGCACTTCAACCGTGTGACCTTGGACACATTTCGTTCTGATCCTCTTAAAGTGGATCCGACCGTCTAAACTCTAACTTCACGGTTTTACTTTGCCTTCCTCTCTTGTTGTGTTCTTGTGAAAGTGTTGGGATCTGTTTCAAATTATACTCTGCTTTTCTCTCCCTTTTAAAACGAATTATTAGAGTGCCATCTGCGTTTAGCGCTCACCGCTGTCTGAAAATAAGTGGGGCTTTACTTAAGACTTGTTTAATATTCTTTTAAGGGAGTGTATATCTTTTAGTGACCGTGTTTTTGAACCGTTTAACATTAGTGCCTGTGTGTTTTAATAGATGTGGTTTTTAAATAAACAATTATATCTCTTTTACACCAAGCTCTGGTCAGTGTTTACTTGTTCTACTGTGTTCTTTTGACCTATTGTGAATACTCTGTATACTGCCTAACTCTTCTTGAGGGAAGTCTGACTGCTCAGCCACAGCTACCAAGTGAATCTGTGTGGTACAGACTGCTACCAAGTGGGTTTACTGCCAAACAGCTGTAGTCTTAAATCTTTTGCAGTGGTCCCAGAGGGAACTGCACAGGTTTCTGCCTAACAGTAGTCCAGCCCACTTTAGGCACTGTAGGCAGTGTAGATAGACTCAGGTCCAGGAAGGCAGGTCCAAGAAACCAGACTTGAAATCGAGTGACTGCAGGACTGCAACACTCGGCACCACTCCGTGTAGTAACATTTGGTCTTGGTCTGGAGGTATCTAGAGTGGTGGGTGGGCAGCCTAGGGTGTAGATGAATAACAGGTTTGTAGACAATCTGGACCATTTGCCCGTTTATGATCGGATTGGGACACTCTAACCAGGGCATGCCTAATATGAGCTGGAACTGGGGTGCGTTAATCAGATCAAATATACGTTCCCGGTGTCCATCCTGACACAGCAGCTCAACTTTCCCCATACATTGGGTTACAGGACCAGATGATAGTTGTGTTCCATCTACAGACTATATTGTCGATTTTTTCTCTCTGTTGTATTGGTACGACTCTCTGCTGGACCACAGTAAGGGCCATGTAGTTTCCTACTGCTCCACAGTCCACATACGCCTTCGTAGGCGACAGCGCATAATAGTCTGTAGCTGCCACCAAGGAAATTGGGACACGTAACTGCTCAACTCAGACAGGAGCAGAAAGAAGAGAAGAGACATATTTCAGCTCTCTTCCTGTTTTCACCTTAGATATGGAGACCAACAGGGACGGGGCAATTGGTTCTTCTACTCCGCCAATTCAGATCCCGTTAGAGAACGCAAACTTCGTTCGATCCCCAACCGGGGTCCTGCATCCTAAGAACAACAAAGATCCCGGCAAGACACCATTGAGTCTCTCAAAATAGGAGCACTTGGTCACCAGAGAGGGCGAGTCCATCGGTTGATCTAACCCAACATCATCGCCAGGAGGTCTAAATCTGGTGAATGGCCCTTCGAATTGCACCTACCGAACGCATTACCTCGACAAGACATCACGCGAAAGCGACATTCATTGGTGGTGACTTTAGGGCTGGAATGTGCGTACAAGAAGGAATACAGTTGAACATCGAAGAAATGCACTTTATTATACACCGACTTTCAGTCATTTTTAGAAGGTTTTTTGTATTTGTATGTCCTGATGAGGTGCAGTAGTTGGAAAGAGTTCTACCAACTATTTGCCAAAAACTCGACAAGACCCGAGGTTCCACTCCATTCTGGGGTTGAACTCTACTTGGGTTACATAGAAATATAAGAGCATTTGTATATATTGAAAGAAATGTGTTAATATATACTCTTTTTAGAACACATCTTGATGCACTTTACAAGACTATGAATATGATAGTCTTTAGGTCTATTGGTATAGACGAACATGTTACTTACCAACTGTAACGTTCTTTCGATTGGATGTTCCTCCCATGTATTCCTCATCTTATATATATGTCCTTACCTTCAGTTTCGCCATGGAACATTTTTCCTCTCTCCAGCAGAGGGTGCTCCACTCGAGGCGACGACGTCGATGTCCCTCAGCGGCCTACATCGAGCACCGACGTCATCAGTTGTATAAAGGCCTCGAGCGCGCCCGTTGGCTTCAGTTCTGTTTTTTCGTGTATCAGAGCCCATGACTATGGTTAAAGGCGTGCCTCTTTTGACCCCAGCCTCAAAAGAAATCAGAGTGTAAACCACGTAAACTGTACTGTGGGGTAGGCTGGGACGGTCGATGAGGAATACGTGGGAGGAACATCCAATCGTAAGTACGTTACAGTTGGTAAGTAACTTGTTCTTCGAATGGATTGTGTCCTCCCACATATTCCTCATCTTAGATAAGACTCACAAAGCAGTTTTCTATTGGAGGTGGGAGTATAGATATTTTTTAGTCATGTACCGAATGTAGTACAGATATGGCAAATAGACCTCCTTGAGAGGTAGCTGAGTCCAAAGCATAATGTTTTATGAAAGTATGCATGGATGACCATGTGGCTGCTGCACAAATATCTTGTACAGGAACACCCCTTTGAAGTGCTGTTGAAGTTGCCATGCCCCTAGTTGAATGAGCTCTTAAACCTTCAGGGGGATCTTTTCCAGCTAGCCTATAACACTCTGTTATTGTTATGGCTAAGATTATCCATCTTGATAATGTTTGTTTAGTTACATGTAGTCCTAATTTACGTCCAGTGTATCCCACAAACAGTTGGTCATACTGACGTATTTTTGACAATCTTGAGATATAAAAGCTAAGAGCCCTTCTAGGATCTAGCCTATGTAGTCTTTCCTCTTCCTTACTTGCATGAGGAGGAGGGTAGAAAGTAGGTAGTATTATTTTCTGTGACTGGTGAAAGTCAAACTATTTTTGGCAAAAAAGAAGGCTTGGATCTAAGGACAACTATCTTTATAAAAGATGGTGTGAGGAGGACAACTAGAAAGTGCCTGTAACTCACTTACTCTGCAGGCTGATGTCAATGCAATTAGAAGTATAGTTTTCAGAGTAAGAAGCCTTAATGGGCAAGAATGGAAAGGCTCAAAGGGCGCACATGTCAGAAATTTCAGTACCAAATTTAAATCCCACATAGGAACTTGAAAAGATATTGGTGGAAAAACATTGGTTAAACCTTTTAGAAATTGTATTATTAAAAGGTATCTTAAAATAAGATTTTTCTTCCGACGAGCACTTGAAGATAGATAGCACTGCTAGGAATCCTTTTATCGTACTAACCTGGAGCCCCAGATTAGCCAAATGTAACAGAAAAGATAATACTATTGGAATATCACATTGAAAAGGGTCCACGTTCTTATCCCTGCACCAGTTACTGAATTTGTTCCGACAAAGGTACAAAGATGTTGTTGCTGGCCTTCTGACCGAAAGCAATATCTCCATATCATCCGGAAGCTCCCAATCCTTGTATCTCAACCTCTCAGAAGCCATGCGTGAAGGTTGAGTATGTTGACCTCTGGAAGGAGAACGTGACCTCCCTCTTGCGAGAGAAGATCCTCTCTTTTTGGAAGGCGTATTGGAGGGCAGATGGACATGTCGAGAAGGTCCAGGCACCACGTTCTCCTGGCCCAATCTGGGGCAATTAGGATCATGGTTTTCCCGTACTTCCTCAAGGTCCTGATTACTTGAGGGATCACAGGGGCTGGAGGAAACGCATATAGCAGCGGAAACTCCCAGTCCACTACGAATGCGTCTCCTAGAGCTCCTCTCGGGGGGAAATACCCTTGAACAGTACAGTTCGCACTTCCGGTTGGTACCAGTCGTGAACAGATCCACTTGAGGGGTTCCCCAAAGGGTGAAGATCGCTTGAAGGACTTCTTGAGCTAGTTCCCACTTGTGCTCTGCCTGCTCAGAGCGTCTGCCGATGTGTTTGCTCTCCTGCTAGGTGAATGACAGATAGAGAGATCCCTTCTTGTATTGCCCAGAACCAGAGCTGCATTGCCTCTCTGCACAGTGGTAGTGACCCTACTCCTCCTCTCTTGTTGAGGTAGTACATGGCCACTGTGTTGTCCGTGATTATCAGGACATTCTTTCCCCGTACAGCTGGCAGGAAGGCCTTCAGTGCTAGTCTGATTGCCCTCAGCTCTAATAGGTTGATATGTAGTTTGGACTCAGATGGAGACCAACGACCGCTGATCGTCAACTTGTTGGTGTGAGCTCCCCACCCCGTAAGGGAGGCATCCGTCACTACTGTTATCTCCGGCCATGGTTGCCAAAAAGATTCCCCTCTGAGGATGTGCTGTCTGCAAGTCCACCATTGTAGATCATGTGCCACCCTGGTTGGAACTTGTAAAAGATCTGACATTTCCCCTGAGAATTGGGACCTTTGAGTCCTGAGAGCCCAGTGAAGGGATCTCAATCTGGCCTCTGGCACCAGAAAAATTCAGGATGCCATGAGACCGAGCAACCCGAGAAAGTCGAAGGCCGGTAGATACTGGGCATTCTGGAATTTTATTACCATCTGCAGCTCTCTCTTCGGGAGGCGAGGCTGTGCCCGAACAAGTATCCAAGACTGCTCCTATAAACTGGAGCTTCTGTGATGGTATCATGTTTGACTTTTTTTTAATTCAGAGAAAACCCTAGTTTGTGAAGGAAGTGGCAAGTCTTGGATAGATGGTCCCGGGCTTGATCTGGGGAATGTGCCCTGATCATCCAGTCGTTCAAATAGGGGTAGACATGAATCCCCCCTCTTCTGAGACTCGCTGCCACTACCGCCATCAACTTGGTGAAACTCTTGGGGCGGAGGTCAACCCGAATGGCAGAACTCGAAACTGATAGTGAGAATTGCCAATCGCGAACCTCAGGTACTTTCTATGCTTGAGATGGATTGGCACATGAAAGTAAGCATCCTGAAGGTCCAATGATACCAACCAGTCTTGAATTTGGAGAGCCTGAAGGATCTGAGAAAGAGTGACCATCTTGAACTTGTCCTTCCTGAGGAACTTGTTCAAGTTTCTCAAGTCCAAGATGGGCCTCAGTCCTCCGTCCTTCTTTGGAATGAGGAAATATGGGGAATACCAACCCTTGTTCCTCTCCGCTACAGGTACATGTTCTATTGCACCTTTCTGTAGCAGTGTTAAAACTTCCTGCAACAGGAGCGGGTCTGGATTTTTGGTAGAGTTGTATTCCGGTGTTTGATTCTGAGGTTTCTTTTGAAAGGGAAGGCAGTAACCTTGGGATACTGTTTCCAGTGCCCAAGCATCTGAAGTAATGCCCCGCGATTCTTTCAGATGCTGTGAGATCCTGCCTCCCCCACTGGGGTCTTGTGAGTCAAAACCTCAGAGTGGTTTTGCGGCAGCTCCAGCAGCGGCTGAAGGGACAGATGCCGCTGCTGGGGCAGATTTAGCACCTTTTCCTCGCCCCCGAGGAAATTTCCTTTGTCCTCTTTGACTGGCCTGATCCCTTCCTCTCCCAAATGAGGAGTAAAAACAAAAGGGACGACCCATCCAGGAAGATGAGACTGTGTATGGACGTTGCTGAGGTTGTCTTATAGCGGCACTGAGTGATTTTTCCGTTGCTTTGGAGGTCTGCAGCTTCTCTAAACTTTCATCTGCCTTGCTGCCAAACAACCTAGAGCCGTCAAATGGTATATTAAGAAGTCTAGATTGAACATCTGGTGCGAAACCCGACTTCCTTAGCCATGCAAATCTGCGTAGTACTGCGCTAGACGCCATTGACCTGCTGATACTGTCAACTGTGTCCAAACCTGCTTGAAGGCATTCCCCCGAAGCCTCCTTGCCATTCTTTATTATGGATAGGAAACCATCACGTTCCTCTCCTTCCGGGATGTGTTAGCTGCCGCTGACATGCAGTCCCACAGAGTATATGTGAATCTCGCCAGAGTGCAAGATACATTCGTAGATTTTAGAGTCATGCTCCCTGATGTAAAAACCTTTTTCGAGCATGCATCGATCTTTTTGTCATCCCTATCAAGGGGAATTGTAGGGTATGCAGCATTTTTTGTTGATGTGGCTGCCTGAACTACCAGGCTCTCGGGAGATGGGTGCTTACTCAAGTACAAGGTCTGTATTTTGCCACATATTTTTTGTTCACTGCTGGAATGGATTCGGGTTTTTCCCAAGCAGCATTTACTCTCCTTTGCAAGGTAATATGAAAGGGAAGTATGGGGTCTGGTTGAGGACCTCCAGACAAAATATCCATCATATCATCCTAGTATACAGGTGAGTTGCTACCCAATCCCATACATTTTGTTACTTTGTTCATAAGTTTTCTACAACCCAAATCAGCATGTTCTGCTGGATCTGGTTTTTCAACCTCGTATTCAGGGGACGTATCTAGTCCACTTGCAGATTGTAAACATTCATACAGGTCTTGCATTTTTGAGTGAGGATCAATTAATTCCTCAGGGACTTCCCTTGTACCATATTTTACCCCTGCTGATGAAACTTCAGGTTCATCTACTTCTTCATCCTCCTCATTTACTGAAGACATTTCTCCATATATAGATGACATAGTTTGGAAAAAATCATGCCTGCTTTTTGGGTGAAATACTTTCTCAGGTATAGGTTTCACCCCTGTAATTGGTGTCAACGTCGACAGAAGCGTTGATGGCGTCAAAGTCGTGGCTGTTACCTTCGATGTTGTCGAGGCATTCTTTGATGATTTCGAAGGCGCTATGAATGTTGTCGAAGGCGTCTTCGAGACAGTCAACGCCGTCGAAGGAGCCTTCGAAACAATCGACGCCATCAAAGGAGTCTTCGAAACAATCGACGCCATCAAAGGAGTCTTCGAGGTTGTCAATAGTGTACTCAATGTAACTTTTGTCGGTTGGGTCGTCGACCCCTTATACTCAACAGCCTTCGATGGAGGCTTCGAAGATGTTTTCGTCGAGGTTCTCGATGACGTATTAACGTCTAAAGTCTTTTTCTTAAGGTCTGCCTCCTGTTTATTCACTGGAAGGCTTTTTAGGTGTTTGGGAAGAATCCCTAGAAGACACCCTCGTCAATTTCTTGTCGGATTTCCTAGTTTTAGACCTTCCCCTGTCACTTTTTTTGTGCGTAGAGGCATGATCTTCAACAGACATTTTTGAGGGGGTCTGGGCCGCATTCTCAAAAATGTTCATCGATTCTCTAAATGCTTCCCACTTTTTAGGGGAGTCATGCTTTTTTGGACACGTAATAACTTCCTCCGATGTAGTTGAGGAAGAAGGAGATCGGTGCCGTCTTTTCTTTGCTTTTTTGGACAAAGAAGAAGAAAACTTCCTCGATATACTCCTCGATCTGGATTTTTTATGGCGTTTCACTGAAGACTCAGCCGAGTCTTTCTTCCCTCTCGAAGAAAACTTTGTGGATTCCTCCCCCACCGCCAGTTTACTTCTTCTTTCTTTCAAGGCCTTATGGGTCATTGACTGACAAGAACCGCAGTCGTCGATTCGATGGTCGGAACCAAGGCACCAGAGGCAGTTACAATGAGGGTCGGTCAGCAACATTTTTCTCCCACACCTTTGTCATTTCTTAAAACCCGTTTTTGGAGTGGATGGGTTTGAAGAAGACGACATAATTCGCTATAACTGAAGCGCTGTTTATCTCGATCCGAAGCAAAGCTAATGGAAAAACAGAACTGAAGCCAACGGGCACGCTCGAGGCCTTTATACAACTGATGACGTCGGTGCTCGACGGAGTCCGCCGAGGGAAATCGATGTCGTCGCCTCGAGTGGAGCGCCCTCTGCTGGAGAGAGGAAACATTTTCCGAGGCAAAACGGAAGGTAAGGATATATATCTAAGATGACGAATACGTGGGAGGACACAATCCATTTGAATGGTTTGTTCTGTTTTTGGAACACAATAGAAACTGTGTTGATTTGCACAAGTATGAATGATTATGTTTTTGATTTTTGAATGTGATTGAAAATTTAGGTGATGAATGCTGAGAGACAATGGTTTTTGATTGGTGTGGTGTTTTTTGATATTTCAGATCAACTAATGAATGTTGTATTTGTACAGATTTTTCTATGCGTCGTTAGTTATGACTACACAAATAAGAAAATAAAACTTAATGAAATTAGCAATGCCTTGTCTATAAATTAGTGTGCACAATAACAGCAACCCTCCTATGTGAGGAATTGGTTGGTAGGTTCTTTGTGTTAGTTACACATTATAAATGGCTTGAGGGCGGTACTTGTCCGTTGACAATTGAACCCTTTGCATGGGGGTCACATACGCCTCAAGAGCATGCATCCGCTGTGGTTGGTTTGGGAAAGAAGAATCACTATTGTGGTAAGATGTGAGTCCGTTAAAGTCTTCTCCTTCCTCGACAAGCCGATCTCTACTCTTGTCGAGTTGCAGTTTTTACCGAAGGCTTAATTGGTTCGACATCCATTGATCCTAGCGGTTTTCATTGCAATTTACTTGGGCAATCCCTAAGGAAATGTCCTGCCTTGCCATAGTACAAAGTTGTTGCCGTCGGTTTCTCTCACTTTCCTTCTTCGTTGATGGCAGTTTAATGCTACCCAATTGCATGGGTTCTGGCAGGTTCGCTATAGAGCGAGATGGATTTTCTCGTGGGTGTACATACAATGGACGTCCTGGGCGAGACCGGTCATTCCTTATTTCCTGCAACCAATGGTCTAGTTTCACCACCAAGTCTATGTACTGCGAGCAGCGCTTGGGTGGGTTGACCACCTGTGCCAGAACATCTTTGAGCTCACTACGGAGACTCTGGTAGAATAGAGTAGTCCTTTTCTCCTCAGGCCAATTTGTCTCTGCAACGAGCCGGTTGAATGTGGTAATGTACACTAAAAGGTCTTGGGAACCTTGTCGAAGGGTCAACAATTCCCCGTCTAAAGGTGTTCTGCGAGCCAAGAGCTTGTCTAATTCCTGTTGGAAACCTGTGAAGTTGCACAGAATGTGGTCATCCCGATTGACTAGCGGCACTGACCAGTTAGCAGCATGTCCACCCAGGTATGATAACACAAATGCCACCTTAGTTTGGTCTGTAGGAAAAGCCCCGGACCGACACAAGAAATGGAACCTGCACTGGTTCATGAAAACGGCATACCTCTGTGGATCCCCCAAAACCATTGTGGGGGAGCTAGAGGGACCCTGATAGGAGTGGTGACTTGTATCTGAGCGGGTGCTGCTGCAGCACCATCAGGTGGGCCTGGCAAGGGGACCTGGCCAGCTTGGGTCCTAGTTAAACTTTTGCTAGTTCCTCCGTCCTTTCCTGATTCACAACCAACTCCTTTCTCATTGAGTTGGTTTCAGAGCGGGCTGCATGAACCTCTGCCCGCAGTTCCCCTAAAAGGGAGGCCAACTGATCTACCTCTGACGATTCCATGGCGCTCGGGCAGGGCTTGTATACGTGGGCTTAGCGTTCTCCAACGCTTACCTCTGGTGCCCTGCAGGAGCGCCTGGTCCGGACTGTCTGGAGCGTTCCCTCTCTGCAATGGGATGGGATGTCAAAGTGGTGCAGACCACTCCCTTTCCTCTGTCCACTGAATGGCTATAGCCCAGTGACCGGTGCAGTTTGGAGTGGCCCGGTGAGGTTTCCTGGACCCACTAGTAGTTGCTATGGAACCCCTTGGATGAAGACCTATGGGCAAACAAGTGACAGATTTCAGTGTGTCCTTCAACTCACCCCCACCTCCCATCTATGTCCCCAAAGTTCGCTGACTGACACTAGCGTCCTGGCTCACCGTTAATATGAAGCTGTGCTCCAATATCCCCAGGTATGCAGTCAATTCAGTTACTTTACTGGAGAAGGTGGCCCAGACAAGCTGCGGCGCACGTGATGCTCTGGAGAGTAATGTTCATAGGTGAGTATATCTTCTCTGTAAAGCGGTAAGTATCCTCTCTGTATTCACTATTCACTGCTTGCAGCCTGGAATGCGCATAGGGTTAATTAAGTTCAGTCTTTAGTTGTCGTTGTCTTGTCTCTTTAGTGGCTACCAGCGCGGAGCGCGAGAGCATGGGTTTATGCTAATTTGTCTCTGCTTGCCTTATCTTTGCAGGTGCATGGTTCGCCATGTCAGCCTGGAGCCGTGGTGTGAAAAGCCTCTGGAACGTTCATCGAGTGAAGAATGATGACAGCAGTCACCGGAAAATGGGTTTGCAGGGGTTCTGGATAGCATTGTTATAGCTAATGGAAAGCTTACTGTGGGTCTTCTTTATTGCAGGAATGGAGAGTCTCTGCGGTGGCTGCATAAGTTCACAGAAGCAAGTAATTCAATGCGCTGAAGTCCTCTGAGCACGTGTGCTTGGAGAGCGCAGGAGCGGTAAGCATTACACTGCTTACTTGAAATAAACGCTAAGCACAGGATGTGGCCTGAGGTGTGGTGTTATAGCCTCGGGCTGCACCCTGCAACACTAGACCACCATGGATATCAGAAACACGGGCCATCTGGAGGCCATCTTCAGTTCCACATCATATCCCAACTTGGCAGCAATGTTGGTGGGGGCTGCTAACAGTTCCCAATGGGTGCCTGCGCCAACCGGCAACCCTTAGAGTCCAGGCTTTGCCCACAGTGTCCTGCCTGTTCCTAAGGTTATGTGTGATGTGCCCTGTCTGTTGTGAAGGTGCATGACAGCTTCTCCATCTTAACAAGATCTACATTTGGCCTATTCTTTAGTTATTTCTTTTTGTCTCGTGGATACTTCTCCCGTAGATTGGAGGTTCCATCTGAAACTCAAATTCATGCCTATCCTTGGGACAAATAGACAGTTTTAAGAGGATTGCTAATTCACCCAGACTCTTATGCTCGCCTTCAAGTCTCTCAAGCTCATGTACCCAGGCAGAGCTGCGATTGTTTGGCACCACTTAGACGGGTATAACATTTTTTTTTTTTACTTTTGACTATTCACTAATTAAGGCTGTTTTGGTCAGATTACAATTGTCCACTATTCTATTACATTTCGTACTAAACTCTCAAAACCTTCACTGTTTCACAAGCCATTTGATTACTGAGGTCATTATACATGATATTTGTAGCAGAACAGAGCAGTTTGCGCTATAATAACAATCTCCACTGTCCATTCAATTTCAATTAATTAATCCCCAACTCAAATCTAATGGCGACGGTGGGGACCGCATTGGGAATACCCAAAACTCTCCTCCATGCTATTCCCTCTAAGGTGTTCATATAATCCAGTACCCACTCAGACTGTAAATCGATGCTGAACATTAATTCAGGAACTAGTTTCCCCATATACAACTTAATTAATGGCAATAGTGTCAACTTGCAATGCTTGCTTTTTGTATATTTCATCTGTGCAATAAGCCTGATTAGTTTTGCATAAAAACCTCCTTGATATCAGACTTATTAGAAATGAAGTATCCAAATATGTATTTTATTTATTTTATTTTTTGCTTGTTAGGTGATTATACAATAAGAAAATACTGTTTCAAAGCGCCCACAGGACAAGGTAGGGGGCAGGAGTGGGAAATGCATTAAACACATTAAAAACACAATATATACGAGCAGCGGGATGGGGAGAGGAAAACAGGACGAACCTACTATGCCTCGTGAGTATTCAGAATGTGCAAGTGCAGCAAAGTAGAAGTCAGGGGGTCAGTGCTGTGGAGTCTGAGCTCATGGGTGAGCCACAGATGAAGTGCTGGGAATGTTGAGTGCTACATGGCCTGGAGCCGCAAGGGGTGTAAGTGCGAGTGCAGATAGACAGGAGCTGGGCCGATTGGGTGCGCGAGGTCTGGGCCCTGAGGATGCATAAGGGCCCAGGACACCAATCGCAATAACTGTGAGATTAGCAGGGGAGAGTAGAAGTGAAGGAGGAGGTAAAGAGGAGAGTCTTAAGGAGCTTCTGTGATTTAAGAAGATCCTGCTCAAGGCGCAGAGGGAGGGGGAGGCTGTTCCATAGGTGGAAGCTAGCTGAGGAAAGTGAACGACCACCTCTGCTCCATATAGCAAAATGCTTTATACACAGAGAGTTAGAGCCAGAGGAGGGTAGTGGTCTAGAGGGGGAGTTTTTAGTAAGATAAAGTTAAAATAGTGTGGTTCCCAGACCACCTTGTGGATGATGCAGAGGGATTTGAATTTAATCAGTGCAGCAACCGGAAGCCAGTGAAGACTTTTTAGCACAGGAGAGATGCAGTCCCTGGGCTTAAGGCCAAGGATACGTCTCGCTGCCCTATTCTGGATTAGCTGGAGGGGTCGCAGAGTGGAAGATGATAAATTCAGAAGGAGGCTATTGCAATAATCAAGCCTAGAGAGAACAAGGGCTTGGGTCACATTGAGCCTGTGGGGGAAAATGGGACGACTTGGCAATTTCCTGAGGATGAAGGGGGAAGGGAAGAGAGTTGAAGATGACTCCAAGGTTTCTGGCTTCAGAAAAGGGCGCAGGAGGATAGCCCAAAGAGGAAGGCCAGAGTGAAGGAAAGAAGGAGGGAGCCGTGGTCCCAATGGGAAGGATCTCAGTTTTACAGGCGTTGAGGCAGAGATCATTGGCGGTGCACCAGGAATGGATAGCAGATAGGCATGGAGGGTGCAAGAGGGTCAGCAGGGAGATTGAAAAAGAGCTGTGTGTCGTCTGCGTAACACTGGAAGTTGTAATAGAAGGAGATGAGGCGTGCAAGTAGAGCAAGGTAGATGTTGAGCAAGTGCACACCACAGGTGGAGAGGGAATTAGGACAGAAGAAATTGTCCAGGATGACTTGGGAAGAGCAGTCAGTAAGGAAGGATGCCGGCCACTCCAGTGCCCGTTCCGAGATACCATATGAGGATGGAGAGGTTGACTGTGACAAAGGCAGAGGAGAGATCAAGAAGGAGACAGCTGGGGAGTTGGAATCCAGAGATGAAAGCAGTTCTTCACGGGTGATCAGAAGAGCAGTTTCCATGCCTCCGGATGCTTGAAATACAGATTGATGGTCGTGGAGACCACCAACAATTTCAGTGTGTGAGTTGGGGAAAAAACAACTTCTCCTGCAGTTTCCACAGGAAGGGGGTGATAGAAATAGGGCGGTAGTTGGCAGGGCAGGTAGGATCTGATGAAGGTTATTCAGGAGTGGGCGCACAAGGGAGTGCCCAAAAGAAGGAGGGGAAAGATCCTGTGATGAAAGAGTGATTTCAGAAATCAGCGAGACCGGGGGCAAGAAAGCCAATGTTATCCTTGATGGTCCTGGATGAGCAGGGGGAAACCTGCTTAGAAGAGGCTTTCATCGAGCAGACCACTCTGGTAACTTCTTCAGGTGTGACAGGAGTGAAGGAGGACAGAGGAGGAAGGGTTGGTGGGTGTAGGTGAGGGGGTGTGGGACAGGTTGTGTGAGAAAGTAGAAAGGGCGGTGAGGATGTCCTGGGTTTTGGAGGCAAAGTGTGAAGCCAGTGCATTGCAAAGGGCCTGGGAGGGATAAGGGGGAGGAGACGGAGGAGGGTTTGGCTAGTTCCCTGCAGATCTTTCAAAGTTCAGCCGTGTTATTGGATGTACCGGAAACCCGTGCCTGAATGTGGGATATTTTCTTGGAACGGATGGAGTGTCTGTATTGCCTTTGGATCATCCGGCAGGCCAGTTTGTCAGAGGATGAGCCTGAGGTTTGCCACTTCCGTTCTGCTACCCTGTACTTACGTTTCAGGGAAGCAAGTTCGGTGTTGTACCAGGTGGTATGCTTAGAGGCAGGTTTCAGGCGGATCATCATGACTGGGGCAACAATGTCAAGAGTATTGGTGATGGAAAGGTGGAGGTTGCGGAGGGCAGAGACAGAGGTGGAGGGGTAAGCAGGAGGGATGAAGGTCGAACCGAAGGCAGCTACAGCCACTCGTTTCATCGAGCGGATGTTAGCGAACGAGGTTGTGGGACTTTCAGGGAGCAGTCAGGGGGGCCAAGGGGACTCAAGTGGGAGGAGAGGAGCCAATGGTCAGACCAGGAGAGAGGGGTGACTATAGGGGGTGGGGAGGGGGTGTCAGAGTGTATGAAGGCTCCCAGAGTGTGTCCAGCTGAATGGGTTGGCCCAGAAGAGAGAATGGAGGGGGAAAGCGAGTTTCAGAGGTCAGAGAAGAGCATGATGTCGAGCCTGGGGAGTCCAATTGGATGTTGAAGTCACCCAGTAGGAGGAGGTTGGATGTGGATGAGTGTAAGAAAGAGCAGAAGTCAGCCCATTTAGAGAGGAACAGGGTGGTGGCACCTGGAGGCCGGTAAATGGTGGAAATGGTCAGGGTAGCGATGGGATAGATGACCAACTTGCAAACCAGGCTTTCAAATGAAGAGTAGAGCTGGGTAAGTAAAATGGAAGCAAGAACCCACTCATGGAAGAGTAGGGCAACCCCCCATCCCCACCAGTGTGGTGAGGTTGAAGCTTTGAGATGATCTTCAAGCCTTCAGGAAGGAGGGAGTCAAAAGCAGTGACTGAGTTGGCATTGAACTATTTCTCGGTAAGAGCGAGAATGTCGAAGTCAATGTCTTCAAGAAGGAGACCGATGTCAGCAGAGTGTTTTTTGGCTGAGCAGTCGTTAAGAGTTGCCAGGTGGAGGAGGTCTGTGCCTTTAAAGGTTTTCGGAAGTGGTGTACAGGGGCGTGGTACATCAGTCAGAGGAGAGGGAGAGAGAGTTAAAGGCAGAGATGCAGGAGAAGGAAGGAAGTTAATGAGAGAAGGCAGAATCCGGTCAAAGAGGAGGAGGTTGGGTTGTGGACCCTGAACCAGGAAAGTGCCAGTGTGATGGACACTAACGAAGCAGCAAAAGGATGGGAAGCCAGCCGAGAGGACTTTCCACTTGGTGCCACCGTTAATGGTAGAGCATGTGGCGGGAGAGAGAGTAGAGAGGAGATGGGGAGTCCATAAATCTGGAAAGGGCACAGAGAAGAGGATATCAGTGAAAACCTCTCTAGAGGAAGCGCTGACATAGGTGTCTGCGATGGGAAGTCCAGGGTTTGCACTCAAGATGTGTTTTTTATGCTTTTTTCTACCAGACTTTGTGAGAGGGGGATAATAGGTGATAGTGTAGAAGTTGGCTGCACAGTATCAGGAAGCCTAGTAGGAGATGTCAAAATGGAGGCACAGCACATAGAAATGCAGGAGACTCACAGGTGGAATACAAAAACACGTAAATCCGATTTTAAAAATGGAGGCACAGATGTAATACAAACACCTAAATCCGAAATACCTAGAAGTCACAAGTGCACTGGTGTAAGATGAGTGTTGATTGCAGCGAGGAAGAAGAAGTAAAAGGCACAGTGGACATTAGGAGAGATAGTGGTGGAGGTCAGCCAAGCTCACTTTCATGACTGCAAGGAGTGTAGATAGCCTAGGATCCCATGACCAGGGAAAAGTTATTAGTCAGGGGGACGGTGCATAGTTTGAGAGGGATTAAGGCCCTCCTCGGCCTGGACAGGTGCAGGCAGTGCCTTCGTGGTGGGCCTTGGAGAGGAGGCTGGCTTAGCCTGCCGGCTGCCTGATTGGCCTTGAGGCACACCAGCAGACCAATCAGCGGCCAGTGATGCTGTGGAGGTGGGGTAGAGGAACACAGAGGCTACCGTCTGCCATTTTGGAGCAAGGTTCCGCTAAAAGGATTCAATAGCCCTCGAGCTACTGCGCTGAGTAAATACGGCCAACAAGAGTTCCAGAAAGTAAAGCCCAGCAAAGATGGCATGCGGGTCCCAACCAAAGGTTTTACCCTCTCCAGAACAACACCTTCTAATGCCCATTTTTTACTGTTCAATTTTTGTGATTGGTAATAGTCATCACTTTTGTCTTTGCTGAATTAATTTTTAAATGATTTTCTCCTGCTTATTTTTTAAATGCAACTAAAAGTTTCTATAACCCCACTCTGGCAAAGTCTACTAATATAAAATCATCTGCATATGCCAACCATTTTATGCTCAGGTTACCAATCCTGGATGAAGCAAAGGCTGCTAGTTTCACGGCTCTCACATATAACATCAGAAACTTCCAGGTTAAAAACAGGCAGGTGGCCAAAATGCACCCTTGCCTTAGTCTGTTCTGGGTGGGAATCTTTTCGGTGAGAGCCCCTTCATGGTTTAGGTGCAACTGTACACTTGAATGTTCATGGAGCCGCAAAAGCAACTTTGGGAGTCCCTCTGCCCCAACTCCACAATTTCTGCCATAGGCGATTTCAATCCACCAGGTCAAAGACAGAGGAGAAATCCACTGCGGCCAGGTGGATCGTATCTCATCGTTTCCCTTGGACCATTTCATACAGACAATTGATTATAAAGGCGTTTAAGCTGGTCCCATGACCCTTCATGTACCCAGTGGGAGGGTTTTTGAACCCTGCTGGTTGCCTTCAACCAATCTTTTAGATGCTGCAGCAGGATAGATGCAAAAATCATGCTGTTGGCATCCAGAATTGTTATTAGGCGATAATTCTTGGCTTCTAACCACCTGCCGTGCTTAAAGATTGGTATAATTTGTAACGTTTGCCAAGTTAATGGGAGGTGCCCACTTTCAATCACATCATCAAAGATACATTTCAGGATCCCGGACAAACTTCTCGGATCACCTTTAAAAAATGTGTTAGAAAGCTGGTTTGGTCCTGGAGCCTGGGAGTCATTGGCTTTTAGAATTATACTATGAATATCCCCTGTATCAAAAGATATTGATCCTTTAAGTATCCTGGAGTCAGCTAGTTCCTTAAGCTCACCTGTAAGTGGTTCTCATATTTCATATAAGCCCTCAACGTGCAAGATCCAATCCCTTTCTGACACAGCATTTGCAATGGTTTCCACAAACCAAACATTCAAAGCATTTATCATACATCAAAAGGTAGCAGAGTTATTTGTTTTCAAACATGATAGCATGGCTTCAGCGTCTGCCTGCATAAGGATTACTTTCTGACCACTCACCCAATTCTTAGGACGCCGTTTAATCTTCTCACTGTGTACATTTTTTCTTCTGCCGGTATATTTAAGCTTTTTATTCTCCTAACTCTCAGCTCTCAATTCCGTTTTGTCCACTTTAGGGTTATACTTGTGCGTCTTTCTACTTATGTTATTTTTATTCTTCTTCCCACTTTGGACTTTTACCAATGCTGTCTTTAAAGAATTGCTTCAAAATTCATCAAAACTATTTGCTGTAAATGTCCAAAGTTTCCAGCTGTAACTGGTGTTCTCTGCAACATTTAACTTGGATCCTTCAACTTGGTGATGTTTGACTTGATCCATATAACTCGATTAAGAGATGCGTTTGGAGTTCTATCCAAGTCATACAGCACCAACTGCAAGCGAATATTAAAATCAAATAAACAATTGAGCATGCTGTTATTGCTCCAAGTGTTTTCCTCGATCTTCAGTTTAATACATCTTTCAAAGAGGAATGGGTTTATGAAAATGTAATCTAAAGTAGTGGATTACTGGCTTTGATGCCAGGTTGGTTCACCTACTAGATGCGCATCCATTGTTCCAATTTGCATAACCAAACCTAGATCGTTTAGCCCATACTTCCACAATGTACCACTAATGATATTTTGGTGCGTGTGGTGTAGAGCCTGACGTACCACGGAAAGCAACCTATTCCTCTTCCTCGTTTATGCAAGAGGAATTTAGGTCACTCAGCACCAACATATGTCCCACATGATTAATGCAAATACATATTACACACTCATTATTTATCTTAGACAAAATCACCTCAGCTGCAACAATGTCGATATGCAGTAAACATTAGTTATTAGAAACTGTCCTGTTTCACCATTCGTCTTCAGAAAAAATTCTGTGGCCGAGGCCCCCTGGCAGATATTTTATACAATGATATTAAAACCAGACTCATTTTTAAAAAGTGTAACCAAGCCCCCGTACGGTTGACCCATCTTACCCTTCTTAGCAGACTGATAGCAGATAGAATATCCATCCCAAGCTGGATGCTCGAGAATCCATGTCTCCTGAAGGCATACTATGTCTGATTTACACAAAATTGCACCCAGTTCCAGATTCATGAAGATCTGGGAATGACACCTCGTATTCCTTGAGAGAAGCCCCAAGCTCTTATCACTAAAGACTATAAGTAGAGACCATTGGGCCTCAGGTTATTGAATGATCTTGGCAGCTATGCCCAATCTTGTTCACACTCATCCCCTGGCCTCTCAATACCCGTAAATGTTACATACCTTGTACTGGACTCCACCCCCCCCTGATTGAACCCATCAAGATTTTCTTTCATGTTTAGGTATCTTATTGTTTCTATGTGGGTTAATCCCCAGAGAATCCTCCTGGAAGGAAGTCACTGGAAATCTTATCTGTTTTAGAGATGGGGCTTCTCTCATGATCATACACAACCCTTGATTGAAAACTAACAACTGCAAGGTTTGTACGTCCATACTGTATGAACACAAAACATTCAATATCTTTGGTAGAAATTGTGCTCGGAGTTAAAACTTCAGAAAATAACAATAAAACAGCAGACCTATTAAGAGAGAGTCGCCCATCATCTCTAAGAATACTTTCAATTAAAAATTCTATACGGGAAAGGTGCACATTTAGTCATGCCTAAGATTTCCCCTCTATTTCCTCTTTGCTCGTAATTATCCATATTCCAAGCTTTAATGTTACTTCCAATCAGCTAAGGCTACAGACGTTTGCACCTCCAGCACCTTTCAAGATGCTAAAGATAGGGGGAGAGCCCCATTTAGATTTTCCATCCCCTCTCACCACACGCTTACTTCCAGCCAGACTGAACCTTTCGTAAGTATGCCCTGCCCCTTCAGTGTCTAATACTGATTTATCTAACAATATATTTCCACTTCTCCCTTCAGATGTTGCCTCCCTTCTTCCTTCTGAAGACTAGTTGGCAGGACATATCCGTTCATGAGCATGGCTAACCCCATTGTTACCTACTAACATTTCACTGATTACCCGGTGCTCCTGTATCTCGCTTGCCTCATTTCTATCATGGATAGTAGCATTATAGGGGATTCAGGCTCTTGCCACCTGTATTCATTACGCTGTACCTCTTGGTCAGTTTCTACTTCTGAATCAACCTTATGAATGCCCAACTCTTGCCTTTCAACAATAACTTCCGGGACAGGGCTCCCTTTTGGTCATTCTGATAAGTTCCTATACATCATCGCCTCCGAGTATAATACTACCCCCACACCCAAACCCTGAGGAGCTCTCCCCACCCATCTGTTCATATTGAGGGCATATTGACTTGGTTAGGGAGGTATGAGTGTCAGAGTGCCCCAAGCCCGTTCATTCGGCCATTAAGGGGGGGGGATCCCTTTTACATGTGTCCTGTTCGTACTGTGTTACCACTGATTTTGCTTTTGCCAGGTCCACAGAACCATCGGTTCTTTCCAATAGTTGTATTGTAGTTGTGGTACGCTCTCATCCTCTAAGGCATTATCACTCACTACCACCAAGGGTCTTGTCGATGTAATCCCTAGGGCCTCTCCGATGGACTTCCTGTCATCTTATCAAAGACTCCAGTATGGTCAAGTTCCGTAAAAATGTCCACGGCTAGCGCTTACTACCACTTTTCCTCATGTTCTTGGATTTCTTTTCTTGATCTTCAATGTTCTTCCGTATCTGCAGCTCTTTATGAACTGGTAACTATTGATTCTAGGAGCTTGTCCCCTAGTACGGTCTGATTCTCACACGGATTGTCAACTGTAATGGCATTTTGTAGTAATAAAATTGCTTGTGTCAAGTCTGATGGCTCCTTCTGTGTCTATCCATTAAGATCTAGGTTGTTTGTCCAAATCTCCAGCCTATTTTGTATGGCCACCAAGGGCAATGGTATGCATTCAGACTTCAGAATTGAAGTCCTCATATAAAGAGGCAAAATTCAAGATAACCGGGTTCAAGGCAATCGGGGTGGCTTGTGCATCCGCTCCAGGCCTCTCTTTGTCTTTAACTAATGTAGTGTGCTCACCATTTCTCAACCTGGAGTGAGGAGTGGAGACATCATGAAACTGATTCCCTACTTGTCTCACCGTACTCGTCCATATAAAAGGAGGGCAAATAAATAGCTCCTGTAAACCTTCCCTGGTCCAGCGAAACCACTGACTTAAGCATCTGTGTCTGTGATTGAATCAACAGAACAGTCAGTACGAGGACATTTTTGGTCTGTTAAGTGTCCTTGTTCGTTACCCCTCCACATGGGATAGACTCCTTGTTCCTTGTGACGACTACTGTATATGTAAGCAGGCTATCAGTATCGAGCTGGTGAACTCTTACTTCCACCGGCAAAATTGGGAGTGGAAGTTCTCTTGCCATTTGTAACATTTGCTTGTGAATTGAATAGTCTGTTCTTTTCGAAAGACTCTTCAGCCTATGCATTATGACTGCAGAGGAGACCTTTGCTTTAAATACAACGCTTTATTAGGAAGTGAGACTGTTTGGGGACGTACCTCTTTCACCTCGTGGAATAGTAATCGCTGCAATAAATCAGTGTTTTAATAGAGCCCTTGGTGCCCACTCTGGTGAGAAAATATAAGATATTAAGTATTAAGTTGGGGCATTATCTCCCCGTCATGGGAGGGGAGTCTTAAAGTATGCAAACGTTTATTACTTCATGGTTTCGCACCAGACGATATCAAACAACAGCCGTTTGCATTTTAATATATATAAGCAAATACAACTGGGTCGCAGATCCTCACAACTCGTCAAAATAATTTTGCAGTGTCAGGGCAGCCAAGGTTAAACTTTTCCTCTACGCGAGTACCACTGGGTGGTTGCCTCGAGTTGCACCCAACTCTTCACTGCAGAAAACTGCTCTACGCTCCGCTCCGCGGGTGCCCACAGTGTTTATAGCTCCTCCTGCAAAACTATGGTCAATGAGGACAGACTTCCAGCTTTCAACTTGCAGTCATTGCAGAAAACTGCTTTACGCTCTGCTCAGAACTGCGCGCTTCCCCTAATGCCACTGGTTTTCACAACCTCTATTGAGAATCGAGAAAGGAAATCTACATCACCCTGTTCTTTTCCTTTCCAATGTTTGACAGAAAAACAATAGGGCAGTAAATCCCAAAAACAGCGCATGACTCTGGCGTTCGTATTTAAGGGGGGGGGGGCATGACCGGTAACGAGTCCGAATTTTACACGTTAGGTACGATTTTAAATAGTTCACTGCCCACTTGCTGGCTAAGGCTTCCAGTTCAAGAGCAGCATAGTTTTTCTCTCGAGGAAATAACTTTCTACTGATGTAGAGGATAGGATGTTCTACATCCTGCCTCCGGGCCACCCCTTGCACTGGGGTCTGTATCTGTACCCATACAGCCCCCCCTTTTTCTTCCTGTACTTATCAGACCTACCCTGTCTGCTGCCTTAAACCTAGCACTTGCAAATTGCTGGCTGCATTACCACTGTTTGTTGCCTTTATTATTTATTTGTTATTTATCTGTTTCTCCTCTGCTTCGCACTTTCCACCTCTCCCCCTTCCATGCACTTTTCTCCTCCCCACTCTCCCATGCACTTGCGTGTTCTCAATGTCACTGGGCCTAGTAAGATCGCTGTTTTGTCCTCCCCTGTTCCCCTCCCTTGCCTTGTCGCGCTCTGAAACACTTGTGTACGAGCGCGATAGAAATAAAATCTCAATCAATCAATCATATACCATCATGACATTGTGAGAGAACGCCTCCTAACCAGTATGTGATGCATCAGTCTGTAAAATAAATTCAAAGTCTGCCACCTTCAATACAGGTTCACTACATAAGATATGTTTCAATTTATCAAAACACACTTTATCTTCAGGGTGCCATTTGAGTTTCTGGGGATCTGCTTTCCTAAGCTTGTCTCCATGTCCAGGCAAGTCAGCGCCATTGCATCCTCCACACCCTACCATTCAAAGCTTCTAAATGCAGATAGACGCTTCCACACTACATAAAACGGCCTTTCCATACCCAAAGCCATAATTGGATCCCGACTTAATTAGTGCAATGTCCAATTTGCTGGCATGTCAGCAAGAAACTTGGGAGAAACTCCAAGCTATTCAAAACAGCGCTCTCCGTGCTGCCATTGGCATTCATAGAAGGGACCACATCTCTGCTGCTAGGAAACAGCCCACTAGCTACCCATCAAACAACAGGTCCTCTTCAAGACACTCGCCATAACCCACAAAAGCATCAACCAAACAGCCCCTCAATACCATGCAATGGAACTCCCTTCCACCCCACCTTAGAGCTGAAACCTCTAGTCTTCCGCAAAGCTATAAAAACAATGTTATTCGTCTGAACCCACCAGCTGTCTAGCTAACTTACACAAAATGCCAAGAAAGTACTGTACATCATTATCTACCTTTAAGTAATGTTTCTTTTATATGCATCACATGATGTTTTTACACATGAGACCTTATGTTACCCTCCATTTAACTAAGCCTCACTCGTGTAACACCTTTTGTACATTCCATGTAACTAAGCCGCCATCTTGTAACAGCGCCTCAATGCCCCTTGGCTGTTTGTGCGCTTTATAAATGTAAAAAAAGAAAAATTAAAATAAGGTAGTCAATACAAAATCTCCACGATTGCCCAGATTCAGCTACCAATACAATAGGAGAGGACCAAGGGCTTTGTGATGGTTCAGTAATGTCAGCATTTGACATTGTTTATTAATTTGTATAGCGCTCCGGACCCAGGGGTATATGGGCGTTCAAGGATATGGTTACAGACAGTATTAGGGCAGTTGTGCAAGATATATACATTACAGAAATAATGTGCAAGAATTTATACAGTTTACAAAGATGCAGTTAGTGTAGATAGCAAACAGACAGTATGATAAAGGTGTTGAGCCATTGAAATGACAAGAACAGAGATACCGGAGCTGTATTAACTTAGTAGCAGTAGATGCAGGGTAGTGGTGAGTGAATGTTAGTGAAGGATCCCCGAGTTATTTGTTTAGAAGCCAGGTGATGACCTGGGTTCTGAAGGGTTGAAAGGTGGGGATGGATTTAATGTTCAGTGGAATAGTGTTCCAGAGTTGGGTGGCTAGAACCGGGAAGCTAGTTCCGCCAGCTCTTTTGAGGGTGTATTTGGGCAGCATCAGGTGTAATGTGTTGGAAGATCTGGTTATTCTAGTAGCCGGTTTTAAGGTGAATTTGTTGGTTAGGTAAGGCGGGGCAAGGTGATTACGGGATTTGTAGGTAAGGCAGATAGTTTTTAGATCAATTTTTTGTTGGATGGAGAGCCATTTGCATGATATTCTAGTGGCCGAGATATGTTCTCTCCTAGGAATATTAAGAGCAGCTTGCAGTGCATTATTTTGGAGGACCTGCAATTTTTTGATTATGGATTTGTTTGCGCCTACATATAAGCCGTTTCAGTAGTCCAGTTTAGACTGTATAAGTTTTCTGGCTAATGTGAGGCAGCTACTGGGGGATAGCAGGTGTCTACAGGCCTTGATCAACTTACCTGTTTAAGCAGTGGCTGAGGTGGTCATATTGACTTGTTTGGAGAGGTTGGTGTTGGTGTCTAGATAGAAGCCGAGGGTTTTTACACTTTTTACGATGGGGATAGTGTTTCCATCAATTGTGAAACTGGTGTAGCTGGGGCTTAACTTCAGTATAGTGTTAGGGGAGCCGACGAGGAGCAGTTCTGTCTTGTCATCATTCAGGCAGAGGCCATGTGTGGCCATCCATGCCTGAATGATGGAGAAGACTTCATTGATCCGGCTGATGTCCGTGTTGTAATTACCGGATAGAGTTAGGAGTGTCTGGGTGTCATCTGCGTAGTTGGTGTAGGGACACCCAGATGGTCCAACTTGTCGAATAAAGGCTTTGTAAATATATTGTACAACGTGGGCAAAACACAAGAGCCTTGTGGGACACCGCAGGAGATGGGAATCGGGTCGGCTGCTGCTAATGGTGAGAAGACACGCATGGTCCCGTTATCAAGGAAGGATTGGATCCATGTGACTGCAGAGTGGGAGAAATGTGCTGCCGATGTGAGATGGTTGCATAGGATTTTATGGTCTACCAAGTCAAAGGCAGCGGAGAGGTGTAGGAGAAGTAGGATGGCAGCCTTTTCTCTGTCTTTGAGTTCATCGATCTGGCTTTTGAGATCAACAAGGGCCATTTCTGTTCCATGTTGAGGACAAAAGCCAGATTGACGAATTCCCAATACTTGGTTAGTCTCAAGGTAGTCTTGAATTTGTACGTAGGCTACTCTGTCAAGAATTTTTAGTAGGAACGGTACGGTGGTGATAGGTCTATAATTGGTTGGTATAGACGGGTCAAGTGTTTTTTTTTTTTAACAATGGTAGAACCCAGGATTGTTTCAAGTTGCTTGGGACTGCATTGCTAGTGAATGATAGGTTTATTAGTTTGGTAATAAAAGGGGAAAGATCCCTGGCTGCGTCTTTTATGACCTGGGCAGGACAACTGTCCCCCTTACAGTTTGATGGTTTTAAGGAAGCTATAATCTTTTGTACTTCTGGTATAGTTACCTTTTTGAAGGTGAAGCCTGAGTTATTGGCAATGAGCGAGGGTAAAGTTGGACTGGAGGTAGTGCCATGGGTGAGTTGTCTTTTGTTTTCAATTTTAGTTTGGAGACCCGTGATTTTGTTGGCGAGGGCATTTTGGATACCTGTGCACCAGGGTTTATCCTTGGTACAGGTGTCTGTGGGAGGATTAGGGTTTTCTAATTCCTTTAAAATGTTAAATAGCTCTCTCGTGCTAGAGCCTGCCTGAGTTATCCTGGAGTTGAAGGATTCTTTTTTAGCATGTATAATCTCATTTTTGTAGAGAGTGGTGATATTAGTAAGGTTAGTTCTATTTTCTGGAGAGGGAGCTGTATTCCACAGTGTGTCAAGTTTGCTTTTTTGTTGTCAAAGTAGTTTGAGCTCTGGGGTGTACCAAGAGTTCAGGCGAGCTTTCTGTTTCTCTTTGCGTAATTTTAATGGGGCAATGCTGTCAATAGCTTTAGACATGGATTCGTTGTATGTGTTGACCAACAGGTTCAAGTCAGCTGTGGCTGGTAGTGCATTTAGGGTGGGGACTACCAAGGGTATTAATGCTTCAGCTGTGATATTACTCATATTCCTAGTTGGGCATGCTGGTGCAATAAGAGGCTTTTTAGGGACTAGGTTACTGATATTAATATCTAATGGGAAAAAATGGTGATCAGTCCAGATGAGAGGTGTGGGGTCCTTAAGGGTAATGATGCAGTTGAGAGCAGCTACCCAGTCGAGAGTCCTGCCTTTCGAATGGGTAGGTTGGGAACAGAGTTGTGGGAGGCCATGCTCAGCTAGTGCAGTAGCCAGGGAAGTAGCTGAGGTGTCATGAGGGTCGTTAAACCCAAGATTGAAGTCGCCAAGTATGATAGTTTGAGCTGAAGGTTTCGAGTTTTCGGCTACTAGGGATGTAATATCTTCCTCGAATGAACCAGGTGGACCCGGGGGCCTATATATTAGATGCATCGTAATTGTACTCTTAGGGGACGTTTGCAGTTTGACTGTGAGATGCTCACATGAGTTTAGTGTAGGAGAGGTGGCTAGTCTCATGTCAAGTGAAGATTTAAAGATGATAGCTACATCACCTCCTCGAGCGTTAGGTCTATCTACTCTGAGGATCGCATAATTATCCGGGATGGGTAAGGTAAAGGAAGGTCCCGCAGCGTCATGCAGCCATGTTTCAGTCACAGCAAGGAAGTCCAAGTTGTTGGTTAGAATGATGTCGGACGTCTCTACAGAGTGGGCGACTAAGGATCTAATGTTTAAAAGTGCTCCTTTTAGCAGGAGTGGGTTGGAATTATTAGAAACTTTATTCTGGTTGGTGGTCTTATTGGGTAGTTTAGCTAGATGCTTGTTATTCTTATGGATGATTCTGGTGCCTAGTCTGTTGTTGCGCTCGGTTGAGTTGAGAATGGTAGTTTGTCTGTCTGTTTGGACAATAGTTCTAATAGGGCTGTAACCATGAGAGGGACATGATGACCTTGTGCTAAGGTGGTCCCGCTTGGGTCTATCGGTGTTGCTATGGGCTAGGTAGTCAGTTGAGTTTCTTGAATAATTATTTTCCTACTCTCTGGAAATCGGTAAGGCTTTAGATGTACCACCTTCCCTGGAGGAGGGGCGAATATAATGATACACGCCTTTAACTCTCCCTGGTTCAGTACTAAATTCATCAGGGAATTGTTGTAGGAGGTCCATTAAATCTTGATTTTGGTTTTGTGCTAGAACAGGAGAGATTAATTTGTTAATGTCATTTTCATCAGTCAATAGACTGGTTAAAATTTTTGAACTGTCTTGAATTATGATTTTCCCTCCACTCTTTCAGACGGTTAATATGATAGATGTGAGTTTTAATCTTTCTATGGGGTTGTGAGATTTGATAGTTAAAAGGTCCAGTTTGCACTATGATCTCATAAGGCCCTTGGCCCCTGGATCTTACTTTCAGAGGAGCAAAGTCAAACTAATACCTTTTGGCCTACAGAGAAAGATCTTCTTACTACTTTCTTATAATATTCTTTCTGATGTTCTTGAGATTTGGCCATATTAGTTTGTAATATAGCTCGAACTGCTGCCATATGTTCCTTCAATCGCTGATCATTTTGAGAAAAGCGCAGGGCAGCTCTCTCACTCTCTTCTTTCTTCCCAGGTTTCCCGTAACATATCCAGTATATCTCTTGGTGTTCTCTCATACAGGAGCTTGAATGGGGGGGACTCCATTAGAAGATTGAGGCGTTTTCCTAATGTCAAATAGGGCCCATGATATAATATCCCAATTCTTCCCATCTGCTTCTAGTAACTATTTTAAGATGTGTTTCCGTGTTTGGTTAAATCTTTCAACCAAACCATCAGTTTGGGGATGGTAAATTGAGGTATGTAAAGTTTTAATCTGGAGAATCTCCTTAACCTCTGCCGTAAGTCTACTCGTGAGTGTGAATCCCTGATCTGTCAAAATCTCTTTAGGGTACCCAATTCTAGAGAAGAAAGGAAGTAGGTGTTTTAAGATCTGTTGGGAAGTATTATTCCGTAAGGAAAAAGCCTCAGGATAACAAGTTGCATAATCTAAGATCACTAGTATATATCAATTCCCTAGTTTTGAGGTTTCTAGAGGACTGGGGTGCGCAGGGCGGGCTGGAATGCATGAGTGCGTGAGCGGACCGGAGTGTATGGAGCAGACAAGGGTGCACGGAGTGGATAGGAGTGCATGGAATTGACTGTAGCGCAAAAATCGTGTGACGTGTATAGTATGGTCTGGAATGGAGAGAACGTTTGAAAAAGCATATAACCCATCATTTCACACCACCACGCTTACTCTCTCCTTTACATCACCACTCAGCTAGAACACAGAGATACTATGACACCATTCGGTATAACTGTTCCCATACCAACATCTGCCGCTTACTGCACATCACTCTTAAGTAAACACTGCTGGTTACACCCCCCCAGCCAGACATTCTCCTCAGGCCCAACGCAGCCACATCCGGTCAGGATATATCCTGCCAGAACGAACACATACCCCTGATCTCTCAACCACCACACCTACTGCTAAGAAGCAGCTGTTACACTAATACCGCACGAGCTGCACACATACCCGGTGCTCACACGCACCTTTTGACTCTTTCTAAACTCTCTACTGATCTGAACTTCGATTCCCAAGGGCGTTCAACCTACCAGCGCCTTCAGACCATACCAATGGTATATAAGGCGCTATATAAATGCAAAATAACATAACATAACCCACTATATCCATCCCTATCCGGGAGAAGGGCATATCTATAATTGGTAAAGTTTGTTCGGGAACTGAAGGAGGAATTGGAGTACTGGGTTTCTTGCATAAAGCACAAATATGGATTAAGTTCAGTATCGGCATACAATCCGGGCCAGTAAAATCAGTTCACAATTTGTGCCCGAGTTTTTGCAGTTCCCAAATGTCCTCCTGTTAAATGAGAGTGAGCAATCTCTAGAACAACATTCTTATGGCAATTAGGTACCATGATTTGTGAACAGGGCATACCCTCTGGTCCAACATCTCTCCTAACAGTTCATAGTAAAGAAAAAAAGTATATTTTTCTCAAAGTTTGACATTTATTAAATGAAAGGGGATGAGATAAACACCTAACTTTCCCTATCATAACGAGGATGTCCATACCTAGAAAACTAAAGAAGGATGACCTAGGGTCCGAAAAAGTCTCTGACCCGTACACTAATACATACAACAAAATAACACAAGGAATATTTGGCTGTCTTCAATTCAACACTGCAGTGTAAAAGTTCAAACGTATCAGTTTTAGGGAATACTCATTGTTCCCTTACCCTGGCTCAAAGCAGGAACATTAGTTCTATTCAGTTCAAAATTAAATTTATTTTCCTCCCAATACGACCATCCCTTGGATAAAGTAGATGTCTCTTTCATAAACACTTGTTCCATAAAAGCAAAGCACTCGTCTTCCACAATATTCAAAGCAATTGATATCTTCCATGATATCCTTCTTGATAAGGCTAATGTCTTTCTCACAAAACAAAAGTTCATAAACCAAGCATATGGCTCTCTTCAGGATATAAAGCAATTATTAGCATATCACACTTTTTCTTCCAACTGAATACTTTTGTCAGGATAGCATATCAATTTTTTCTTGTAAAGCAACAGGTTGTCAAAATGATAATAGTGGTAGCACTTTCTTTCTAGCACTCTTTTTCCCACAAACGCATTGTTTTAAAACATCTTCTTCCCTGTCTACTCCGCTGCCAGGACTAACAATCTCTTTCCTGGTTTATTCGCCCGACAGGATACAAAATTCCTACAACAATTGTTCTTAGTATCAATATTTGTTCCAAGAGTCTCCACACCAGTATCTCAAGTGAGGAGGGTTGAACAATGGCTACCTCTTTTCATAGTCACTTGGCAATATGGGTTGCAGGTTTTGCCCAGTTGGTGTTCCACAAAAGAGGAATTGCGCCCTTGCTGCTTCTGTGCTATTTCTTTACAGCCTCTTGCATGTTGTCAATGCAGGTTATAAGTTTCCCCCAATTGATGTCTCATAAAAGGAGAAGTACGCTGTGGTTTCTTCTGTGCTGTTTCTTTACAGCCTCTTGGATGTTGGCAATGCAGGTTATAGGTTTACACCTTTTGGTTCCCATGAAAGGGGAATTACGCCCTATTCGCCTTTTGTATTAATTTCTTTGATCAGTATTCAAAATTGTCATTTGTTATCAAATGGCCTTCTCGGGGCACCCCAGGGTCACCTTTGGATTCAGGCCAACGCATCGGTCTTGTTTGGCATCTCCGCTTCTTTGTTAGCTGATGCAGCGGACATCCCATGTCCTTGTCGGAGATGCTGACAGCAGCCATGTAACTTCAGCAGGCTGCTTCTTCCTTCTCCAGAGCTCCGGCAACTCTGTTGATTCTATGCTTTCTCTGGCACATTGCAGCTTTGTTTGCCTGAATGGGAGCATTGCTCCGCTTCAGCTGACCTTCCCTCTCTGATGCTACTTCTAACTGGCCATGTGAGAGTAGTCCCATACCGGGTATTCAGTGATTATCTCACTAGATTGATCACAGTACGCTCATGCCCAACACCATTTCTGATTTAAAGATTTTGTTTCCCTTAATGGAACCCTCTGGCTTTCCTACAAAGAACAAAGGGATCCTCAATTCATTCATGACTTACCAGCACACTTGAGAACACTGCTCTATAAACACCTTTCAAAGACAGCATTGTGGTATGCAGGGTAAAACTTAAAATGTTAATCAGGAAACTCGACTTTACGTTTATTGCTACTGCAACCTAGTCAATGCAAAGATTAACTCAAATTAGTTTTGTGATAACAAAAGCAGAAAGAAAGTTCAAAACATGCCTGAGGAACGACTTGAACAGGATGGCTCTGCTGAACTTCAGTCAAACTGTCTGATGTAGGAATTGCAACCAAAGGCACCCTTGGAGTTGGAATAACTGCCAGACTTTCTCTTTCATCGACTGGTTCTGGCTCGTTTACTTCCACGGGACATGGTTCCTCTTGGGGTGGAAGAGGGGGTGGTGGAGGCTCATCCAACGACGGATAACTAAAATCCACTGAAATACAAAGACACAGCAAATAGGTTTTACACACAGCTAAAATGTCAAAATGTTGAACGCTAACAATAGAAAACATGTTATCTCTGAATTTCATTAAAACAGTGTGCATGTTGATCTAGCAGAATGTAATAGCTATAATCAGATCTAAATAGAACACTTGTGTTACTTCAAGAGTAAAAATAAAATACATAAAAGAAGAACAATAGAAGGATCCATAACGTGACACAATGTGGCCTTACAATTAGACTTCAGTGCACTTCTTCGTATGGGTCTTGGCTCCAACGATGATCCGTCGAATGGCTGCAGGTGTCCTCCTTTCATCCAAGATTAAGACTGGAAGCTCACCCATATCCCCCAATGTTAAGGATCTGCAACATTTAAACTGATAGTGGCTATCCAATTATGGATAGCCACCGACCAGAACGTCGGCCAGCAACAGACATTCAGGCATCTAGATGTACACTGGGACCAGACAGTTTGAACCCCCACATCCTGGCTCACAGACAAACCGCCGCTTTGCCCATGAAAGCAGCAGCTTTCCCAGGGAAACAGCTTGACATATATGGCAATTCCGGACCACAGAGGGCGGGAAGAAGCCCAAAGAACAATCTGGCCAAAGGACAGGCAACATCCTTATGGCACTGCTCTTAGGGTGCTAGCCACCCTTAGTAGCAATGTGTGGTACATGCAAAGGTGTACAAGTAAATGTACAAAACAGAGTACAAAAATATCCACTGCCACCAGCCTATCCTAGGCACATTGCAATTGTAGAAAAGGTTATCAGGATAAAAATACCCTAAGCGCACTTCAATTTAGGGCGAGGTTTGCAATTGTAACAATACAAGAAATTCACTAAGCGAAACATAGTCTCAGTACTGATAGTCTTATGAACTGATGGGAGGCTTTGCGTAACTCCAAAAAGTCAGGCCAGGAGTCAACAAGCAAAAAGAAAGCGGGTCCCACAGAAGGGAGGAAAGCAGCAAAAAGAAACTTTTTCCTACCACACTGTGACCCTCCTCCCCCCATCCCCCAAAAATGGTTAACAGTACGGAGTGAGACTGAATGTATAACCTAGTCTGATAAAGTAACTCAGCCTGTAGGCGACTCTCTTTGCTGGTACGGTTTGCCCAAAATTTGGCCTAGTGTTTGCAAGGCGTCACTTTCTTTTTTTGCTTTTACCAGCACATCATCTTGTCACATAGTGAGGCCCACTCCTTACTTGAACTCTAGTTCTCATCGCGCAGGCCCTCTGGGTAAAGGCAGACTTCATCCACTCGAACTCCATGCGGACAAGATGCGTGCACCTGGCATCTTGACAGGCAAGAAACGGAATGTGTTGCAGAAAGTGGCAAGTCAAGTGGTTGCTTGTGCAAATCTTTATACCCTGTTTACTGGCTGGCAGCGGAGCTCTGACCTGGACTTGTGGCAGCAGCTTCAAAAAGTCATTTCGGGCACGGAGCGTGGCGAGTCAAGTGGTTGCTTGTGGTTCCTTGCTGGGTCCGGGTGAATCCAGATCTCATTCCATGATTCAAGCTGGCCCTACCCGTATACCTTTACCATTCAGTCTGACATTGAGAGGAGAAGGTATCACTTGCAGGTCACTGGCTATTCCCCACAGTACATAAAGGGGGAGGTACCTGTTGCCTCTGTGTCTCAACAGCATTGTGTAATGAATGTTCCTATCCTGGGTGTAGAGGTTTTTCATACACTGGAAAGTGGACCTGCCAGAAGGGTTTCGGCTGCTGATCCAGGGAGGTACAGTCTGCAAAACCTAGCCTGCATTCAGAGGGTTCATCTTTGCGAAAGGGCTTTGACCACTATTATAGTAGACATACTGGCAGTAAAGTCTTGAACGTCCCTTTGGTATTGAAGGATCGAAGCGATCAGGTGAAGCCAGCTCTTTACCAAATGCCACGCAAACATGTCAAGTCTGCACAAGCTAGAGAAGCTATAGTGAAAATATCAAAAATGCCTTTTGTGCAGGTGTGATGGGAACGTGCAGGTGACTTTCAGATCCGCAGTGTGCAACCAATCTGCCCGGTAGAGGTCATTTTGAATTTGTTCTGGAGTAACCATCTTGAATTTTTCTAAGGGGAGACAGAAATTCAGAAAAGAAAGATACAAGACTGTTACGCCTGGTTCTTTTTTAGGATTGTCAAAAAAGGTGAGACTAAAACTAGCTTACTCTTTCCAGAGGGTGGGGCATGGCAAGGGGGACTTCCTCAATTTCCTGAATCAGAAGAATATTGAACATTTCCAGAAAATGGGCAACAGTCGGCCTGTATAAGAGAAGTGGGAACTGGAGGGATCAGTAAACACCCCCTGAGATACAACAGAGAGGACCCAAGAATCCTCTCAAATGGGATTCCAGAGTTGAGGAATTTCGCCCCTCTATAAGGGATGGATGGATCTAGGTGACCACTTCATTGCTTTTAGGGTCTGAAAAGCCAGGTATGGATGAAAGGAAGATCCCGTTAAGAGAGGAGTGCTGCTGCCTTTGTGTCTGCAAACTGGGGGATCTGTCCAGCTTGCTGCTTTTTCTATCGTAGGAACCAAATCCACCAAAGTCTTTGATCTGAAATCAAAACAAGACTTTCTCAATGAGGGACATTTTTTCTGTGGCAATTTGGTAAGCACCGCCAAATTAATTAAAGTGTGGCGCATTTGAATCCTAGACATGGGCACTTCTAGAACATAGGAAGCTATGAGTGGCAGAAGACAGTAAAACCACCAGGCTGATGCCCGACAGTAGGACAAGAAGAATCCTACTCTTTCCAGGACATACTTGACTGTCTTCCTTTGTAATATCTCTGCCAAAAGCCCAATCCCAAAGGAATTCTATTCAGCTTCAGTGTAGGAATCAGTGTGGACCTTCTTGACACTGACTGGTACACACCAAGTGAAATCATGAGGTCTAACAGAACTTCAGATTTCTGGTTATGCTGCCCTAACTAACCAATCGTCCACATATGGATACAGATGCATACCACCTCAGCTGAAGGGATGGGGCCACTATGGCCATCAGCTTGGAATAAGTTCTTGGGTCCTTCAACTGAAAGTGCCCCTCTGCAACTGAGAAACAGAGGTAATATTGGTGAGGAGCCTAAATCGGATACAGCAAATACTCGAATTGCAGGTCCACAGCTACCAGCCAGTCAACCAGCTGAAGAGAAGTTTGTATTCGATCAGGCTTTATCATCTTGAACTTTTGTTGAGGTAAGAAAATGTTGACAGTGGAGATGTCAACAAACAAAAAGCAGGCCTACCTGGTTGTTCTTTGGAACTGTAAAGAACTTGCGAGTAGAAATCCAACCGCCTCTTTGAAATTGGGACACTATTGATTGTTTCCATGAGCCTAAACATCTCCAGCACCTGAATGAAAGGTACTGTGCCCTTCTGAGAAAGGCAGGGTGGAAAAAGGAGAATGGGAGGAAGGAGAAGACTAAAGCATCTGCCCACTACCAATAGGTCCCAAGTGTGGTTGATTATCTCTTTCCATTTCTGCATATGAAAACTAATCCTACTAAATCATGATGTCATTTAAGCGGTTTAGGATATGAAGAGGAGGAAGGCTGGAAGAAAAAGAAAATTTGGCGGACATGGCCGCTTTTTATGCAGAGCACTTCACAATCTGTTGAGCCAATTGCGCTAATAGGTACCTCCTAAATCTGCCTCAATTTTAGGGAGCAAAAGGATTGTCTATGTGGACGTGAGGTACTCTGCTTTGCTGGAGCTTTCGTGAGTCAAGTAAGGGACTTTTTCTTTGAGGCACTGTTTTTTCTATACAAGTCCGGGCTGGAGAGCTGAACCCCATTAAAACGGCAAATCAAGGATGCACTTCTGAATATCTGGTGAGAATTGTGTAGCTTCACGCCTGTGTGCCCAGAGCTGCTCCTATTGTCATGCCTTGCGCAGCAGTATCTAATTGGTGGTAAGTAGCCTTCATTAGATTCTCAGACACCTGGCACCCTCAGTCAACTCAGAACAGAAATGCCTTTGATGTTCAGGAGGGAGAAGGGCATCATAATGTTAAAGTTCCCTCCAGAACTTTAGATTGGCAGCCACCATTACTAGTTCAACATACGCCTGCCGGAAACTCAGGCTCATTTTGATAAAATCACTTTACAGTGTTGTAAAACATACAGTCATTGCACCCCAAAGGTCCATGAGAGGTTGAAAATGATGCTTGAAATTTAACACTATGGCGAGGTGTGCTGAGCAGGATGCCCCGTTATACGGAGCGTTTCAGAAGGCAGGAACTAGTACCAGCGGTCCACCTTTTTTGCCATGCGAGGAAAAGAAGTTGGATTTTGCTCAATATTAACCGCCCCACCCAAACACATCATGTTGCGAATTAATGCCTGACCAATATGCTGCGTTCAGTAAAAGGACAAAAGAGCACCCGTTAGTCTGTCGGGAACCAGAATTGCCAAGTATCCCATGAAGCCTTGTACCCTATCATGGAAAGCCTTTGTCGACATCGGGACCTCATCCATGTCATCAGATAATGCTTCCTGGTCCCCTAGAAAATCATCAGCTGGTGGTCCAGGTGGGGCTGGGGGAGAGTCTTTGGCCATAGGCAGTGCTCCAGTTAACATTTTGAGGTGGAAGTATTTTACTCCCTGTTTTTATACTTTGAAAGTAAATGCAATTTCAAGGAAGTAAAAAATTGATTTCCTCATTCGCAACAGAGTAAACAACATGTGACATTCAGCCAAAGCATGCAAAAAGTTACAACTGAATTGAAATCATCATCATGTGCAGCGGGTTGCAACGTGGCAGAAGAGCGACTTTCTCAAAACTAACAGATAAAGCACAGGGTGTGCTAGCACAACCACCATATCACAAATTGAACATATGAGCTCTAACTCTGTGAACGTCCCTTACATGCAGGGTCAGTCAGCCTTAGGGGGCACCGCACCAGCAGTCCACAGTGCTAGAATACACGGGTAACACGTTAGTTTCCTAACACTATGAAAATGAATGTGCGTGTTCATTTTTATAATGTTAGGAAACTAACGTGTTACACGTCTTCTACTGCTGCAGGCTGTGGCCTCGGCCAGGGCAGTTTCTAGTCCATGTAGTGCCCAGGGCGAAACACTAGGAATGCGCTGCACCCCCCCACACCCTATCCCATGCGCCACTCCCACTGCACCCCACGCTCCACTCCTGTCGCACTCCGCGCACCGCTCCCACTGCACCCTGCGCGCCATTCCCAAACGACATTGTTAAGGAACTCCTACCCAAAGTCAAACAGTCTGTCACACAAGGAATGAATTGCCATTTGCAACAGTGGGCCACTTTTTTACTGGTGCGCAAGGTAATTTTATGCCCCAGTCCCACTTAGGCTGCAGATAATGAGGACTGGACACACTAACCAATAGACCATGAATATGGCACAGTATGCAGTATATACAACCAACAAAGAACACAAGATGCTGAAGGGGGTTTGGAGGCAACCTAAGCCAAAAGGGCAATGACAAGGAGACACCTGAACCCAATAAAAAATCACTTAAACATTCTTTGAATGGGAATCAAGTGTATGCTTTGATACAGTAAAGTCTGTCTGTTGACTTGTTATAAAGATACATGGACCCGGATTATTTATTTATTCATGCAAAGTTTGTCAGGTACCTGCATATTTATTTATTTATGCAATGTGTGTCGCATACAGATATCCGACAAGCATGGCATAAATAAACCGGTTCGTAGCTTAAAGAATATTTACTCAGCAACACTGGTCAAAACTATTATCCGCATAGTGAAGTAACTCATCACTAGTGCCATGGAAGTGGTTTGAAGTGTATTTGATATATAGTTTGGAAAAGAAGCGGCATGAAAGAAATGGCGCTGCTTTAAACTATTATTTTGGCCATTTTAAGGGCTTGCAGGGGCGCACCATGGGCCCAAACGGGTCTCTGTTTGTACCATGTCGGGGCCCATGGTGCGTCCCTGCAAGGCAGGCCCACTACCCACAGCCCACAGCACCTTCCCTCCCATCTCAATGCCAGCACAAAACCATTTAGTGACTAATGGGCCACCATTAGCAGTTTCCTGCCGGCATTGTGATGGAAGGGGCTGGTCTTAGCTGCAGGGGGACCTAAAGTGTTTTTATTGGTGTGCTTATGCCCCCCACCACAAGTGGCACGAAGTGGTCAGAGGGAGCCTCTGACTACTGTAATGTCACGTAGTACTGTTGCACTACGTGACAATACAGTCGGAAGGGGCAGCGCCAGCACCTGACCTGCAGAACTTTCCCCATGTCAATGCGCCACCCCACAAACTGGGGAATTCCATCCCCTCCAGAGACTCCAGGGACAGGGGCAACTGCGTCCCCCGGGGCTATTGCCCCACGGGCAGTTGCCTGCCTCCTCCGGGCCAAGAAACGGGCCTGGCCTCGGCCCACAGGCAAGGCAGGGCAGGGCAATTGGCAAATAAATATAGCAACATTTGTTGCTTTATCACCTTCCCCCAGCCCAGGGTGGCGCTGGCGCTGCTGGCGCCGGCCAGACCCATGGGCGCGCACTGACACTGAAGTGTGGATCGATTGGGGCAGGCTGGTGTTGTCGGGCCCGGCCAGTACAGAAAAGAGGAGCGAGTGGGTCACTAAATCCTGAAGTTGTTCCCATCACAAGCACACACTGCCAAGCAGCAGCAGAATCAGCAAATACAAACAGTTGCTGCATCCTGCCCTCACTGATTGGTCTTGTTTCAGAAAACCCGACAGTAACTCCATCCTGCCGAGGCAAGCACACTTCTTTCCTCCTGCTCCCGTCCTCGCAGGTAAGGCCTATAGCTGCATAGGTGTTTTATTTATTTTAAAATGGTATTGCAGAGATGACTGGGCCATCCAAGAACAGCCTCTGGAGGCCACAAAACTAGACCCTTGTCAAGGTTCAAGTAGTCATGAAAAAGGAAGCGAGCACTGGTGGTGGACTCTCCTCAGGAGATCAAAAGGCCGGTTCTTGGAAGACCTTGGCAGAGTGTCACCATCGGCAGATTTTAGACAGTTGCATGTTCCAGCGGGGTTGGATTGATCAGTCGTTTGGCCGGGCCAAAATCACTTCGAGGGCGAGGCCCTGGGGGCCGGTACCACGCTTGGGTCGGTTTGGGGGTTACTATGCCCCCCTAGTTCCTGCTCCTGATCATATTGTTTGTCGTTCCCTCTTTCCTGGGCATGCACTGCTGACTTTATTTTAGTGCAAGAGTTTCATACATTTCACTGTTCGCTCAGACTTGTCTTATACTCTTCTTCGTCGTTGTGCTTCTTTTGTTTGGAATAGCAATCACGGTAGTCTAACGAGATAAACAAACACCTACACGAACGGTGTGAAGGATGGATGCAGGCGCTGGACCAAAAGCTGAGCAAAGTCTGCACAGCAGCTGGCTTGGGAAAGCGACTCAGCAACTACAGTAGAAACCGTCTCCATGGACAGATGGCCCGTCTTCCGTATAATGCAAATACCCAGACTTGCAGGATGCATGCTTCACTTTCTTTGTTCCATTGGGGGCGACATGCTGTAGCATCAATTCATGGCCTTTAAAATACCCTGCACGGTACGGCTTCCGATCTCCTTTAACACAAACGCTGGGAAATGGCCATGACTAGCTAACGCCACATTAATGAAAGCCAGGTCTCTAAGTGTTGGGGAATCACCTGCTCACACTTTCTGTTGTGTGACCAACCAGTGTGCAAAAGATGTTTCAGAGCATGGGGGCTCTGGATGCCACCCATTTCTGCATTTGATACACCAGCAGCTAAACACACCCTGGGGAGGCAGCTCCTTCTGCATAGTCCATTTCTCTCCCAAGCTCGGGACAATGTTCTTTACCATAATGGAGAATGTGAAAAAGCGCAGAGCTGCAAGGCTGGGGGTTGGGGGTGGAGGGAAAAGCGCACTACGCTTGGGGTACACTGTAGATACTTCCCCTGATACCTGCAGTACTCCAAGTCCCTTGAAATGAAATTCGTCTATACACTGCACAATGTGCAAGGGACCCTGTTATTCAAGCAGCACTCGACTAGTAATTTGCAAAAAGTAAACTTAACAAGTTCCAAGAAAAGGTTGTCTTGCACCCTATACAAATTTGATTGTTTTTATGTTGGGATGGTAGACATCATTTTTCATTGTGATCTTACAGTTTCATAGTGCTGTCGGGAGCTAAAATGAGTGATCACGAAGGAAACATTTAAGAATTTTGAGAGTTCACGAGCATGAGTGAAACAAACCCCAATACTCGGAACTGCCATTTCTCTGCCGCGGTAACGCACTGCAGTGTGTTCCAATGTAAAGTCCACATTGTAATGTCATCATTTTAGAACGCCACCTCTCCAACATTAACACTCTCTGCATATGTTTAAAGTAGACTTTATCACTCACATGAAGTAGTGATATTGTTTACGTGTGTCCCCTCCTAAATATATTTAACTTCCCATGAAATATTTGATGCAATACATATTGCATAAATCCATATATTTTAATGCTAAGATAGACGGGCTTGTACAGCTATCGGTGGGTATGTTGCTGGTGCTTGTTCTTGGAGGTTCGAGTAACACTGTTCAAGACCAGTTCATCACCTTTTAAGAGTGGCTAAATGTTTGAGGTCATACGAATGACATTAGTATAGATCTGAAATTGCCGATTCTCTGACCTGAGTCACAGCAGCAAACTGGTCATTGTTATTAAAAATAAAGAGCAAAAGCAGACTAACATAACCAGGCCTGTTCGGGTTTGACACTCTTATTGCTATTTTCTGAGGTTCATGAAATTCAGCAGAACCCAGCATTGACAATTTTGTTAACTCCTAGTCCCCACTCCCGCTGCTCAGCTCATGGCACATGCATGAGATCACAGGTCGGGGGAGGAGGCGGTGCCAACGATGCTTCCCACCTAGGGTGCAATCTGTTCTAAGACCGGCCCTGCTTACATGCAAATAAAAGGTACAATAGCAGTGTAAGATTTTTAATGCTTCGCCCACACAGAATCGGTCACCTTGAGTAGCAGAATTGTATGCTTCTCTTACACAAACAGAAAGGGTAAATCTGGGCAACTGCAAGGGTACATTTCTTCGCATAGAACACACAATCAGCGCAAGATAAAGCAAGGGCAGAAGATTCCCACACATAGAACAGATAAGGAATTTATCTCTGAAGTGAATCTTCATCACACAGAACAAGTACGAGAAAGGCTTCAAGTCTTCACACTCACCTCCTTATACAGAAAAGCTATGTGATGGACCTCAGGAGATCGTGCTTTCCACAAAATGAACAGGAATATCACAGGTCTCAACAGCACCAGATTACCACACACTGAACAGGTAAGCCATGGGTCACAAGAGGGCTTATTACACTTGCATAGAACAGGAACCGCATGGGCTGGAATAGTGCAAGCTCCTCCACATTGAACAGATAAGTGATCCTAAATGGTATTCCACAATCTGACAAATCGAGAGCAAAACTAAACACACATGCAAACATCTATATTACCAGTACACAGAGCCAAGTATGTCAGCATTTATGAGCATACCAAGAGGGCTAGGAACCTAGGGGAGTGTTGGGAGCGAGGGGGCAGGGTTAATTGTGTAGTCATGGCAGACAAGCACTATTCTCACCGGGTATTAGGCTCCGCTGTCCCCCTCAGCATGACCATGTATATCAAATCAAATTATAAATGCCAGTATGAGGTGCCAAAAATAATGAATTCAAAAATACTCTGTCTTTATGGATCAATATTTAAACTGGGTAGGCACATCATTACCAGCCTAAATTACGCCTGGCTGGCACATCATTACCAGCCCACGTTATGCCTAACTAGCGGATCATTACCAGCTTACATTATTGTTAGAGACTTTTACTAAAGGTCCAGCTGTGCTAGAACTGTAGAAGACTCACTCTTAGATGTACAGGGCTCCAACTGTTAGGCTTGGCCTGAACTACCCAAAAGGTTTGGTAGCTATGGTCGAACAGCCAGGCTTAGCCTTGGAGGGAGGAGGGCTGTAGTTGAGTACAAAGACCTTTGAGTACACTTATAGTTACAGAAACACTTCTACACTGTAGTTATATAAAAATAGCATTATTTATTATATATGCTAGGGCAATGTTAAACTTAAAAAGCCATTAAGTTAAGTAAGGAAAGTTTCACACATGTATACAGTAGGACATTTGCTGTAGCAATTATCAGTTCAATCATAGACCTTTAGATGAGAAAGAGATAAGTATCAGGATAAGCTTAGGGTTAGCAAATCATTCAACCACCAACATTTACCAAATAGCAATACTGATTAATTTACATAACTTTGTGTAGACCTAAACTTTAGAAGTCCAACCCTATCTGGGGACTGAGTCTTTCAAAAGTCAGATGGGTGCACAGGGGAACCGGTGGCCAGTGGACAGCAGAACAAAGGAAGGCAGGCATCGTCAAAGTTGTCAAATTCACAGATGATGCTTTCCGTAGCAAGTTAGTAACTAACTTGGATTCAAAGCATTCAGCTGGACTGAGTAGGCCACCTGAAGGATTTCAGCCTGAAGAACAAATGTCCTAAGGCCTGGGAGAACAAGGTTGGGTTGTCCACCCCAATGTGACTAAGCTCAGGAGGAGCGTACAGCAACACAACAACTGCCCAGCTAAGTACCCAGGAGTGAGACAGTACCTTTTATAAAGAGCAACGTTGTCACCGGTGAGTCCCCAACGTAAAATGACAGCAGCTCTGGTTCGAGTCTCTGTCCTTGGTAGCTGGAGGAGGAACTTTTGTCGGGAGCAGGCGGTCAGACTTGGTCACAGGATTGCCCAGCAGATCTTCGCAGCATTTGGTTGTGAAGGCTGCAACCAACTGTATTGCTTCTGTACCATATGTCGTGATTGATTAAGCTTTGTATCATTTTATCCTGTTTGTTTAAAATAAATATTTTGAAAAAAAAAAAAAAAACACAGGCTTTGTGGCAACGACAGTTGTCACCCGGCAGACTTTCTTCCTTCTCTCGGTCTATGACAGAGCTGAGGGGACTTATACGATCGGGATGAAGTCTCTGAAGACCAGCACAGATGCCCACTGGTTTGCAGCCAGAATCGTGCTTGACGAGACGATTGTGATTAATCTGATGTCATCACTCCTTTCGCTGTGGGATCCTCTTACCATGGGGCCAAGGCACAGAAGCCGCTACCTGATCTGGAACCTGGAGTGGCTACATGAGGGAGGATCGCATGGGGGGAGGTGACCCTCAGGGGAGGACAACATCACTGGAGAAGGTGCATCCCCAAGCCATACCCTTTCAGGGATGTTCTTTCCCTTCCGGAGGCTCTGATGGCCTACTGTGACACTCTTCCCCAACCACTTCCCCGACCAACTTCAGGAAATCCCCAATATGTTCCAAGAAGTAAGGTACCACTGAGATGAGGAAGAAGCAGGGAGCAGTAGTGATTACTCCCAATTGTATGTTGGCCACTGAGACAAAAAAGAGGGACGGAGTAGTGATGACGACGAAGTCTGCAAAAAAACCACTATGGTCTAGTTGTTGGAAATTGTTCGAACATGCCGGGAGATTTAAATCCCCACCAGCTGACAGTAAAGAGGAAGGAGGCGTGTGGACGATGTTCCTTCCTGGCTGCGGCTGGGAACTTAGAGAGCCGTGTGGACAAAGGAATGGCGTTGGCCAGAGCAGCGGCAGCATAGACCGGAAAGTGTTGTCTGAAGACGTGATGCCGAAAGCTCTAGGTTGGTGGCGAGAAACAAACCAAGTGAGGTTCCATGTGTTAAAATCACGGCAAAAAGGCTGTAGTTTTGCCGCCACAATCCATGTAATGGGTGCAAGGGACACTCCTGGATCCACTGTACCATGTAAAGGGTGCAGGGGACACCCCTGCAACCCCCGCTCCCATTAAATGGTATAATGGGTACACCTTTACCGGGTCAAACCACTGCATTTTTGCCACGATTTTATTACTGCACACCCAAAGTGAGAGCGAACAGGGATGATCATTACCAGCAAAAAAGAAAACCAGAGCAGGGAGCCGCCAAGCTGAGAGGACTACTGACAGTCCTGTAAGGGAGCACGAGAACCAGGAGGAAGTTGCACAAATAGTAAGTGCTCAGGAGGGTAGCTGAGACACTGCAGCGCTTCGGCCACCTTATCAAGGACAAATACGAGTAAATGAAGCGCATAAAAGGGAATATGAAACCCAGGGGGAATAACGGAATGAATGCAAGATATATACAAGTATACAACTGTGTCAAGTGAAGCACATGAGAAAGCCTTGGTGGGAGAGTATACCAGGCAAAGTCAAGTTGGCAAGTGTGTAAAGTGAATCACATGAGGAAGTCCTGGAAGGAGAATACACCAGGCAAAGAAGCCAAAACTGTGAATAAAGAGTTACATTATTGCACCTGGGTTACTCCTGCCTAAGTTTGGAGTGCCTTACTGATGGTAACTCCCTCCCCATCGAGGGCTACCAGTGCTTCAGATAAGATTTTGGAGGTGGGAGTATTTGACTCTCTATTTTTAAACTTTGAGAGTAAATGCGATTTTAAGAGAGTAAAAATGACTTTTCTCCTTTGCAAGAGAGTAAAATGTATGCGACATCCAGCCGACATGTGCAAAAACTGTGTGCAAATCATTACTATGCGGCAGCTTTCTGCACTGTGACAGAATACACCTTTCATTATTTCTGGCTATTTGATCTCTCCTGTATATATTTAAATGCTGAAATCACAAAAACCTAGCCAATTATATAGTAAAGCAGACATGAATTGTATTGTGTGTTTGGAGATTCAATAGAAGAATTGTCTTTTGATGTTTGATGAAAGTCCTAATTTCCTGGAGCTATTACTACCTAATGGTATGCCAGTGTTATGATACAACAGTGCAGAGAGGCAAGGACTCCATGTTAAATTCTATATTTAATCAAGTGGTCAAATGGTTATTTATATAGCTCTTTTGGCAAAGCGCTGGGCATAGAACATATTTATCACAATTACCACCAAACCAAAGTTGGTACTCCTTTATTGACCTCGAAAGAATGAAAGGCTGAGTTGGACCTAACGGGATTCAAACCCGCAACCCACAGATCACACACAGATTGCAGCAACGAGTGCTCAACTGGCTGAGCTATCTTATTGGCTAACATCCTTTAGAGGTTGGTTAACTGAATATCAACTGAGGTATATTAATCACAGTAACTAGATGTATGACGAGCCATTCATGAGGCGCTACATAAAGTTAAATACCTATCTGGATTATCACAGGGACAGGTTTTGCTGAGTTTCTATTTCAATTACCAATGTAACTCATTTGTTTGTTTTTGAACAGCGCTTGTACTTCCTTGAGAGTCAGGTTTTGGATGTTTTAATTGTAGTCCTGAAGATTTGAGAGGCTAGAACACCTGTGATCAGTGTAATGACAATCACTCACCCTTGAGCAAAGACTCTGCTGCCACTGACCATTTATAGTAATGTACCCCATTGACTGACTGAAAGGTTGAATAGATGTAAACTAGACTGTGCATAGTCATAATTTTACACACTGTTTTTATAATCAGAGTGTAAATTAAATTGTAAGTGTAAAAATGATCTGCCTCCGCATGATTATGCACACAGCACCAGAACTTTGAAACATACAATTGTACAACACTGGTTTGGTTTCACTGGAAAAAAAGCATAACTTGTTACAAAATATGAATTCTCAATTGCAACTTAGTTTTCCATCTTATTAGTCATACAATCCTAAAATTCTAAACATGGACAGTGCTTCTGAAGCTGAATGGAAAGAAACCATTCCTTTTATCACAGTGTGCAGTTTATTTTCTTGAAAGGCTTCAGAGAAATGCATTCCGTTTCAGAGGTGGCTTGCAATTACATCCATGTAGATCAACATCAAAAGAAGCCTTCTGGTTTTTGTCAAGTAACCTGACCTTTGCACTGCCCTCTGCTCTAAATCTGTGTGTAAATGTACCCAGGAAAATAAAAACGCTGTCGTATTTACAAGATTTTCATGCCTAAAAAGGCCTAGTACCCACCTTATCTGGAGGCCTGAGGGCTAGCATTGAAAATGGGGGAGAGTTGGATCCTGGCTGGCTGTACACTACAGTTACCAGAATTTCCTGCTGCCACTGCCTGGCACATACCAGAGGGATTCAACCCTGCATCCAATCAGCTTCCTGAAGATTGCTGAGGCATGAAAGCGCATTAGGAGAACAACTCTGGACTGTTTGAGCTTATTTCAACAGGGACCCATAGCAGCGCCCCTTGTTTGTTTGTGGCGAAGCGTTGCTCCTCTTGGCTGTGGTATTTTTTATTACCAATGATTATGTGGTTTGGTCTAAAGCCACCTTTATTAAAGCCATTCGTCATCGTAGTAAAAAGGATCTTGACACTGACAGGATCTCAGTTAACTGCAGAATTAATACCCTTTTCTACGGATAACAACTGTGAAAAATACTATCAAATAAACTGGACATATTTGAAGAATTGTTGTGATAAAAGGGCACCTTTGAAGGTAAAAAAGCAAAGTAAAAATAAAAACAATCCCTGGTTTTCAGACTCTCTAAAAGAGCTAAAGCAAAAATAGCAAGGAAAGCAAAAATCTTGTGGAAAACTAAAGATATTTCTGCCTGCCAAAATGCCAGACTGGCATTAGCGGCCTATGAACAGGGAATTGTACTGGCAAAATCACAGTTCCTTCAAAAACAAATCGACTCGTCAAAAAAATCTATCTAAGGATCTTTTTGCCATTATTAAGAACCTAACATCACCATTCCGGTTGTGTCCTTCCTGCACTTTGGTAAATGAGTTCAACATTTTCTTCTATGACAAAGTAAATTCCATTTGTCTGAGTCTAGACTCAAACATAATTAACGTCCCATACCCAAGTCATAGTTGGGGGCTCTTCTAGTCTTCTACCGTCAAGCTCTTCTTTCTCACCTGTAAGTCTGGATACAAAAACTCAAACCAACGGAGACCACCAGGGGTTGCGACCTGATGGCTGCTTGAGCCATCGTCGCCCTCTCCAAGCAGCGAAAAATGTCAGAGCGTCCTATAACTGTCGAATTTTATAGCAGTTCAAATACATATGCTGAACCCTGATCCGGTGGAGCACATTGTGGTTGAACGGTGGGAGAAAACGTGCCCTTATTCACTGTGAAGGTGATCTGATTTAGAGCGCCACAAGGATCCCGAAACAGGAAGCAAAAAACATGGCGGATGCGGCTTAAACATTGCAGAGACTTCCGACCCGCTGAAGCCCAGCGGGAGAAGAGGACCCTCTATTGCGACAGCAGCTCAAGAGCCCCCAGCCATCCGGCATTGGGAGAGAGCAGGGCTGCCTTCAAAAGCATGCATATGCTCGTCGGCAAAAGCGGGAGAGAAAATGAGGGACGGACCCTGCATTCGGTAAGCAAAACATGCATTAGCTTACGCCCGGCACCTGGCGTCAATAAACAATCCTTCCACCCTCACAGGGAGAGCGGAAAGCGCACATGAAGGAACACATTTAAAGAAAGAGGGGAGGACACGGATGCTGCAATATTGAGCCGGAAGAAAAGGTTCACAATTGCGCAGCTACACACCACTCCATGCCTGGCCCCATAAAACTGCACACAGAAGCCAGTGAAGATCTTGAGTAACTCAGAGAGCACAGGAAAAGAGCTCCATAACAGACGACAATGAGAAGCACAAGCATAGTTTTCACTGGTCTGTAGACACAGTGAGCGTACACGTTCCAACGCAACCATGTTACCCGCAGCTCACAGAACAATCTAGATAAAGGCTGGCAACACTACTGTATGGTGCAATCTACTAACTACAGTGAAGAGGCTGCACAAATCTTAATAGACCATAGCACGCCCACAGGAGGCATTGTGGCCAGTGACACTCCCTGGATGCGTGAAGTGTTTCAGTGGGGGCGAAAGGGGTGCATTGACAATAGAAACCCTAGTTGGGTCACAAGAGCAGAGTGAGCAATTCGATAAGAGCACTGTTGGTGTGAAAATTACAGAGGTCATCAATCATATAAGGGAAGACGAACCACTTTGTGTGCTCCCGTCCTGGACCCGCGCACGGCCCTCAAGTTGCGCAGGTTCCAATATAACTCAGGAGCTGTGGAAGAGGAGCAGGGACCGAACTTGCCAGAAATACTGTGTGATGACCGCGACAGCTCAACCAAGGCGGACATTCGGCTCCTCCTGGGAGAAATTCAATCAATAAAATCCATCCTGACTGAGAAAGTCACCGACTTGCAGACAAGAATGGTCAAAGTAGAGGACCAGATGCAGGCCTTGGAGAACAACCAATCGTCTGGTGACCTCCCAGCAATGAACACTGAAGCCCGGTTCCTGGACTTTGAACAAAGAGAGAGGGATTTTGAATTGAAACTGGGTGACTCGGAGAACCAGGAACGAAGATCAAATATACGCATATTGGGCCTAAGTGGAGTCTAGTAAAGGCTCTAGTGATATCACTGTTTGACTCCACGGAAGCACCCAACTTGGAATTTGATAGGATACACATGGCGCGAGGCCCAACGAATGGCCCTGGATCGGCCTTCGCTAAATGTCTTTATTTTAGACAAAAACAGGAAATCTTGCAAGAGGCGAGAGGGAAATATAACTGATTGACTTTAAAGGATCAAGTGTTAGAATTTTTCAAGACCGGTCAGCTACCACACTTAACAAACGGAGAAACTGCCGCCCGCTGACGACCTGGCTACAGGACCAGGAAATTCGCTACCAATGGGGGTTTCCTTTTTCATTTAGTTTCGAACGTGAGGGTGAGGGCTACAGCGTCACTTCAAAAGAGGAGGACAGGGGAGTCCTGGAGAGCCTCCAAGCTGGCGCGCAAGGAATAGAGACAAAACTCGAAAACTCAGGGTCCCTATGCATAAAACTGTGCACTGCTCGCCGCAGTGAGGTCGAGCCCAAGGCACCAGGAAGTACAAGCATTACAACACACCTTGAAAGCCAGGTCCCCAAGGAAAAGTTAAATGTCAAAGTAGCGTCTTCATTTGTATTTAAATGTCTCCCACTTATGAAAGAATTGCTTGGTCTATTAATCCGGGTAAGACAGATTCAAGAGTTGCAACAAGTATTGGTGGGCCTAGACCATTCACCCAGCCATGTGGGCCTGGATACTGGTAATAATTTATTAGGTTCTGGGGTGTTTCTGCCATTAGGTTACAAATATGTTTCATTAGATTTTTATGCTTGGAGAGGGGTCCCTGAAGTGTGGCCCTTCTTATTTAAGCGTGTCTCAGTTAAAGAGAAGTGCCAATGACTGCATTTTTCACGGGGGCGGGGAAGGGGAGGGAAGGATACACATTTCCTCCTTTCCTCCCAGCACACCTTCTCTACCCCTCAGGCTAAGCCAACTCCAGAACTGCCACCTACCTTCTCGGTTATCCGACCCATGAAGCGTGTGCCATTTGAGGCTTGCCGCCACTTTCTGTCCCCCCCCCACCTTAGCTGACTCACACCCTGACATAGTCCTTTCCATAGTCCACTCTGCTACATCTGATAGTCTCGATGTTCTTGCCCCGGTCATGAGGATCTGCTTGAAGCCCAAAGCCAAGTGCAACTATTGGTACGACTCAGACCTTGTCACCCTTAAACGCAAGTGCAGGGTGGCTGAGAGGAAATGGCGTCCTTCTGGTAAACCCTCTAACAAACTGGCCTGCGGCCTGCTCCAAAGGCAATATCGGCTCTCTGTCCGCACCAAAAAGAGAGCCCACATCCAAGCATGCGTATCTGCGGCATCTAACAACTCGGCCAAACTCTTTCAAATCTGCAAGGAGCTGGCCAATCCTGCTGCAGGCTCTACCTCTCATGTCCCCTTCCAGGATCTCTGCACAGTCCTGGCTTCGTATTTCATCTCTAAACCTCAGGATATCCTGTCCTCCCTCTCTTCCTCTCCCCCTCCCCACTACCCCCTCTACTTCCTGCTCTTCCTCTGGCCCCTCTTTGGCAACCTCCCTCTCCCTCCTTCTCTGCCTTTCCCCTGTTCTCCCCAGACAAGGTTTCTAGACAAGTCTGATCTATGAAAGCCTCGTCAAAACAGGTTCACCCCTGCTCCTCCAAAACCATCACAGACCACATTGACACCATGGCTCCTGCTCTGACCGACTTCTGCAACCACTCCTTCACCACTGGAGTCTTCCCTTCCCCCCCTGAAGCACTCCCCTGTGCACCCTCTTCTTAAGAAACCCTCTACCGACCCTTCCTGCCTGGCTAACTATTGCCCAATCTCCATCACTCCTTTCCTGGGCAAACTCCTGGAACAGCTGGCCATCTCCCAGTTTTCACACTGAATCTGTTGGTTGTCTCTACAACCATCTGTCTGGCTTCAGAGCTGCGAGAAGCAAGGAAACTGCTCTCCTGAACATCCGTGAAAACCTGCTCTCCAACCTTGATTCCAATACCCCCTGTGTCCTCATATTACTCAATCTCTTTTCTGCCTTTGACACGGTCAATCATGCCATCCTGCTCAACCGTCTCCGTGACAACCTGGGCATCACTGATCAGGCCCTGGCTTGGCTGACTTCTTTCCTCTCCGATCGTCCCTCCCAGGGCCAACTTGGGTCCTTCCTCTCCTCTATCTTTATCTCTACCTGTGGTGTTCCCTAGGGGTCCAACCTCTCTCCCTGGCTGTTCAACCAATACCTGGCACTTCTTGTTCACCACATTGCCGCTCTCTGCCCCAACTTTCAGTGCTATGCGGAAGACACTCAACTCATTTTCAGGCTCCCTTCTGCCACCTCTTCTTCTCTCATCTCTGACCGTCTGTCTGCTATCCAGAAGTGGTATGCCGCCAATGATCTCTGCCTCAATGCCAGTAAGACTGAATTATCCTAATCGGACTCCTGCTTCCCCCCCCTTTCATGTCACTCTCTGGCCTGCCTCTCTTGGCCCTCTTCCTGCTCCCACCGGTGATGCTAAAAACCTTGGGGTCATCTTCAAATCCACACTCTCCTTCTCTCCCCACATCTCATCAAGTCACACAACCAGCAGCACCTCCACAGAGGTATTCTTCCTTTTCTTTCCTTCCCCCAGAAGCTTACTGTCTCCAGAGCTCTGGTTCTCTTTAGGCTGGACTACTGCAACGGCCTCTTTCTAAATCTGATTGCCTCTACTCTCAGCCCTCTGCAACTCATCCAAACCATGACTGGGAGATATGTCCTTGGCCTCAAGCCCAGGGATTGCATCTGTGCAGGACTGAAATCTCTGCACTCGCTCGCAGTGGCGGTGAGGATTAAGTTCAACACCCTCTGAATGGTCCACAAGGCTTTCTGGGGCCTGGGGTCACAATACCTTCAACTCTCTCTTCCTAAACCTCTTCCTTCTAGAGCTCTTCACTCATCCACCTCCAACTCCCTCAAGGTCAGTCGCTTCTCCAAGCAACGAGTCAGTGGTAGATCTCTTCTGCTGGGGGCTCCCTCTGGAACAGCCTCTCTGCCTCTCTGAAACTTGAGGAGAACCATCTCCGGTTCTGGCAGCACCTCAAGACCTTCCCTCTTTGCTTCTCCTTTCTCTCCTCCTCTCCCCTTCTGATCTCCTGGCTGAAACTGCACTGGTCACGTGGCAACCCCCTGAACTCTGGCCCAGGTCCTCTCCCCCGCCAGTTGCACCCCTGCACTCCCTCCCAGGCAGCCTCTGCACTTGGGGGCTGTTTCTGTATCCCTACAGTCTTCACCAGTTCTTGACACTTGATGTCTGCACTTGCCACAAGCTGGCCGCACTTTTACTTATTGCCTTTATTCATTATATGTATTTATTACTGTTCCTATGTACTGCACTGCACTGCCCCGCCACACTTTACCTCTCCCCCCATCCCCTGCACTTGCACGATCTCAATGTCACCTGGCCTAGTAAGATTTTTTTTTCTGTCTTCTCTCTGTTCCCACTCCCCTGCCTCATCACCCCTTGAAACACTTGTTTATAGGCGCGTTATAAATGCCATTATCATATCAGAAGAGTAACAAGACACATCTTAAGACCATTGATGTCAGACAGAATCGGTCAAATGCAAGCCCGAACCACAGTTACTGCATGCTGATAGCGATGGCGATGAGGTGGGCAAGACAACCGATAAGGGTCAGAATGCAACAATTAGAAAACCACTATGGCATTACATGACGGGATAAAGTTTGGGTCCCTCAATGTCAAAGGCTTAACCTCACTGCAAAAGCTTTTTATGCTGGCAAGGGAATATAAACTCTCCAAACTGGATGTATTGTTTGTGCAAGAAACAGAATTTGCGGAGGGAAAATAATTAGAGGTCGTAAGCAGAGAGATTGGAGGAACATTATGGGCCTCAGGTGGTCATAAGAGGGGTGGAGTGGGAATTATATTTAGGAAATCCCTAGGCCTCCAAATAGCACAAATATTCATAGATAAGGAAGGGAGATACATTGCGTTAACGGGAAAGGTGAGGCCAGGGTGGTTACTTTTTGCTCTGCCTATGCATCCAACAAAATCAGCTGCACTTCGAGTCTCTTTTTGATTTCCTTGACAGTTGGAAAGAGGGCACACTAGTATGTGGGGATGATTTTGACATATCAGACCCTAGAATGGATTGGGATTCGATAAGACAGGGTGCGCTTCCCACATGCTATTCGACAAAGGAGGGATTTCCAGGTCTATTAGGATCACTTAATCGATGCATGGCACAAGTACACCAGCAAGAGAGAGCATTTACTTTTTATTCCCCCCAGACCTCACCTATTCTCGAATAGACTACATATTGACCAAAACGGCAAACAAAGGCACAATACTGACAGCGGTCATAGAGATAGTGACATGGACTGATCATGAATTATGCACACTGGAACTCGATCTGGGCCTGTCCTTACGATACCCTTTATGAAGACCCACTATTTAGAGAAACACTAGCAGATGCAATAAAGAACTACTTCACCACAAATGACACAGGGGAGCTATCGTTAAACATGGTTTGGGAAGCGGCAAAGGCCACAATTCGAAGTGTTTTGATTGCAGAAGGGGCCTATAGAAACAAGATCAAAGTGGAAAGGGAACTAAAAATGAAATAACACAAAAAGAACTGTCCCATCGAAATCACCCCGTTGGCAGCGAGGACATTTTAGCACAGATCGGAATGCTCCGGAAAGAGTTGAGTAACATCTGGCAAGGCAAGGTGTTGACTCAACTGCGATATTTAAAGCAGATATTTTACGAGAAAGGCGATAAAGCCCACACTATGTTGGCCGTTCACCTGCGTAAAAAGAGGGCTGAAAGAGCGATTCCCAAAATTAAAGATGAAAGGGGAAACAATTTGTTAAATCCAAGTAAAATGACAAAGCATTTTTCCAGATTCTACATCATTTTATACACGGCAGAAGAGGAAGGCACGGAGGACGATATAGCACAATACTGATCGAGGTTTCCCTGCGCTCCTATACCTCCAGACAGTCAAGTCATGCTGAACAGCCCAATCACAACCGAAGAGGTTCAGAGCACCATTTCTAAACTAAAGGCAGGCTCAGTGTCAAGGCAAGATGGATACACACTAGCTCTTTATAAAGCTTACAGTAGTTCCTTAGCTCCCTTTTTCGTGAAACGTTTTAATATAATTCTAGAAACCAGCCAGGCCGCTTTGTCATTCACTGAGTCAAGAAATATAGTGATACCAAAAGAAGGCAAAGATATTACGGAATCTACATCGTATCGCCCAATATCTCTTATAAACGTTGACGCGAAGATTCATGCCAGCATCCTCGCCAGTCGTTTGGCCCAAATATTGCTGCAACTGTTTCACACAGATCAAAACGGTTATGTGAGGGGTAGGCAGGGCGTGGATAATGTCCCTAAAACCATAGACCTAATGGCTTCCATTGAGGGCTGTCCCATCTTAATGCCCACTGACGCAGAAAAGGCATTTGGCAGAGTCGGTTGCATTTCCTGTGCGCAGTTATGCAGTGGGCAGGTCTAGGCCGACAATGGGTGTCAAGAGCACTGGCATTATATCGAAACGCTACTGCCAAAGTCTTAGTTAATGGTGTCGCATTGGAAATCTTCAACTTGACGCGAGGCACACAACAAAGTTGCCCTCTGTCCCCAACTCATGTTCGCCCTGGTGTTGGAACCATTGACACAGGCAATCAGAAATAAATGCTCAGATACAGGGGTTCGTAAGAAAGGGGCGTGAATGTAAGTTGCCACTATTCGCTGACGATATCTTGGCATATATCACTCACCCACTGGAGTCAGTGCCACAATGGCGGAATACGGGGTACTATCAGGATTCCAGGCGAACTTAAATAAAACTGTTGCGTTAACACTGTAGCCAAACTCGGCCCTTCGGAGACACTTCGTAGCGGAGGGGGTTTCCAGCTGCAGGTAGAAGGAATAAAGTATTTGGGCGTGATGGTCACAAAAGACTTGGCAAGTTTGTTCCATGCAAGCTGCACGCTCCTGTAGAACTCTATTAAATCTGATTTGGAGAGAGTCCAAAATGGCACGGTCCTGGACGGCTAGATTTATATCAATTAAAATTAACATTCTTCCCAGATTTCTATTTCTTTTTCAATCACTCCCAGTGGTTATCCCGGAAGCATTCCATGTAGAAGTAAAGCACAGTCTTCTTGCATATTTGTGGGCGGGCCTGAAGTCTCGGGTATCGTACAAGACCTGGATAACACCTAAGGATAAGGGAGGCATGGGCTTCCCGGACCCTTTTTAATACAATAGGGCATCGCAACTTCACCTCTTGTCCGAGCATTTGTGGGAAAGTATCGAGAAGCAGTAGGTAGGCCTTGAAAATGAGCTATTTGAGCCAGTAACCCTGGGCGAGTGGTTGTGGGTCCAATGTAAGACCATGCCACGTAGAATTCGGGAACATCCAGTCTTAGCAGTACTGTGGTCTCTTTGGCGCCACACAAACCATGAAGTGGGTGACGTCCTGGCCATTCCCCCTCAGTTGCATATGGGCCCCACCTATCAGAGACCTGCTAATAGACAAGTCCCTTTCAGCCCCAATACGAGGGAGGCCTGGTGAGAGCAGGGCAGATGTGGAAAGAAAGTACCTACATATCAAAAGCAGAATTGGAGGAGGCACAGCAGGGTATCACTATATCGCCCCTACGCTATTAGCAGTTAAGGAGTATATTGCGAGATCTGCGCTGGGGTGACTCTCTTCGAAGGCCGCTCACAGCCTTTGAACGCATTTTGAGTGAACACTGTGACTCTAGAGGGTTGATGGCTCAATTATATAGAGCATTTCTTACTAGAGGCCACTTGACACAACCGAGCACTTGGATTAGTGGGAGACAGAGCTAGGGCTGCAGGACCAACCAAATACATGGGCATTGATATACAGGGCGGTTTGGAACACATCAATACCCATGCAGTAGAAGATGCACAATGGGAGGCGACTGATGCAATGGCACCAGACTCTGCAAAGGTTGGCAAAAATGTTCCCGGGGTAGCGCCTTACTGTTGGAGGGGTTGTGAGGAAGTAAGTGATTATTGGCACCAGTGGTGTTGTGCAAGCGTGCAGCCATTTTGAAAAGAAATCCTGTGCTGGATACATGCCATAGATGGTATTCATAGGAACTTGTCCCCATTATTAGTTTTGTTTGGAACTGGGACAGATACTGAGGGAACAACCCAGTCCTTTCACACATGCCTAGAAACCTGTTAGCAGCAAGAGTATGTCTGACAGTCAAATGGAAAAGTATTATACTACCAACGAAGGGGGAATGGCTTAACAAAGCACACACAATATACCAAATGGAAAGCATTAGAGCTGACTTGCTAGAGTTGCACTCCCTCATAGATGTGATCTGGCTTCCCTTCCTTGAATATTATGCCGAACATAGGGGTGCATCAAATCGGGTGGGGTAGAAGCTGGTGAGAGGGCACTGAAACAGATAGTCCGTGAAGAGGTGGTGAGCAGAAAAATGCCCTATAAATAAGGTTGGACAATGCTGAAACGTGCTGATCCAAGTTGTTACCCAAATGTGTTGGGGGGTAGAGGGTGTAGGAAAAGGGATCAGAAATTGCTGGTGCAGAGGGTCACATATTTTGGAATCGTTTTGGGTAATGTTGGTATGGGAGAGCTGCTTCCATAGCGAAGCTTCATATTGGCTATGAAAAACCAACTAAAACATTTTTATTTTTCCTGTTTCTAAAACCATTGACTCGGTGCTGTATACATGTGAATGGTGTCAGTGTCATGATGGTAATAACATCAATAAAATACTGTTTAAAAAAAAAGAAACTCAAACCAACGAATCATGACTACGAACCCATCCCGGCATATCTTGCGTTTCAACACGCCCCGTCTTTAAAACACTTCTTGACAGACTTTGTGGATGTAGCATTGGTACAGGGAATTGTACCTCAAGAATTTAAACAAATCATTTCTTTAACCACACTTTAAAAAAACGTTGGATCATGAAGTTCTTGCCAATTATCCAATTGCTGGCCTGCCATTGCCTGCAGAAATTCTGGAAAAGGTTGTCACCACACTGCAGACTCTATTCTTGACAACTTCCAGTCTGATTTCATACTCGGTTACGGGACTGAGACTGCTTGGGTAGCTGTGTGGGATGATTTCTTGAGGGCTGCTGAAGAAGGTGATATGAGCATGTTGATCTATTGCTCTTTTTCGGAAAAACTTAAAGACCCATTTGATTCAATGATTTATTCTCACTTGTGGTAATGTTTCCAAGTGGTTATAGTAATTGAACATCTGCGCCTAGATGCAGGTCCTCTGCTTGGTTCCGGAAGGATATGCGCGTTATAAATCCCAAATCAAATCAATCAATTCTTATACGATTCCACACCGTTTCACCAATCTGCACCAAATTTTGCATAGTTGCCTGTAAGGAGCCACAGGAGGCGAAAAGCGAATCGGAAAAGCGACCTACGAGATCAGTGTTATCGTGCCGGTCTACAGAATCCGTTTAGTGAACGGATACTTTTGCTAATAAATAAAAATAATAAAAGACTAAGGGTACCAGAATGCATATTGATGTGGACCTAAAAATAGCTCCTTTAGGTTTTAATGTTACACTTTAAAGACAGACACACAGCAACACAAATTGTGTGATAAGGTGACATGCTCGTAGTACTCGCTGAACAGGGATATGCAGCTTTTTGTTCAGATTGTGCAAAATATGTGAATGCCACAAAGGAGCAAACTGTATGTGTCAAAAGTAGGCATTAAAGAAAAAAACTAAACAGTTTAAAACAAACTGTTATTTTGGGACTCCGTTCACGGTTGTCCTGAAAACTGGAAGTACTGGAATTTTCAGATGCAGATCTGCTGATCATCATTGTACTGACCTAAACATTACCCCAATTGGGATGCGGTACTTGGCAAGGATAATGGTCAGTCCATGGTACACTCAGGTACGCTTAAGGTACTAAGGAGCAGTGTCCCCATGATGGCAGCGCATGTTGTGTGCAGCGCGACAGGAGGTGAAAGCAAGATCTGCGACACTCCCATGGAGAAAGATCTGTGCAAAGCTTATTTCCTTCAGCAGCAGGACACTGTTCTCCCGTGCTTGTCTCAGGGGTGCAGATGTGAGGTGAAAGTATGTGTTACTCAAATGATTTTATTATTATTGTAGCATATGTAAGGCATACGTCAGTCTCCAATCCACATCTAGAACAGACTCCTCTTAACCGCTGTGCGCTAAACGGAAAATCTTCAGGCATCAAACAAACCTTAAGGGCTGCTGAGGGCTGATTGTTGGCTCATTCCCAGGTTCAGAAGCTTCCCCTCATGTTCTGAGGCTCTCCTACTGGAGGAATACAGGAGACACTACACATGGCAAAAGAAGGATGAGGTAGGAGGCATACAAAACAAGTGCCGAATTTCAATCAGCTGCCCCTCGCATGCAATCCGATCAGCTCAAGCATGTTCAGAATGTGCATGATTGACAATTGGGTAAAGAATACCTAAATGGGGATTTGGTTGAGCTGTGATGGGAGGGTAGTGGGCAGTGGCAAATTTAAGGCAAAGGGCCCGGTGGACAGCTCCTGACAAAGGGCAATAGGTTGGCTGGTCATGGAGGTGGAGCTTAGGGTGGACGGAGTTAATTGTGGTCACAAGTGCACAACGATGAATCTTCGGGACAACAGTTTTTTTTAAGTTGTCTTTATTATATTTACCTCTGTTTAGGGGTCTGACTAACTGGAAACAGGTGGGCTCCGTGAGCAGGCTTTGCTCTCAATGGTAATATTGGATGATCAGGCCTGAACCTGATGTTGGCAATGAACATGTTTGAAGGCTAGGGCCACTAGTAGCCTAGTAGCTTATCAAGACCACACACTTTCCTATAAAAATTGCTCTAAGAAGGTTGGTTGGATCCATTGTTTGGTGTCTGACACATGTGTGCGTGGCAGGGCAAGTCTTGAAAAGAAAAACGAAGAATAATGGGGGCATTATGAACATGGGCAATGGGAAGGCTGTCGCAGGATAATTCCTACAGCATGCAGATCCATCGGACCAAACTGCCTGAGAAAGGTAGTTGAGCTCTATAATAAGCCTAGAGCTGGAGTCGGTGTTAATGGGGGACTCTCAAGAGATTTTCATGCTGACCAGAGAAACAAGACAAGGGTGTCCCATCGCCCCGCTACTTTATGCCTTAACGATGGAGACGCTGGCGATTGCGATCCGTTCTAATGGGCTGATCAGCAGCATAGTTGCTTGGGCGATAGAGTGCAAGCTATTGCTTTTTGCGGTTGACATACTGGGATATCTCACTGATGTCCAGCATTCACTTCCAGTGCTCATGACGCAGATTACGGAATATGGCAGCCTCTCGGGGCTAAAAATGTATGTAGGGAAATCATACATTATGCTAATCCTTAAGCACAGCCCCCTACTCGATTCAAAGAAGCAATACTAGGGCATGAGAGTTGATGACAAGGACTTAAGGTAACTGGGCATTCAAGTGACTAGTGACTTAGAAGAGATGGTGTCAGCTAACTATGGCCCATTATGTATACGGCTGACAGCAGATCAGAAAAGATGGGACCTTCTTATAATGACTTGGTACGGATGAAAATGTACTCCACCAATTGCTATACTTATTTACAGCCATCCCTAGATAGCTCCCAGAGAGGTTTTTTCTAGATGTCATAGGAGAACTCCGAAGGTTTATCTGGGGTAATAAGACGCTGAGGGTACAAATGGCAACTTTGACGCTCCCGAGGGATATGGGAAGGATTTGGATTTCCCTGACATGCGACTGTAGTACAAGGCGGCACAGTTGGGGGTGATGCATATGAGGGACCTACTGGACATACTTGGAAGACTTGGCAGCTCACCCCCTGAAGGTGAGGGACTACTTCTGGTCCCCACCTGGGGTCATCCCAAAAGGTCTCAGGTCGCACCCTACACTGGGGGTGTTTTGGTCCATATGGCGTGACTACGAGGGTAACTGTACGTTTTAGATGTGGCCCTCCCGGCTGTCCCGGTGTAGGGAGCCCCACTGTACCTCAGATGACAGGGGCTAGCCTGCTCGCAGAAATGGTCAGACAGGGGTCTGGACAGGGCTTTTTTGGGACCTGGAGTCCATCCGGGAGGCACTGGGAAAGGATGCGGTTTCAGTGTTTGACTACCTCTGCATTAAGGGTCTATTAACGGTTCCGAAAGTGGGGAGGCTCAGTGGCAAGAGGGCTTACTGCCGTGGAGGAGGTTATAGATGCATCTAACACACGAAGGGGTATCACGTGTAGAATATATAAGGCAATAAATAAGGCCTGCTTGGAGACGAGGCAAAGATTCCAGAGGTATTGGGTGGACCTGGCGGGGAGGAGATCCCAGAGGAGCTATGGGTGTGAATTTACAAGGTGGCCTTTCAGGGCAGTTTGTTCACCTTAACAGTGGAGCATAGTTTTAAGATGTTGATGGGTTAGCATAGGGACCCTCTGAGGCTGTCCAGGATGTTTGAGGGAGCCTCTCCAATGTTTCCGAGGCGTTGAGGGCAGCGGGGATCTCTAGCCCATATGTGGTGGTGGTGCCCCAAGGTGCAGGTGTTTTGGAAGGAGGTGCTGAGCTGGAATCAGGAGTCAGCTTGGGCTTGGACCTTTTGCAAATGCTCTTGGGGATCCCAGCCAAAGACAGGGAGAAATATAGGCTCCCTAGGATGTGGGAAGCAACGCTGAGAGCAGAGAGACGGGCCATAGCACAGTGCCGGAAGAATGAAACACTGCCATCGAAAGAAGTTTGGGAGGGGAAGGTACACAGCATAATGGTGATGGAGAAACTGACAGCGATAGTGCATGATAGGCTGAGTGAGTTCTGTGCGGAGTGCGCTACTGCTGAAATGGGGGCTGGGAGGGGAGAAACCAGCAGATCACAGACACTTGAGCAGTTGTGGTGTCGAAGGGGGAGACCTTGGAGGGAGCCAATGCATGTCAGGGTAGACACAAAAAGGACAGCTCCTCTGAGATGCAAGTAAAGGAGTTTCTGCATTATAGGACACGTTTTTGAGATGGGGTTATGGGGTAGGGGGTATTGGGGTTGTAGTACATAGGGGGAAAGGGATATGTGGTGAGCTATCAGTGAGGGAGTTGGGTGGGCTAAGAATGTTGATTATGTGGTTTTGAAATTAAAAACAACACTGTTCTGCTTTGTACCCTTAAATAAATGCTAATAAAAACTAAAGTAAAAAAAATATATACAGTGTTGGATCATATAGTGCACAACAAACTCCCCTTGGCTTACACATTAAAACCTCTCAATGTTAATTCCACACAGCGTACTGAAGATCAATGTCAATTTGTGTAATGTTACTTTCTGTGATGTTTCTCATGCCAAGCCATACCATAGGTATTAGGGAGTCTGCATGTATTTTGTTGTAGAGTGCCTTCAAAAACCCAGGCAAGCCACAAAGTAAAATCCAACAGTCAGTGCCTCGGATTCCTAAGAGTCCTAGCGTGTTATTTCACTGGGCTGTGATTAAGTGTGAATAAGTGTAATGCCTTTTGCCACGGCTCCCCCTATGTGGTGGAAGGGGAGGATGGTTTACAGCGTGGGGCACAAAGGCTGGGAAGGAAGCCCCCATGGCCTGGGAACGGATAGTGAAGGGGTGCAGCTTCGAGAGAAAAATCTGGGCAGGGCCCCAGGGGACTGAAGTAGTAGGCCCAGCCAAAGTAATTCCCAAGGTCAGGAACAGGGGTTTGGGGGGGCTTCAGAGTGGTACACAAAGGCCTAGAAAAGGGGAGCAGGCTCTAGGGGAATGAGATAAGCGACCCAGCTCCAGTGAACCAGATGGGGAGGGGGAATGGTGCAGGGAGGCTAGAAAGGAGAGGAAATGCCAGGAAATCAGGACAGGGCCCCAAGGGATGGGTGTAGGGCCGGGCCACTAAACCCCCAGGGCCCAGGTCATAGCAGCATGGGTCAGTGAAGTGTGCAATGCAAGCAGGCAGGAAGGGAGCGACCGGAGTAACACTTGGTTTTCCTGGCTGCCTATGCGATCTGATGCTGTAGAAGAACAAGTTATTTACCAACTAGGAACTTTCTTTCGACTGGATGTTCCTCCAACGTATTCCTCATCTTTGATATCTCGTCCACCTTCGGCTGTTATCAGAAAGAGGGTGCTATACGTCGATGGTGTCGAGTCAGTGTCCCTCGAAGGCCTCCGTCAAGGGCGATATCATCGGGTGTATAAGTAGCCTGCGCGGCGCCCGTTGGCCTCAGCTCTATTTTTCCCTCCTGTTCGTCTTGTGCTGTCAGCTTGGGTAAGCAGTAGTTAGCCCTACGAGAACGGAAGCTGCAATAGCATAGGAAATTCTACAGCGGGGTAGGCTGGGAGGGCGATGAGGAATACGTTGGAGGAACATCCAGTCGAAAGAACGTTACCAGTGGGTAAGTAACTTGTTCTTCGAATGGATTGCATCCTCCAACATATTCCTCATCTTTGATAGACTCCCAAAGCAGTATGAAGAATTTGGTGAAGGCAGTAGAATGTGTCTGCATTTTATAAGGCCGAATACCGTACTGCATTACCAAAGGCAACATCTTGAGAGTGGGAAGCATCTAACCAGTAATGCTTTGTGAATGCATGCAGCGATGACCAAGTTGCCGCATCACAGATAGATTTAATAGGTAAGCCCCTTTGAAGGGCTGCAGAAGAGGCTATACCTCTGGTAGAATGAGCTCTCAAGCATTCTGGCGGGTCCTTGCCTGCCAATTTGTAACATTCTGAGATGCCAAGAACAATCCACCTTGATTATGTCTGTTTTGAAACAGCTTGACCCAATTTCCTTCTGGTGTATCCAATAAAGAGTTGGTCATCCACTCAATTTGGAAAACCTAGAAATATAAAAGCTTAAAGCTCTTCTAGGGTCCCACCTACGGAGCCTTTCTTCCTCTTTACCGGGATGCAGCTGGGGGTAGAACGCCAGCAGAACAATTTTCTGGTTTAGATGGAAATCAGATTCAACCTTAGGTAGGAAGGAGGGAGGGTTTTACCCTTACCACAACCCTGTCCTTGTGGAATACAGTATAGGGTGGCCTAGAGGAAAGTGCCTGCAACTCGCTCACTCTACGTGCAGATGTCAATGCAATCATCAATATGGTTTTGAAGGTCAACAACCTCAATGGACATGTGTGCAAGGGTTCAAATGGGGCCCTCATTAAACACTTGGGAACCAGATTAAGATCCCAAACTGGGACCTGAAAAGAAGAAGGTGGGAATACGTTTGTGAGCCCTTTCAGAAATTGAATCACCAAGGGAATTTTAAAGTAGGAGCATTCCTTCGAAGAGCGCTTGACAATGAGAGCGCTGCCAGGTAACCTTTAGTGGCCCAAACATTGAGACCTTTGTGTACTAATGATAAGAGGAAAGATAACACCTCTTGAGTTGAACATAGAAAAGGATCAACATTCTTGTCTCTGAACCAGTTGCAAAACTTGTTCCAACGGCAAAAGTACAGAGATTTTGTTGCTGGCCTTCTTGCTGAAAGCAACACCTCCATGGCGTCACCCGGGAGGTTCCAATCCTTGTAGCTCAATCTTTCAAACACCAAGCATGAAGATTGAGAGTGTTGACCTCTGGATGGAGAACCTGTTCCGCCCTTTGTGTGAGAAGATCCTCTCTCTGCGGAAGACGAATGGACAGGTGGACATATCTAGAAGGTCTGGTACCACGTTCTCCTGGCCCAATCCGGGGCAATTAGGGTCATGCGGCTTCCGAACCGTTGCAACCTCCTGATTACTTGAGGAATTACAGGGATCGGTGGAAACACGTAAAGTAGTGGGAATTCACAATCCACCACGAACGCGTCTCTTAGAGCTCCTCTTGGAGGAAATTCACTTGAGCAATACCTTTCACACGTCAGGTTGACTCCGGTCGCAAAAGGTCTACTTGAGGGGCTCCCCAAAGGGCGAATATCCCTTGAAGGACTTCCTGAGCAAGTTCCCACTCGTGGGAGACTGTGCCCTGTCTGCTCGGAGCATCCGCCGTCGTGTTTTCCTCCCCGGCTAGGTGAACCGCGGATAAAAAGATTCCTTCTTGAATTGCTCAGTACCAGAGCTGCATTGCCTCTATGCACAGTGGTAGTGACCCTACACCTCCTCTCTTGTTGAGTTAATGCATGGCCACTGTGTTGTCCATCATTATCAGGACATTCTTTCCCTTGACCAAGGGCAGGAAGGCCTTCAGTGCTAGTCTTATTGCCCTCAACTCCAAAAGGTTAATGTGTAGTTTGGACTCCGATGGAGACCAACGACCGCTGACTGACAGATAGTTGGTGTAGGCTCCCCACCCCATGAGTGAGGCATCCGTCACTAGTGTAATCTCCGGCCATGGCTGCCAGAAATCTTCTCCCTTCAGAATATTGTCCTCGCAGGCCCACCACAGAAGATCCTGTGCGACCCTGCTTGGAACCTGAAGTAGGTCTGTCATCTGTCCTGAGAACTGTGACCATTGAATTCCTAGAGGCCACTGAAGGGATATCATTCTCTAACGGGCTTCTGGCACCAGAAAAATGCAAGATGCCTTGAGGCCGAGCAACCTCAAGAAATCGAAGGCCGGAAGATTCTTGGAATTTGGTAACCATCTGAAGAATGTCTTGAGCCCTCGCCTTTGGTGGTGAGCTCTTTCCCAAGGATGTATCTAATACAGCTCCGAAGTACTAGAGCTGCTGAGAAGTCGTCATCTGTGACTTCATGAAATTGAGGGAGAAGCCCAGTCTGTGAAGGGAGTGGGCAGGTGATTTTTTTGGAGAACGTGCCCTGATCAGCCAATCGTCCAGGTAGGGGTAGACATGAATCCCACCTCTTCTGAGATGTGCTGCCACCACCAACACCAGTTTGGTGAAGACCCTTAGGCGGAGGTCAACCCAAATGGCAGGACTCGAAACTGTGCGGGCCGCCAAAAGCGAACCTTAGGTATTTTCTGTGCTTCAGATGGATTGGCACATGAAAATAAGCATCCTGGACCCGACACCAACCAATCCTGTAACTGGAGGGCCTGGAGGATCTGAGAAAGTGTGACCATCTTGAATTTGTCCTTCCTGAGGAACTTGTTCAATTATCTCAAGTCCAAGATGGGTCTCAGTCCCCTGTCTTTCTTGGGGGATCAACAAATATGGGGCATACCAACCACTGTTCCTCTCCACTACAGGTACTGGTTCTATAGCACCTTTCTCTAGCAGGATTAATATTTCCTGCACAAGGATCTTTTGACTCCTCAAAGAGTGTTTCCCTGGTGGATTGTTGTGAGGGTGCATTATAAATGGAAGGCAGTAACCTTGGGCTATTGTTTCCAGAGCCCAAACATCTGAAGTATTGGCTCGCCATTCTTGCAGATGCTGAGATAGTCTGCCACCCACTGGTGATTCTTGACGCAAGCTCTGAAAAAGGTTTTGGGGTGGTTGCTGCAGCTGCTGATGGCAAAGATGCTGTAGCTGGCTTTGCACTCTTACCTTGTCAACCACAAGGGTTTTTTCTTTGGCCTCTGACTGGCCATTCCTCTGGCCTTTCCAAATGAGGAGTAGTAATGATGGGACCGCGCCCTCCATGGTTGTCCTGAAGAATGAAAAGACTGAGGTTGCCTAACAGCGGCCCCTAAAGATTTGGCAGCCGCCTTCGAGGTCTGCAACCTCTCAAGGCTCTCGTCAGCCTTGCTGCCAAAAAGGTGAGACCGGTCAAATGGCACGTTTAGAAGACGGGCCTGCACATCTGGTGCGAAACTCGACTTCCACAACCACGCAAATCTGTGCATAGCTGTGCTTGTAGCCATGGACCTGCTGATGCCGTCTGCAGTGTCCAATCCGGATTGAAGGGATTCCTGCATGGCTTCTTTGCCATCCCTAACGATAGCTAGGAAACCCTCCCTTTCCTCCCCTTCTGGAATGTGCTCCGCCGCCATTGATATGCACTCCCACAGAGTGTACGAAAATTTGGCTAAGGCACATGTGGAGTTGGCCGACTTTACTCGACATTGCCTGACCTTTTGAGCAGGAATCCATGTCGTGGGCCAGCCGCAAACACCATAGGCACGAGCAATGCAGATCTGTTATGGCCATTTTCGAATTGCATTCTCTGCATTTTTGAAACCCGAACGAGGTGTAGTTGGGGTCGATAATGAAGGCATGTCTTCTGATTTTTGAAGAACTGAGTAGTAAGTAAATACTAACGAGGCGCGCTGAGTCTCCGAAGCAAACACGTTTGCGGAAAAACTGAAATGAGGCCAACGGGTGCAGCAAGTGCTACTTATACACCCGATGACGTGACCCTCGGTGGAGGCCATGGAGGGACATCGACTCAACGCCATCAACGATGGCGCCCTCTGCCGAGATTTTTATTTCCGATGTTGGAGAACAAAATCCATTAGAAACCATCTTTTCTCTTCTTTTCAGTGTCGCCCGAGCCTTCAGCATGCACGCACCTTCAAGAACATTTACAGAGTGCAGAACATGACTACTGGCAACCTGCTAAATATAGGCCTGGTGGGCATGGCAGCTCCTTCTTCCTTGTGGGAGGCACGTCCGCCGCACCTGCTCTTCATTCAGGCTCGGACTGGCCTATAGAGCAAAAGGCCCATGGCCGAACCAAACAACGCAAAATGCTGGCGTGGGTCCATTTTTTTGGGTCAAAATGGGCCACATTACAGCCAATGTGGGTCAGTTTGATGAGTTACTTCACTAGGCGGCTAGTAGTTTTGACCAGTGCCGATGAATAATAATTCTTCAAAATGCACAATTTGCATCACATTTCATCAGAAATCTCTCCCTTGGGTACTATTCAAACAGGGTCATGAAAGGAATGATTAGCAATTTGCTTCTGTCGGCAACTTTTTCATTGGTGCCCGAGATCATTTTTTGGCACAGTTCCACCCTGTCTGCACTAGCCAAGAAATGGAGGAAATGGAAAGGTGGAGTAGGAGTTGGAGCTGGGTCTGCATGTCTCTGAGAGACTGGGAAGGGGTGGGGCAAAGCACACGGGTCCACTCGCTGTTTGTCTGCCTAGCGAGTGTTAAATCCATCTCTGGTAGTGGGTCGGGCAACCAATACTAATCCAAACGTTATGGGTATGCAGTGAGTGGAACTGCATTGAAAGCATGCCCATGCTTCTCGAAGTTCACTCCTCCTCCCAAAGCCATGTCCTCCTGTCCCTAAAAGCCCACTCTTACATTATTGGCTCATCAAAGGCTTTGGTGCAACCTATGCACCAAAACCAATACAGTGACTAAGGCAGATAAGCTCACCTAGACATTAGATACCTCGGTATTATTAGAAGGACTGTGATATGTCAGAAATGTCAGATGTTTATGGTAAAGAACCACCTTGGGTGTAGCTTATTAATTGTTTGCTTATTAGGCGCTTTACAGCAAGTAAATACTGTTTCAAAGTATCCACAGGCCGAGGGGAGGGAAGAAGGGAGTGAAATACATTACAAAACACAAAAACACAATAATTAATAAGAGCCGTGGAGGGAAAAAAGGAGGAAGGAACAAACCTGCTGTGCCTTGTGAGTATTCAGAACGTGCAAGTGCAGCGTTTGTTAAAAACGATAGTGACAAAAGAATTACAAACTATATCATCCACCAAAGCAGCTGGAAAGGCAAGATAATATTACAAAGTGGTGGGAAAATAACAAAAGAGGATTCTGAAGGGACATTAACAAGATGCTGACTGCATGGGACTACATGGGAAATAGTGAAAAGAGAGCACTGTCAGTATCACAAACTATAAGGAGGTGAACAAACATTCCTTTATGTATGGCTTTCAGGTACTCCTCGATGTATTTTGATAAGATTTGAATTGAAGGCATTGATTTTACCTTCAGGCTGTTATTAACAAGCTAATAAGATGTGATAAAACAGCGGACCTTAATTGTTGGCGATTGTATATCATATAATCTTAGCTTGGACCTTACAGTTCTGATACGGTTCTTAAAGCGATTAACTTACACGACAATACATGGAAAACACTGTTGGCTAATGCAACATAGGAAGTGATAAAAACATAACACCTGCTCCCAAATCATTTGTTCTAAATGGAACTTACATGATACAGCAAGTGCTTCCCGACTTCCTCTCTGAGGCAGAGTTACTTTTGCGTGGGTTGTATACATTGGATAGCAAAGTAACCAGCTCTCATAACCGCCTTCCAAAACCAAAGGTTCACTGCGCAGTATTGTCTTACTTTCCCACTGTGAAAAAGAAAGAAACAAGTGAAGTTTCAACATTGCCTATGAAGGCACCCACTCATACACGTGTCCCCATAATAATGCAAAATAAGATAACATACCCCACCAGGAAATGAGACTAAGACATAAATTGCAAGGATAACAAGGTTTATATAAAGAATGCCAGCAAAGAACTCTGCTGCCCGAGAGCGCTCTGCCAATAATTACACGCGCAGCACATTATAAAAGACAATTGCGTCTGTGATGACGATTTTCGACTATAGTAGAAGTTAGGTTGCAGGTTAGTGGTGCACGTATCGAGATGCCTGCTCCACAAGGGATGCCAGGCGCCGATTGGCCGCTGCTTCCCAGTCAATCTTGGTGCATGTGGGTCAGCTGGGCTCATATTCGCGGTGAAGGTCAAGGCAAATGTGATACATAACTAACTAATCTAAGCTAAACAACAAGATTGAACGATTCGGAAATAATGGCAAACATTAGATCACTGCATGAATGGGAGTACTTTAGAGAAAATAGAATCATATATTGGCATGCAAACCTCCACATTCAGGGCTTCTTTGATACCATAGCTCCCACTCCTAGGTGCCTCCCTCCTCGGGTTTGATCTACCATCTACATTCCCTGGTGCCTCATGGTATGAATGGACGGGTGTTGCTTTTGAAAGAATATACTGCTGCACGGAATCAGGGCTGTGGTGGGAGTTCTGGAAAGGCCAGTGCGAGGGGGGCCAGATGAGTATCAGCATGAAAGGGATTGGGTGGTTAGGACTGGTGGACCCTGGCCTGGGGAGTTGAGAGGGCACGGGCAGTTTAGTAGAGATGGATGGGCACTTGTGCTGGGGCCCGTCTCTGCGGAGAGCACATTCTTTGGAAAAGATACTAAACATTTGCAACAGTAAGAACAAGGCTCGCGCGGAGCGGGTCTGGGGTGGCGATGGCTTGGGCCCTCTGTGAGAGATGCTGGGGATGGGAGAGCTGCGATTTTACAGAGGGATGATATTTGCGCCTAGTAAAAAGATGGTGTCGGGCCTAATACAAAATGGTGCCTCAATGCCGGAACATACGCTATATTATTTGTGTAATTGTTTATGTTGTCTCATGCGGATGAGTGCCGTGGGGTTGGAGGTGTCTCCCCCCTTGGCTCACACATAGTTTGTTTACCTTGACTGCTATGAGTGGGGGTGGGTAAGGATCACCTCCTTCCCAACATTTCCCCCTTTCGTTATTCCTAAAGTAATGAATACCCTCCCCAGGATTTTTGCGTTCATCAGCCCTTCTTACTGCTTCGTCCCATGCAAGGCTACCTTTTATAGGCACCCATGCTCTGCACAACTTCTTAGACTCTCCCCACGTCGTGCATATTCTTCAGGGGTACATGTCATGTAAATAAATCCCCCAACTCCTGCCAGATCCACCCATATCTCCTTGGAATTTTCAAGATACTGTGGTTGTGCAATAGTAGTGTGATAGGAGCTGTCTACCTCATCCCCAGTGTGGTAGATTGCCACCATGCATTATTCGTCACATTCTCCCGTTTGTATCTGGACTTCCTTAGTATTATGAGGCACCTTGTTATTATTTCTACTGCCAATAGTCACCATCATCATCGCATTACTAGGAACCGCCTTTGCGCAGCATCGGAGCCCTAACTGGCATACACAGAAAATGAGCATAAGAACACGATGACCAGTATCAGCATCTTCATGATTGTTCCAAGCCATGAGGGTATCCAGTTTAACACCATACTGAACATGTCATTTTCTTGCACCCCTCCTTTTCTCATTTTTATACCAAGTTGATGCACTGCTGCAATCACGTGTGATAGTGTCCCGTTTTCAGCATCTGAAGAAGGAACAAATGTGCAACATGAACTCCCAATCTTTTTGCAAACACTGCCCTCCATAGCAGTAAAGATGTCCAGCACGCATCGATTTTGCATCGTCATTAGTCGAAGTGCTTGTGGTTCCACTTTGATGACGTTGAAACCCTCCTCTGTGTCATTTACCAGCTGGATGAGCTCCCACCTGACGATTTGTAGCCATTTGGCGTTTGCTCATGCATGGATGCTGGGCTTGAGCGATGCAAAAAATGCCTCTGCCGAGTTCAGAAGTTTGTATTCGTCAGGAATCTGTGAGAGGAGGTCAGATGACTCTCGCGACAGGTAGTTCGAGGAGCACCTTCGCTGGAACAGATGATCATGTCACTCATTTTCTGATAGTATGCAAAACATGGGGTGAGTTGCAGTGGGTGGCGTTTGTCGGTCGAGGTGCAGCTTGACCATCTGAAGGCACCTCTCCCTCCTTTAGGTGCTCCTCAGGTACCACCAGCATTGCGGAATGTAGTGTTGTAAGCCCTCAGTAGCCCCTCCAGGATGGTGGGAGGTGCAAATACGCCATCTGGCGCAGGCCCAGTAGTAGTCCATAAGTGCAGCAGTGCTTTTTATAAGATCTGGGATGATGATGGTTCTGTTGCAATGTTTGTTAGAACCCACGTATATTTTCCCTTCACCATAGAAACAGAGTTCGTAATTTTCTTCTTCTTGTACCTTGATTGATTTTTTTAAGCGCTGTGACTCACTTTAGCTTTGTGATGAGGTCCGTCCATATTTTCCACATGTTTTTTTCACCGAGTTCAGCTTTTTATCTGATGACCACGCAGCCCTTCAACTTTGCACATAAATGTCGAGTCCTGCCATTTGTTTTCTGCGAAGCTTATGCCCTCTATAGCCAGGAATGGTTCTTTGAAGCAGTTAATGTCTTTCGATTCCCTTTTTGCATTTTCTCTCACCTGGCGGGAGAATCTTAATTTTCACTGTGTGTGCCTGAAAGGTGCTCTTTATCCTACATAGTGTGAGGTGGATGAGTCATTATGACTCTTCTAAGAGAACTTCTTGGGGTACTAAAACCTTGGGCGGCCCGGATGCATGCTTTATTAAGGAACACAGGTAGCAACTCCCATTGATCGTTCTCCTTCCTATGGCACTCAAATCTGAATACCAACTGTTATTTTGCCCACGATTACAAAGGTCTTCCACTTTATCGAGCCCCAAACCATGGTAAGCATCATATTTATATTGGTGTGTCTACCTTTTCTTCCTTCTATTGTGCAGAAGAGATTGTCGTTGCCCTGTCAAACTTCTACACAATCTGTTGTTGCTACATAATGTTCTTTGTACATTTGTGGGTAATAACTGAACCATTAGACTACTACACAAAGTGGACTGGGAGTCACTACATACAGTGTTAGTGGTGGCCGGCATCATAGATTGCTTACTATACATTGGGGAAACATCAGTATTTACACTTGCATCAGTGTTCACTTTGCTTGCTAGTATACCATAGTGGGGGAGAAGGAATTTGGTATTGACTTGGGTATTGGGGTGAGTAACACATCAAATAGTTCATTAAGCGTTGAAGTAGATATTATGTTAGGTTGTGAGGTAGCTTGTTGAACTGTAAACATGTTAAGGGGCGGCAACGTAACATTTACTGCATCAGATATGTTTTTAGTCACGTCATTCACAAATAATCCTGTCACTGGGGTCACTTTTGTTACATTTGTATAGGGTTGTCAAATTGGAGGAAGTATTGCTGCTTCTCTTCCATCTTGCCCCCTGACCCCTACTTTTATATAGGCCCCCTAGATAAAAGTAGCACCCCAGTAAATCCATAAAATAAACATTGGAATTGTAAAAAACATTGCAACAAGGTGCAGCCCACAGTCATAACTGTAAGCTCGGGTTGCACTTAACTTATTCCTACTGCCACCTAACTGAACATTAGCATTAAGTGGCGTCAGATCCAACATCGTTGCGCCTATGAAAGAGGATGAAACTGGGTGGGCATTAATAAAGTTTGAGATGGGATGAGAGAGAGAGAAAACCTCATCCTTTTTTCTTATATTTACATTTCACGTTACATGTTTCCTGACATTGTTCTCCACAGCCCCTTTTGCCTGATTGTTATCCTGTGTTTTCCGATGCTACACTATCATGTGCCTTTCTGCCGTCTAAGAGGTGGATCCAGTAGTGCAACATCTTTACCTTTACAGCGAAGGGGGTTCAGTAGATCACCTCGTATGACCCATGGAATCTCTGAGTTCCATTTTCACACAAAACTCTGTAAGTATACTAACTCTCCTGGCATCAGAGGTTGTGCTGGGCTGTCTTGGGCTGCAGTTGTTGTGTCCCTTTCACTCTCTGTGGTGAATGGCGGCACAATTTGTTTCGCAATGCATCTTACTGATCGTGTGAGATATTCTTTCAATTCGTCTCCCAGGACAGTGGCCGTTCTGTGTGCGTCAGATACCCTTCCCACTGGTGACAATGGCGTTTGCATGCGTCGACCAGTCATAATTTCATGGGAGGACAGGTGGTGGTCTTTGCTAGGCTGTGTGCACAGCTGAAAGAGGGCCAAGGGCAGGCATTACACCCAATTTTTTTTTAAGGAATGGCATAGTTTTGATAACCTACTCTTAAGGAGGCTGTTTCTTATCTCCAGAATTCCGTTCACTTGTGGGTGGTAAATCAAACACATTTTGTGTTTTATTCCTAGTAGAGATGTCACTTCTTTGAACAGATCATTGACGAAATGGGTTCCGTTGTCAGATCATGTGACGTCACATATCCCCCATCGGGGCAACAGTTATCTGGCGAGGAGTTAGCTGCGCACTTTGCACCTGGGTGGACGCAGGGCCCTTCTTCCACCCACCACAATCAAATATTGTGCTCCGTTGCATCTCTCTCCCATGTCTGCGTCATCAATGTGCAGATCACGGAAAAGGCCTATGGGGCAGGGTGCCTCGCAGGGTTCTTAGAGTCATCCCTCAGTTAAACACTTGGCAGGGTGTGCACGCAACCACCATTTTGTTGAGATATTACTGAAGATTTGGGACAAAACAATCTTCCTGGAGATCGGCCGCTATGTGCTGTTTTGAACTATGGCCTGGGAAATGCAATTGCTCGAATGCCATATACATTAGTTCTATAGGCATAACAGCTTTCCCTGTTGTGTCCCGTCTCCATAGTAGATCAATGGGTGACTGTATGCACCCTTGTTTGGTCCATAACTCTTGCTCTGTTGGTGGGGACATTTTTTGCAGCTCTATTATTTGTGCAATGGCTAGTGCATTGTAACCCTCTCTTCTTTGCTCTTCTACCTTACTTATTAAGACGCATTCTGCACTCATAGGTATGGGGAAATATGCTGCTGCTTCCTTTGCAGCTGTGTCTGCTGCTGCATTTCCCAAAGATATTTCGTCTACATTATGTGTGTGTGCTTGGCATTTCACTATGGCTACTACAGAGGGTTTTGCAAGCGCGTCAATCAATTTCTGCAGTAGTTCCACATGTTGTACCGGGGACCCGTCAGCTCTCCTGAACCCCTTCCTTCTCCATCTGGATAGCCCAGCATCTACCGTTGTGGTTACATATGCTGAGTCTGAATATATTGTCACTGCGCACCCTTTTGCTGCATGGAGAGCCTTAATTAACGTCACTAGCTCTGCTGCTTGGGCGGAGTACTGCCCGGGTAGGTGTTTCTTGATTAGTGTCTCATATTCTCCATCTTCCATCCCCTCTACGGCTGCTCCTACATGTTTTTCACCTTTTTCTTGGCTGATGGATGCCGAGTCATCAACGAAGAACACTTCTCCTTCCTGTAAAGCATTTCCCTTGCTTTTGGAATGTCACTCCCTTCTCCTTCATATGTGGTATAATCATGCTCTTGCATATCTTGGACAGTGCAGGTTTCAGTGAGGAAAGTGTCTCGGTTTACAGATTTAAATCTCACCACATGGATAGTGGGCTTGAGAGGATGATCACGTACGCGGATGCCCTTTGTGTGGTGAGGATGGATTTTGAAGTATTGCAAACAGGAAGTGTTCCACGTACAGGGTGACCAGGTACCCCATGACAATTGTAGAGCTTTTTTCCAATAGCAAAAGTGGCTGCAGCAAGAGCCTGTTTGCAAGCAAATTGCCCTTGCATTACTGAATCATGTTTTCTGCTGTAATATGCCAGATGTTTGTGCCCCATGGAGTTTTTTTGCGTCAAAACTGTTTTGAGAGTGTGAGAAAAGATCAAATTCCTGCTCATAATCAGTGGTGGCTAAAACGGGGGCTGTGGAGATCAATTCTTTTAGGTTATCCAATGCGGTTTGCATTTCTGCTATTCAAGTGATATGTGTCTTGTCTTTCCGTGCTTCTTTTAGACCTTGTAAAAGGGTCCTTGTGTATGCTGCATAATCCAAAATTCATGCCCTACTTTAATTGCATATTGAGAGGAACTTCTGCATGTCCTTTACTGTGTGTGGTCTGGCTGAGGCACGCACTGTTGCCGCCTTATCAGGGACTATTCTTTTGCCATCTTTTGAAATTAATTGGCCCAAGTTCAGGACCTCAGTCAGACAGTATTGTAGTTTTTTTCTTGTCTACCATGTACCCCTTGTGTGCAAGTAACCAGAGGACGACAATGGAATCTCTCCGGCAACTTTCTTCGTTCTCACTGCAGACTAGGAGATAGTTTACTTATTGAATAATGGTACTTCGAACTTGAATATTGCCAAGATCTTCATGTAATATCCTATTGAATATGCTGGGGCTCTCACAATACTCCTGCAGTAGACTGCGGTATTCATACCTCCTCCCACCCAGTGTGGAGGCGGTGAGATACTGTGAGCTAGGGTCACGGTATACTGCCATATTGCATGGAGACTTTGAGGGGACAATTATTCCTTGCTCTAGGAGCGCGCACAGTGTCTCGTGCATCTGCGTCACAGAAAGAAGGTGGACAACAGCTATGAGGGGGGCTTGGCACTTTCCTGTACTGCACCATAACATCACAACGGATACTTATTTCTAATACAACTTCCCCCATCATTATTGTCGTCAGTGAACAATTCTTCGTCAGACAGCTCGTGCAATGGCATGTTTGGGTCAATGCACAGTACTGTGTGCCATTCGCATCCATGAATGTCCATGCCTATTGCCACAATTCTTTTGGCCGACATTTGTACCCCTTCAAGATCTAGGGACAAGATTGTGCCAGCAATCATTTTAGGGGCAGCTGCAGGGCGAAACACAAAATCAGAGGGCACTCTCCACTCCTTCCTCGTGAGCTCAGGCAGCGCTCTAGCCAAGACCCTAATCCCTTACATGAACATGTCGGTATTTACTGGTATTCCTCGCACCTTAAGTTAATTTGTCATGGTGTGTATCAACAACATTGCCCTGAGTGAGCACATGCCAGGGGTAAAGCAAACAATCCCTCTTTCGGTGAATGATATGGTCATATTTAATTTGCTGAGTAAATCTCGTCCCAGCAAGTTGACCGGGGAGCTTTCGTAGTATAGTTGGAGTGCTTGTGTCGTTTCTCCCCCCCCCCATCTTGACATTCAAATCTTCTGTATATGGAACCGTCACCACAGCCCCAGAGAACCCTTGTGTATCGAGACTTTGGCCCCATAAAGGAAAATCACCTTCACAAATGCATAACTTTTCCGCCCTGTGTCCACCATGAAGATGAACTGTTTGTACCCTGTCTCTGCCCCCACCAGTGGTTCCTCTTCTGGATGCAAGGTATTGGATAGGACTGGGCACGCAAGTGCTCTCTGTGGGCTGTCCTAGTCAGGATGGGTGTCTGTCCCCGAGCAAGAGAAAATATTTTCACTGAGCACACATGCCCCCTGGTAGGGTGTTGGCGCGCTGTTCGGGGAGGTGGCGAAAGTGTTGTTCTGCCATTGGGCCTGCTGATTGGGGCAACTTTGCAGTGCTTGCATCGTATTGAAGGGGTGATGCATGTGTTGTAACCAGGTGGTGGAGGCAATTGCTCTGAGTATTGTGGGGGTCCTTCGTATGCTCCTTGTGGAAGCCTGTGCGGGTCCCCAGGTGGAGTGTCCATACTGGGGTGAACTGTAATAAGGTTGGTTGCATTGATAGTTCCCTCCCTGCCTGATGCGGCATTCCCGTGAAAAGTGGCCCCAACTCCCGCAAACCAATACTGTCCTTGGTTCCCTCCTCTCGGCCATTGTCTCCCATATCCCCCTCCCCTCTGTCCCCGGAACCCACCTCGTCCTCTTGCAGGTCTTCCTTGCCACTGTGGTCCCACATATTGTTGCTCTCCTCCCCACTGCTCTTGCCCTTTGTTTGTCCACAATGCGGCCATCCTTGCATTTGTAGCCACCAAGACACCACCCTCCTCTCCCAGCTGCTCTGAGGGCGGTGCTGCCATTACCGCGGTGACCTTCACCAACTTTGTCTGCACTAGTTATCGCCTCTGAATAGTTTTTTTCTCTTTCTTTGATCCTCCTAAAGTGATGTACTATAATGCTCTAAATCTCGGGCAAGCCCTTGGCTTCTATCCCCGCTGTCAAGGGCCTTCTGTTCTTCCTTTGGGCAGCCTCGCTTAGTGATGAAATAAAATAGGGAGGTGTCATGGTCCCACGCAGTGCCTGTCTCCATGCGCCACATTTCTTGGACCCAGAGAATGAACTGCGCATCATCTTCCTCGTCCCCTATGGTGCATTGTTTTATGAAGTGTACGACAGGGGTATCGGGGAAGGTTCTCTGCAGTGCATTCCAAACTTGTGCTTGGACATTATTAAATGACGCCCCATCATGAGTATCGTTATCAAATTTGTTAATGCCTCCTTTGCACAAAATCGAGTTCCAGACGATATAAAAACCGCCTGGATCACCCCATTATAGAAGAAACCGAACCTTTGGCCACTGACACCATCCAACTATAGACCTATCAAGAACACCACTTTTCTGCAAAATTTTTGGATAAGGTCGCTTATAATCAAATGTCATTCCTTGAGCAGAATCAAATCCTCCACAATTATCAATCTGGATTTCAAAAAAATCACAGAACCAAGACTGCTCTCCTAGCTTTAAAATCACATCTCCTTCAAGGTATGGACAAAGGTCAAATTTCCCTACTGATGATCCTAGGTCTTTGACCTGGTGGACCATGCTATCTTGTCCACCAGTTTAAGGGACAATGCCAAAATCTCCACTGTGGAAACCCAATGGATCTCCTCCTTTCGGAAGGGTAGACAAGTGAGTAGCAAGCGACCTTGCAGAAGCTAAACCTACCACTCTCCTGTACGGGGTCCCGCAGGGAGCATGCGTCTCCCTGTGTTTCTATAACATTTTTATGATCCCTTTCTTTTATATGCTCGAACAGAAAGGGATCATATTTGCGAATTACGCGAATGAGAATGCATCATCCCCATTTCAGGCTTGCATTGTGCGGATGAAATCTATATTAATAAAGTGTACCAAAGGATACACAATTGGATGGTGGCAAACAGCCTGGCCATCAATAGTTCAAAGACTAAACTCTTGCTTGTTGGTTCAGAGGCCAAACATGAAAAACTAGTCCCAATATACAATAACTTCAACATAGACGGGGGGCGTGGCTTGGACGGCCATGTAAGAGGTCGCACTCTGGAGGAGCTCCGCTGATCCTGTTTTGATCCTGATGGAGGGGTACGTCCACGGGGGCCGGCCGACGTTGGAAATCGATGTCCAGGTGTGTGAATGCCACCACTACATCCTGTGAAAGTTTGGGACGTTCAGAAGGCTTAGAAACCGAAATAATTGTGATTGACTGGGACGAGCCCTGAGCAGGCGGACAAGACAAAATGGCGGCGACACGTTGCGAACACCGAGGATCATGAAGTCAGTGTCGCGATCACGAGTGCTGGACCTTTGCGTCCCTTTGCTCGGAGACTAAAACACATGAGCGCCGCCTAGGACGCACGGTGGCCCAGCGAGCGGGAGTGCGGAACGGATGTGGCTGTAACGACAGGACCGTGGGCCTGGTGGTCGGAGTGCTCCGGGCGTGTTGGATGCCCCATGGTGTGGTGGGCCAGGCTTTGGACGTTGGGTGGCGTGACTCCCCCTCGGTGGCTGGCGGGACGGGCCCCCGCCCGACTCATACAACATTATGACCACGAGAGGTGTGAAACCCAAGGCCAAACAGCCCACGATGGAGGCTTACACCAAGTCCCCCCCAGGGGCGGAAGGAGGCAAGATCAAAGAGACCCCCGTGACAACCGCAGAGTTACCTGGCACGATACAGGAGGTGCTGGCGGCGATTGCAGACTTAAAAGTGTCATGGGAGACCAAGCTGGGCCTCGCCATGAAAGAGCTACAGGAAGGCTTAAACCTCAAGATCGGTGCCGTCCAGGAGGAGGTGAATCTGCTTAGGCTGGATGTGAGGGCGGTCTCGGAACGCGCGGGGGCCATCGAGAAGGAGACGGCCACGAACACAGCAGATTGCGCTGCTCATAAAAAGGAGCTACACGACCTTGTGCAACGGGTGGGCAACCTGGAGGACAGAGCGGAGCAGGCGGAGGGACGTGCCAGATGCAACAATATGGGCCTACCTGAAGGAACTGAAGGGCCAGACCCTACGGAATTTGTGAAATCCATGCTTTTGCAGGAGATTACCGGCGGGGTACTGACCCAGGGGTTTGCAGTTGAGAGAGCTCATAGGGCCCTAACCAGGAGGCCGCCTCCCGGGGCCCCCTCGCGGCCGGTGATCGCGAAAATTCTGAACTACCGTGATCGCGAAAAGATTCTTGAATTCTTTCGAAAAGGGGGAACGATTGACAGAGGATCGGCCAAGATTACGGCCTACCCTAACTACACGCTACAAGTACAGCGGAGTCGGATGCACTTCGGAGCGGTGAAAAGGAGACTTCGTGAAGCTGGCCATCGCTATATGCTACTCTACCCGGCCAAATTGAAAGTCTTCTACAGAAGCAGATCCCTGTTTTTCGAAACACCAACTGAGGCGATGGACTGGCTAGACGCGCTGGGCAGTCCTCAAGAATCAGGCATCCAGGCAGAGACTACGGAAGATAAGTAGCTTATGGCTGGGCCGCCTGGGGCAACGGGGCCGAGACATTGGGACTTGAATATAGTCATTTGTACGATATGTGATGCGTATGATGTGGTACTGACTGGCTGGCCCGTGGGGCGTGCCCACCCGTGGTCACTTGATTGGGAGCTCCAAGAGGCTTCCTTTGTCCCCAATAGTAATATATCTAGTTAGTTAGGTCGCTCTTAGATCGGCGACGCCCCGCGGGGTCCTATTCCTTGTAAACGGGATAAGACCAGACGCGGGTGGGCCTGAGATCCAGGGATGGAGCTGGGCTTTTGTTGGGATGGGAGGGGTTGTTTGCTGTGGTGTGTAGTTGGGAAACAGGGAGGGGGGATGGGGATCAAGGGCGGAAGAGCCGGCGGAGTGTTAGACCAAGGGGTTATTGTGGGGAGGGCGGGGCTGAATACAGACCAAACCGATGGCATCGGATAGTCTTCGCATAGTTACCTGGAATGTCCGAGGCCTCAATAGTTACCTCAAGCGAAACAAAGTCATGCTATACCTGAAGAGGATGCGGATAGACATAGCCCTGCTACAAGAGACCCACCTCACCAGGGAGAAATTGGAGGTGGTTTACGAGGAAGTGGAAGGGCAAGGTAGTGGGTGCCACGTACTGGGCGTATGCTAGAGGGGTCATCACCTGGGTGGCGCCGCATGTACCGTTCCGGGTGCTCGACTCGATAGTGGACCCGGAGGGTAGAATGGTGGCGATAACAGGACTCCTGAAGAACAGGGAAGTACACATCCTCAACCTGTATGCCCCCAATCATGATACTGCAGCCTACTTTAGATCCCTCTATGGCAAACTTGGCCCCTTGGTAGGGGGCGCGATGGTGTGGGGAGGGGACTTCAATTGTGTCTTAGATCCCAAAATTGACCGGTCCGCAGACACCAAAGGGAAAATGTCGCCGGCGGCCAAGGCGCTCGGGACATTGCTAGGAGACTTGAGACTGGTGGATGTGTGGAGGAGACTCCACCCCACGGAGAGGCAGTATTCGCATTATGCGGCGCCATACGACTCATATACGAGATTGGATTATGTGTTTGGAACTGCCGAGATAGGGGGCGAAATAGTGGAGGCGGAATACAAAGCTCGAGTATTGTCGGACCATTCGCCCCTGGTGGTAGAGTGGCGACACCAACCCCCTAGGCCTCGGGTCCCCACATGGAGACTCCGGGCGGAAGCACTGCAGGATGAGGGTTTCCGGGAGGACCTGAGGGTTGCCATCGGGGAATAGTTCGAGATAAACACGGGTAGTGTGCGTTCTACGGGAACTCTGTGGGAGGCCTTTAAGGTAGTGGTGCGCGGAGTGGCGATCTCTAAATCCAAGGGACTTCAAGGGGGTATCGAGAGGGAGCTTCAGGACACCGAAAGGGAACTGGAGAGCCTGGCTCGTCTTGAGAATGCCACTCAGGTAGACAAGACTAGGATGAGAGACCTTCAGGTGGCGTGCAGCGCTCTTTGGGACCGACTATGTAGACTGAACCATAGGAAATACACAGAGAGGCTGCACGCGGGGGGCGACAAGCCAGGCAGACTGTTGGCCTGGCTGTACAAGAGTGAGTCCCCCCGAGGGGTTATCCATGAGATACGTGGTGAGGACGGTGGTCTTCGCAACACTCAGGATGGGGTGAACGAGGAATTCCTCAGGTTCTACAAACGTTTGTATGAGGACACTGGGGAGGACAGGAGCCAGGACATCCTGAACACACTGGAAGACATTGGTCTGCCCACCCTAGACGACCTGGAGCGGGAGGAACTGGACGCCCCTATCACTTCTGATGAGCTGGAGGTGGTGATCCGGGGCCTCCCCACGTGCAGGGCACCTGGGGCGGATGGCCTGCCTGGTGAGTTTTACAAGGTGTACGTGCAGGAGCTGCTGCAGCCTCTGCTGGCCTTGTTTAACGAGGCATACGAACAGGGAGAACTCCCGTTGTCCCTCTTGAGGCCATGATTGTCCCATTACTGAAACCAGGCAAGCAGGCTGTTGAGTGTGGATCTTATAGACCTCTGTCCTTGCTAAACCAGGACAGCAAAATACTCACGGCAGTGCTGGCCAACAGGTTGAAGAAAGTGATTGGCAAGCTGATCCACCCGGATCAAACGGGATATGTCCCAGGCAGGAATATCAGTGATAACCATAGGAGGCTGCACCATGTTATCGACCATACTAAGAATGACACGGGCGAGATGGCGGTAGTGTCGCTGGATGCGGTCAAGGCCTTCGACTCAGTGAGATGGCCTTGGCTGAAAGCGGCCCTGCAGGGATACGGCGTGGGCGCTGGTTATATCAGATGGGTCCAGTTGTTATATAGCAGCCCGGTGGCTAGGGTCAAGACTGGGGCCACAGTCTCGGATGCCTGGCAGTTAGCAGGGGGACCAGGCAGGGATGCCCTTGGTCACCCATGCTATATATACTTGCGCTGGAACCGCTGGCGATATGCCTGCGGCAACAATACGGTGAGGTGGGCATTAACACTGCCAGCGGCAGCCACTTAACATCTCTCTATGCGGACGATATGCTGTTGTACCTCCGCTACCCGGAGGAGAACCTGCAGTACGTACTGGAAGTACTGGATCACTACGCTGTCCTCTCGGGCAGATCAGTGAACCCCAGGAAGTCTAGCCTGTTCCCTTTGGGCGGGTACAGAGACGTCCCGTTGGAGAGGCTGCCTGTGTTGCCAATACCATGGCAGACCGACACGTTTAGGTACCTGGGGGTAAAAAGCCTATTTGTACGACTTCATAGTATGTGTAGGGGCTTCGTGTGGGGTAACTCCAGGAATAGGGTGGCCCTGTGGAAGCTTCAGAACCCGTACGAGAAGGGGGGTATAGGCTTGCCCAACTTCGAACTATATTATCTGGCGGGACAACTGTTGTTTGTGGCCAGGTGGTTGTCTGATGAAGATTCGGCGGAATCTAGGTTGCTGCGTGATGATGCGGCCCCATATTTCCTGAGAGAGGTGGTGTGGCTACAAAGGAATAAACTGACGGGAAGAGGGTGGCTATTGAGGTTGGGATGGGAGGTCTGGCACAGAACATGGAAATTGATGGGGGAGTCAGAACCACTATCTTGGCAGGTCCCGCTGGTGGCCCTGTGCGAAAACGACACCCAACTGTTTCACTCTGTCCGCAGGCATTGGGAGCCGGTGGGCCTGGCCACGCTTGGGGACATATGGAGAGAGGGGGAGGCGCTGGACTTTCAAAAGTTGCAGGATGAGACGGGGGTGCACAGAGGCCAGTACATCACCCATGCTAGGCTAGTAAAACGTGTAAGAAAGAGATGGCCGGAGACGGCACTGGCAGATGATCCTGATGCCACCCTTGAAACTATGTATGATGTCTCAGAGGGTGGGCATGAAATATCACGAATATACGAACTCCTCAGAACGAAGGCTGGGAAAGAGTTGCCCCAACTGAGGCATGAATGGGAAGAGGAGATGGGTGAACTCATGACGGAGGGTCAGTGGAAGAGGGTCCTGGGATATCATAAAAAGGTGTCCAGAAATGCACGGCTCCAACAACTCCAGTTCTACATTACTCACAGGGCCTACCTGACTCCCCAGAGGATCGCACGGTTCGGAGGCTCGATTACTCAAAAATGCCCCAGGTGTGGGGAGGTGGAAGCTGGGTTGCTACATATGTTTTGGGCCTGCCCGGAAGTGTATAGATTTTGGGAGGAGGTCAAGATGAAGCTCGCAAGTGGGGGAGTGGTGTTGGACGTGGGATCTGCCTGGTCATGTATGCTTGGGATCTTCCCCAGGCCCAGACACTTTAGGCACCTGAGCAAGCTGAGGGACCTGGCATACGTTCTGGCCAAACGCAGGATTGCCATGAACTGGAAATCGGCTAGCAGGCCGAGAGTGGAACTATGGTGGGCGGACATTATGAGGTGGACGGAGGCTGAATCCGTGGTCTGGTTTGAAGCGGTCACTAGAGGGGGCGAGGAGGAGATAGGGCCCTTGCTGGCCTGGCGACAATTGGTGGCCTCTATGACCAACCCACAACAGGGCTTGGACGACTGAGAATTCTGAAGATGTGCCTACGGACAATGTTTCTCCTGACGGTGCCCCGACTGAGGATACAAGGGAGCCGGCTCTGGCTTGATGGGGAGTGGGGGGAGTTTTCCCTTTTTTTTTTCTTTTTCCTTTCTCGTATTTTCTTTTGTGGATTCTGTAAATAATTAACAGTTGTATTGTGTTGTGTGTTGTTTGTTTTTCTAAAATATAAAATCAATAAAATATTTTTTAAAAAAAAAACTTCAACATAGACAGCTGCAATATTGAGGTTATGAGTAAGGTGAAGACCTTGGGTATCCATCTTGACAAAAACTTGAATATGATGGCCCAGGTGAACAGCTTGATTTCCTTTTCTTATTTCATTAAATTGTTCCACCATCTGCGACCCCTTATATCTGGAAAAAGCTCTGAGACACTAGCCAGGGCCATAATAGGAGCCAAATTGGACTATTGTTGTAGCTTGTTAGTGGGCATACCTCAATCTGACCTTCAACGACTGCAGGTCATTCAAAATGGGGCAGTTAGGGTCGTTAAGGGCCTCCAGCGGAGAGACCATGTATCAGAGGCAAGAAATCTTCACTGGCTCCCGATACAGACCAGGGTCTCCTTTAGGCTATTATTTATCACCCATAAATGCCTGAAGGGCCAAATGCCAGCGTACCTCATGGAAGCCAATGTAATAAAACACAGAACTCAGTCCCCGAGATCAGACATTACCAACCTTACTAACACCATTCGCTGTCACACCAATAAGGCACAGAACGGAGCCTTCCGTATAGTGGCTGCTCTGGCCTCGAATACCTTAATGCCTGCATTGAGAATCATATCCTCGACAGAAAAGACAATTTAAGACTGTGCCCTTTTCCTAGTCCCACCCATCCAGATGTTTCCTCTGCTCCTTGGGGCCCTTGCCCCACTTGGTTGTTCTGTTGTGTTCTGTTCAGTGTATGCGAGTCAGTGCCCGTTAGCCCTCGGGCACCAGGTGCACTTTACAAATACATAAACACACATAGTCACACCCGGAAAACCTGCTTTCACCCACACCGATTCTGCTTGATCGTCCACTGCGGATACTAAGGGGCTTTTAATATCTAATATGGCAAGGGGCACCCCTGCAGTATTTTTTTCAAATGCATAGATCCATTTTCCCATGCCCGCCCTAAGTGGGGGGAGGAACTTGAGAAGACTGTTTTTGTCCATCTGGGCCCAAGGGACATAGTGGGGCGGCCCATCTCCTTTGTGGATGAGGGGCATTGGTAGTGTTGATTTCACTTTCCCACCTTTCCTTTCTTTTTTGCTAGGGCTATCCTTCCCATTCTGTTTCTGCGCCTCCCCTCCCATGTATCTTCTACTGTAGGGGTGGCCCCCTGCACTTGCTGTACCCCTCCAACGGCACCCTCTTTCGATTCGTTAAAGTCACTCCAATACTCCTCGTCCCTCACTGATGCCAACGTCATACCCCAAACTATCAATTTCCCCACCCTGTTCTACTCGTAGGGCCCGTATGGGCGCACTGTCAATCCTAAAAAGGAAGTCTCCCAGTTTCCATTCATCTACCGGTATGGGAGGGGTGCCTCTTGGGAGTTGGGGCTCTCCCTCTGATCCTTGTGCTGCGTCACATACAGCTCGTAATCGAGCCAATTCTGTACGGGTGGAGGTTAATGCAACCTCAAGTTCTTGGGTATTTACTGCCGAATGGGCGGGTGTGGTGGTAAGGTGGGGGTAAGGTGAGGGTGGGGCTGCGCACAGTATTACTGGCGTGCCCCTCACCCAGACATACGTTGGGTTTGAATGCCCTTATGCTGGCCAAGTGAGCAACGGATAGATTTTCTTGTGTGCATCTTCCGCCTTCTCTGTTTCTCCTCAGTTTCTCCCCTGCTACGACTGGTATTTCTGTCCCTTTCTCCCTCTTATTTGTACTGGGAGTCTCTTCGAACATCCGCCACAAATCTAACACCTCCCTTCTGTTTAGTAGCAGTTTTCCTTTGCATTTTGCAGTTCGGTACGTGGCTAGGTGCTCTAATGTCCCTTTATCAAAAGACCCACCTTCCGGCCAAGCGTGCAACAGTCCCTCCCCCTTTGTTTCTGTTTACCACTGACAAGGGTACTTGTTAATTCGATCACTATACAGTGGGAGGTGTTTGCAGATATGGCCTAGCGGGTTGTCTATCCCCATGGCTAATAACCTTTGCCTTTTGTGTACGGTTCCCCCAATACTCTTTAGGGACCTTTTCCGCTTATCCTCTCCTCTATACCTGGGGTCGTTTCTCAGAAATCGATACTTTTTGTCACATCCATCTCTAATGGCAACATGTTACACAAGTGCATACAAAGAAACACACAACAATTTTAAACCAACAAAAACAAAAAAAACAGAAAACATAACTTGTCTTAGAGCAATATCCACTTTCTTACTCACTTCTCATTTACATCACCTCTACCCCTCCTGGGCCTTCCTCCGATATATAAAAACACTGAAAATAATAAGCTAAAATAACAAGTTAAAATAATAATCACTACTTGTTCCCGAGCCCTCTAATTATATGGGGCTCCTACTTTTATCTCCATATTCATTTCCCATACAGGTTGATACAGTGCACCAAGGCGCCACCCTCCAACCCCTTTCAGAGCTAAGTTCCCGTACTCCTCCTGTATTTCCTCCTTATTCGTCTAATAAAAAATAATAATGACCATAAAAATAAAATGCGTTTTACTTCAAATAACCGTCCAATTCATTCACACTCAACCACTACGTGTCCCCTTCAATCACACTGCTCTATGTTCCCCCACATCCCATTATTTGTCTGTCCTTGCAATTTATACTCACGTGCCGGTGTTCTTCCAAGAGCCTCTGTTCGCAGTCTATCCACAACACCTGGGCCTCACCTTGGGGCCGCACCAGGCTCCAACAAGCAGCGGGGTATTTGCAAAGCCAGAACCCACAAAAAATGTTTTCTTCAGTGTATGCGTTTTTGGGGACTGGTCAGCTTTAGGTGGGCGCAACCTTTCGTGAAAGGCCCTGGATCTCCCTGCAATTACGGGAATCTCGAGGAAATCATGCTAAGGGATCACCAAATCAAGGCACCCACTCATACACTTGTCCCCATAATAATGCAAAATAAGATAACGCACCCAGTCAGGGAATGAGACCAAGAGAGAAGTTACAAGGAAAACAAGGTTTAGATAAAGAATGCCAGCAAAGAGCACTCTGCCAAAAATTACACAGGCAGCACATTATAAAAGAGAACTGTGTCAGTGATGACGATTTTCGACTATAGTAGAAGTGAGGTTGCTGGTTGGTGATGCACCTATGGAGACGCCTGATCCATAAGAAATGCAAGGCGCCGATTGGCCGTTGCTTCCCAGTCGATCTTGGTGCACGTGGGTCAGCTGGGCTCATCTTTGTGGTGAAGGTCAGGGCGAATGTGATAGATAACTAATCTAAGCTAAACAACAGGATCAGAAATAATGGCAAACATTAGATCATTGCACGAACGGGGGTACTTTAGAGAAAATAGAATAATATATTGGCATGCCGATTTCCACATTCAGGGCTTCTTAGATCCCATAGTTCCTGCTCCCAGGTGCCTCCCCCCGGGGGTTTGATCTACCATCTACCTTCCCTGGTGCCCCATGGTATGGATGTACAGGTGTTGCTTTTGGGAGAATATACTGCTGCACGGAATCAGGGATGTAGTGGGTGTTCTGGAAAGGTCAGAGCGAGGGGTTCAGATGAGTATCAGCATGAAAGAGAATGGGGGTTCAGGACTGGTGGACCCTGGCCTGGTGGGGTGGGGAGTGAGAGGGCACAGGCAGTTTAGTGGAGATGGATGGGCACTTGTGCTGGGGCCTGTCTCTGTCTCACGCTCTGCGCAGAGCACATTCTTTGGAAAAGATACTAAACATTTGCAACAGTAAATGGCTGGACTTCCGTGAGAGCAAGGCTCGCGCAGAGCGGCTCTGGGGTGGCGATGACTTGGGCCCTCTGTGAGAGGGGATGGGAGAGCTGTGATTTTACAGATGGATGATTTTTGGGCCTAGTAAAAAGATGGCGTCTGGCCTAATACAAAATGGTGTCTCATTGCTGGAACATACGCTATGTTATTTGTGTAATTGTTTATGTTGTTTCGTGCGGATGAGTGCCATGGGGGTGGGGGTGCCTCACAGATAGTTTATTTACCTATATTGTTATGAAGGGGGTGGGCTAGGATCATCTCCTTCCCAACACCTATACTCCAGATGTCCACCACCACATCCATACACCCTAAATGCACACCCTAAATGTTAGAGTATCGGACAACAGCCTGCAACTGCCTATTGTTCCCAAATCTGGAATAAAGAAATAATCCACCCCAGAGAAGTCAAAACCTACTGCCAGGATCCTTTGTCTTGCTGGGCAAACGGGGGACATACTTAAATAAGGTTTAAAATGTAAGTGAGTGACAAAAGGTCAGGCTAAATAAAATGGCTGACCTCGAAAGGAACCATGTACTTCCTGCATTTTCCATGACTTCCAGGCAGAAGAGACAAAACGTTAGTGTTTCTGATATTAAAGGGGTAAGTACAGTCAGAAATTGTACTGGCCCAATCCATCGGGCATGTATTTTAAGAGCATACATCGATCATTCTTAAAAGAAATTCCAGATCAACTTACCCGAGTTTTCCCCCTTTTCTCACACAAATGCGAAAACGACAGGTTGGGTACGCCATCTTGTGCTAATCCCATCAGTTGATCCATCGCCCTAAGCTCAAGTGCCCTTGTGGCACTAATTCAGATCACCGGCCCCTCAAGCTGACATCACTATACGCTCAAGCCCCTTTTCACAACTTCAATGCACATCTCTTTTCAATGTCCTGTGTGCGCAATCTATTGACGTGTCTCCATGGAAATGTCAAGACACCTTGCTCCTCGACAAGTGTAACCAACCCCTTTCTGATCACACAACGTTTGAGTTTCTTTTCCCTTCGTGTCACTGCATTTCATTTAGAGTTTCCCTGACTTCTTTCTGCTCTGTTTAGCTATCTGCCAAGTACGACACACTGAGAACCGGTACTTATACTGCCTAAAATGAATTAAATCAGTAGTCGCTTTTCCTTTCTTATATTATGGACAAATGTCTTTATCAAACCATATTTAAACATGTGTCCTTGCAAGCTTTTACAGTTTGAGCATATTAACTGTCTTTTCACAATGTGTTTTTGTAACATGGCTATTTCTTCGCTTGTCTTTCTTTAACATGAAATGTTAATGGGAAGCCTATTTTCTTCATTGTATACAAAAAAAAGTTTTTATTTACCTCACTGTTGATTCTGTGCTTTTTCACTATTCATGAACTAATCCAACAATTCAGCCCTACCTGTACGAGCCTGAATATTCAAAACAGGAAATCCTTGAAAGAGAAAGAATTAGAGACGATGTGGAATCAGATAAAAGTCCTGAGGATCACATCTCTGACATCTCGAAGAAGTCACACTACCAGCTGCACCTTCTCAGAGGTATTCTTTCTTTCCTCTCCTTCCCCCAGAATCTCTCTGTCTCCAGAGCTCTGGTTCTATCTAGGCTGGACTATTGCAACAGCCTCTTTCTAAATATGGCTGCTTCTACCCTCTGCCCTCTGCAACTCATCCAGGACAGGACTGCGAGACTTGTCCTTGGCCTCAAGCCCAGGGATTGTATCTCTCCAGGACTGAAATCTCTGCACTGGCTCCCAGTGGCTGTGAGGATTAAGTTCAAACCTCTATGCATTGTCCACAAGGCCTTTTGGGGCCTTGGCCTCAATACCTTCAACTCTCTCTTCCTAAATATCTTCCTTCTAAAGCTCTGCGCTCATCCACCCCAACTCCCTCAGGCTCAGTCGCTTCTCCAAGCAATGAGTTGGTGGTCAATCTCTTTCCTCGCCTGGGGCCTCCCTCTAGAACAGCCTCCCTGCTTCCCTGAAACTTGAGGAGAACCATCTCTGTTTCTGGAAGCACCTCAAAACCTTCCTCTTTGCTTCTGCTTTCTCTCCTCCTCTCCCCTGCTGAATGCCTGGCTGAAACTGTACTCGTTACCTGGCCACCCTCTGATCTCGGGCCCAGGTCCCCTCCCCTGCCAGTTACACACCTGCACTGCCTCCCTGGCAACCCCCGCCCTTGGGGGGACTCTTTTCTGTATCCCTTCAGTCGCCAGCCAGCACTTGACACCTGATGTCTGCACTTACCCTAGCACTTCCACCAGCTGGTACTACTTCTCTTATCGTTTTATTATTCTATTACCCCATGTACTGCACTGTCCCCCCCCCTCCACTCGCACTCTTAGAGACATTTGGTCATCTAACAGAAATTCTCTGCAGATCAAACACTATTCCAAGCAGAGAATGTATGGTCCATCTCTTTCCTCAGCATGAGCATTCTACCTGATCTCCTTGTTCCGGAAGATTCTCAAGACCCAACTTTACTCTTCTTCATTCCCTCCCACCTCCTGCTAATGCCTCTCCTCCCCAGTCGCATTGACTGGCTGCCTGGTCCCTTTTGAGCTCCTCTGGGCACCAGGCCTTCCTCACCCAGTATACCCCAGCACCCTGTCTTCCTGCCCCCATCAACCTGCACTTTCCCATTCTCGCCCCTTACCCCTGACAATCCTGGCGGGTTGTGCATCCCTACCGAGCCTAGTCCACCCCTGTCCTTGCACTTCGCATGTGGTCCTTACTCCCTGCTTCCCCTGGCAATTGCCCACCGGGACGCCCGTTAGCACTTGACTAGCCCCGTTGGCTCTTCTTCCCCTCCACACTTGTATGCCCCTTCTTGCCCCACAACTCCCTCCCACCCTATGTGAAAAACCAAAGGGTATCACAACCGCTAGTCCTCGGGGACTTCTCACCCTGGTGGCCAGGACATGGCCATCGCTTTTGGATTCAGTTCCTGGGGGTAAACCAGCGCGGAGGATCACCTGGGTGAGGGGTCTTCAGGGAGTGGGGATGAGATAGTCCATGGTGAGATGCAGTATTCCCCCCTCTTTTGGTCATCTACCCCATCCTATTTTTTGGGATTTTCCGAAGTCCCCCCTCCCTTTTTACACAAATACTGGGCTGAGGAAAAGGGTGACAGAGTAACCAGACTAACTCTCTCACATCGTACTGGACATGTCCCGTTAATCGGGTCAGGCACTTTACCCTAAGTGCATACACCGGATAGCAATTAGCTCTCCTTACACAAATAAAAGGTCATACCTAAAGACACTCTGAGCAAGGCAGAACACAAGAAGGAGCAGAACTACTGGAGGTTGTTGCCTTTGACAGACCGCGAAAGACACGTGGAGAAGGCCAGATCCCACAAGTGAAGATTGCATTGTGTTCCAAGGACGCCAGCGACCCTCCCGAGTGAACGGCAAAGTTGGGGAGGCGAGGTCAAGCCTGTGGTACTAACCTTGACTCGAAAATCAGAAATTGCCAAAGAAGAAAGAAGCGCACACATCCTGTGAGTTGTCAAGCGACCTGAGAGACCGGTGTGTGTCAAAGTGAATGAAGTAGCAATATCATATCACAAATGAAGGCTGAAACACGAAAAAAGGCAGATCTGTGAATGAACTTTAAAGTAAAATACAGCTGCAAGATCAGTGATACTAAGTAATGGAGTGGCCCGGGGGAAAGGAAGTAGCCCATTGGAAAGTCTCAGTGAAAGGTGCATTGTTTGAAGCTAAAGGGTGAACAAACCGCAAGTGAGAAAGTAAATGGTGAACATCGAGACGGAGTGGTCCTGCAGCAGTCTGTAACAAAAGCTGCGCACATTCAAAAGACTTCGAAATCCGCAAGTGGTCCGAGCCCGATTGAGGGACACCCGAAGTAGATTAAGATTGGGGAAAGGAGTCTCCCTTGCAACTTTATGTAAACTTTATCGCGAGAGGTCTGAGTTCGGCAGAGGGGGACCTATGAGAATTGTGCTGTGAAAGGTCTGAGACCGGCAGAGGGGGGACCTTTGTGAACATTTTGGTTGAAACATTATTTTGAAAGTCAGAGAAAATAACTTTAAACGTGGAAGGCCAGGTGAGCCTCGATCCATGGTTTTGAACTGTGTACTGCGCCGGAAACCGAGCCAGAGTGTCTCATCCAGCCTACAAGGATCACCTTACCCAGTAAGGCCGAACTTGGGGAGGAGAGCTGGTTCAGCCATACTATCATTTTAACACTCACTTTTCCTTTTGCATACATTCTTTATACACTTTTTGTATAAGAGATAGGACTGGCATTAGGTTTTTGTTAGTATAGGCCATTTTGATTTAACAGACTCCACAAGGACTGTTTTATTTATCATTTGATCGTCGAGACTACTCCCATCTTATTTATAGAGCAGAATAGGAGTTTCTTCAACTCCAACATTTTCAATAAAGGTTTTACAAATTGTATCCATTGTGTCGGTGTCAATACTAGTGATACTATGCCTACTCTACACCTAGCATTTTCCCTTCTGCCCAACCTACACCTCCCCCACTTCTCACTCCCTCCCCTTGCACTTCTTTTTACTGCTTTTGCATGATCCGAATGACAAGGCCTAGTATGACCGTTATTATTTTTTTTTCCTGCCCCACCACTTTTGTCTTGTGGCGCCCTGAAACCATTTTTTGTATAGGTGCTTTACAAATACCCAATAAATAAATAAATAAAATGAGGTCTAATCTCGCTGGAGAGCAGGAATCATGATAAGTGGCTGCAGATAGTAATAGACCAAAGGTTTATGTGCCACAGTGTTAGCCAACATTGAAATAACGAGCAACAGAATATGTCTTGCCAATTTTCCCTATGACCGTGCGCCTGTGGCCTTTGCACATTTACATCTTACTGTGGAGGCCTGCATGTAGAGGACAACCAAGCGTGGCATGCATCAATGCAGGAATCAATATGATTGCTGGAATAGATATACAGAGAAGCCAATAAGCCTTTCAAAACTGCACTCATTCGAGGCATATTGGAATTTTAATGTTTGTAAAAATGTTTTTCTTTTTATTGTTACTCACTGCACCTGTTGCCCGGGATGCAACTGTCACGACCCTAGCCCAAAGCCCCCTCTGGCAAACCCATTGGCCAGGTTGAGTCAGGAGTGGGGCCTCTAGAGCCTAGCATCCTCTTCAAAAGCCCTCATGGGGCCAGTCTGGCGCCTATGGCGCCAGGCTCATACACCATGAAAAACAATGTGCTTGGGAACTACTTTATTGTATTGTCAACCAACATGGAGGCATCCACATAGCTTGGTTCCCAAGAACCAAGCTATGCGGTCTAGTGTTTTGGGTGTGGTAGCCTAGGGACTACTTTACCTGGACTATTTTGTTGAGGCTATTTAAACCACACCCGAGCAAGACAACACGCTTTGCGTTACTTTGCAGCTTGCAACGTGACGCTCTCCGTGTCCAGCTATTCCCTCGAACCTCGGAGAAGCAGAACCTGCAAGGAGACAAAAGGAACATCATTAGCAGCAGCATTTTACCTGCAGTCTTCATCTTTAAACACTCGCAGCTACTGAGAACAGCTTCCTCGAATCTGCACGCCTCCCGGACAGAATGACCTGAAAGAGGAAGATAGAGGCAACATTAAAGAAAGTTGTAGAGACATTTACAAATTACGAACTGCTCAAAAGGCTTACCTGGCTGGTCGCCTCTCGGCTGGCACCACTCCGGACATTCCAGTTGCGCTGAAGAACACCGCGACCTACAAGGAAGGAAAACACAGGTTAGCAAAGGCAAGACATTAAAGCGCTGCACATAGCGCTTACTTACCGCATCATAGCGCTCTTAATGCACCATCATTTACCAGCGGGGCTCAACCAAGCCAGTTTGCCGCGCTGAAGCTCTGCATACCTAAGGGAGAAAAAAAGAGACATTTTAAACAAAGAAAGGCATGCAGGATAGCAACAAAACTAAAGAACAGCAATAAGACCTACCTGAACAATATCAAACGGGCCGGCGTCAGTGAAGTAACTGGACGGAAATCGTCCATGATAGACAACGCGCCCCTTCAATGGCAGGACGGAGAGCATGCCTAATTCTACCACAAGGTGAGGAGAGGGCACCAGAGGGACTGAAATCATACGGGGGTGGAGGGAGGATACTTACCCCAGTCGGTCAGTCCTGAACACAGTCCTCCTGTATTTTCAGGCAGAACCTTCCCCGCAGACCACATCAGGGCAAAGCTGAGAAGCATACCAGCGAGTAACCCGGCTGGGTGGCGTCCCTGTGTTACCAGGTGAGTGTAACAGCAACAGTCCACCCAGCCTGGTACGAAATCCCTCCCTGCCCCCCCCCCCCCACCCCACCCCACTCCCTTCCTGGTCCATCCATGCCGTGTCTGTATATTAACCCACCGCTTTTGTATTCGAATTCTGTTTATTTCAGATTGCCCCATTGCCCCACACTATCAATTCTGCCTTTTTTTCAGGAATCGCCCTATTGAAGTTTAGGAAAATCAAAGCCTGTCTGCACCTCGCCTAGGGTAATCTTTGAAAGAATATGTAAATGTTGTAAATATTTTCTTATGTGGGATACTTTAATTATTTCATTCTTTTTCACTGCAAACTAGCCGTTAATATTGTTCAATATTGTGGCATGTGTTCGCAAAACGTAACTCCCTCTGACACGCTGCGAAGGCTGGAGGAAGGGTTGCATTGTTATGCGTCCTTGAATTCACTGCACTAACAATTTGAAGGCCAAAATGTGTTGAATATCCACAAAGAAGTGATAAGTTTCACTATATTGAAAGCTTACGTAGGAATGTTAAGTTTCTATTACTGAGATCTGTCTTTCGAAGCGGTTTGTCATTCGTCATATAGGGAGAATGGAAATACAAGACACAATGTAAGCAAAGTTTTAAATAATATTTATGCCAGTGAGGATGGCAAGTGTGCTGTATGCTACATGATTCATGTTGTGAGGGACGAATGTTCAAATTGACGCCAATAATAGACATTGTACGTGTTAATAATAACTAATTTGATAGTTAACAAATATGTACTGTGTATATAAAATTATAAATTGGGTACTGAAATATTTGTTTGCATTCTCGATTTTACATTGTTATATTATCTCGATGTGAACCTGTCATGGGTACAGTTTACCGGTCAACGGCTTCTTCAACTGTGACAACCATTATCTGGGACGATCAATGGACACCAATCTGTCCTTTTGCAGTTGCAGTGATAAGGAACAACATGGCAGCCTATGTGAAAGTGTTGCATTTGCGATTCAAAACACTAATTTCTTCGCTGCAATAGAACCCCAAGTGTGTCTATCATAAATCAACGATGGAAGATAACTTTCTGTGAAGTATGCAAAGACTGGGATTAATCCATCGATGAATGGAATCAGCATTCTAGGATCACAGTAGAACCATGTGATGTTTGCTAGCTATAACCTTTGTTGAGAATAGTTACCCATGTTTTTGTGGACTTAATTACCTCTTTCAGCGTTATGTCACAATTAAAAGTACTTGTTACGCTGCCGACTATTGCTGTTTTCTTCTAAATAAACTGTTTTGATAATTTTTGTGAAATGAAACAAATGTTTTTCATAGGTTTGTGGATACAAGTGTTCATGTTCCTGTTTCTGCGTTAGATAACGTTATGACATTGGTTATGACAGGGTACGTTTGGCTACGCTGTCCACTAACATCATTAAAATAGGTGGAGCTCATGGTGAGGCTCTAGTGTTGTCAACTTGAGCGGCGGGTGAATTAGTGCTGCGAGGGCACTTGAACCTAGGGCGATGGATCAACAGATAGTTTAGCAAAAGATGGCGGTACCCGACTCGTCGTTTTTGCATGTGTTAAAGTGGGAAAAACTCAGGTAAATTGCATTGGAAATTTTTAAGAAGGATTGATGTATGCTCTAAAATACATGCCCATCAATTGGGCCAATAAAATGTATGAAACATTTTCCTCATGATGATTCAGGCACTCTCCATAGCTCTCCCTGTTGAACAACTTGTAAACCTACTCCTAATGCAGGGCAGGCCAGGCCACATTTTTTCCGAAAATGCTGCACAATGCAGCAAAGGATTAGGGAATTCAGTATCCCCAAATTGTTCCCAGAATGATGGGCTTGCACAAAGCATGGCCAGAAAACCCAAATGAATTAGCACGGTGGTGTGCCTTCATCACCACCACTATGTGGTCAGTCTTACATCTTATAGAATACTTTTGCAGTCGAAGTACATAATGATCTTGAGGAAAGGGTTATCAAGAAAAAAAAGACACGTTCCCAAAACAAATTCCCACAACAGAATTAATCTGTCCAATGACATGCCCTCAAAAATCTAAGGGATGACAAAAACATAATTACAAAGAAAGTAGGCAAGGGTGGAAACATCATCATGAATACATGTGTCTACATCAGTAAAGCATGTCAACAACTCAATGATGCTAACCTTTACAGGAAACCGACACCACCGTCCAGTAGGAAGACTTTTGGGAAATTAAGCCAAGGACTTAGAAATTACAAGTTTTATTAGTTCAAGGCAAATTATCCTACCGGTTTGCAAAAAAACCTGTTGGAGCCTCTATTCACTTGCAAAATGTAACAAAGGGGAAGGCCTTTCCCTTCTTGCTGACCAATAACAAGTGGACTTGGACCACTGACTGAACACCCGTCAGAATATATTGACAAACTACAACTTCCATTTGTTTTAATATGGACCTATACTCATGAGATGGCACATATGTCCTTAACAAAATGCAAAAAATAGCATGGGATAATCACTACACTCTAGGTCAGATTGGATATGAAATTCCATGTGAGGAAGGTAGGGTATCAATAGTAGACACAGACCCAATGAATACAAGGTTCGAAAACCTTTACTTACACTTTTGATTGGTTTGGTTGGTAGAATTCCTAACTGGCCCTAACTCTAAAATGGGAGTAATCCCGACCATTAAACAATAACACACACATCCATGTCTGTCTGGTCAAAATAAAAGGGGCCTACACTAAGAAAACGTAACTTCGTCCTCCTTCTTAGAATACCAAATACGATAAGGGAATACCAAATGAAAATAGCGTGTCAAAAGAAAATGTCAGAATGGCTTTAGCACCAACTCCCTTCCCCAGGTTCAACCCTACGGGGTCTCTCAAACAACAAAGGATGGGTGGATGGCACAGTTCTGTCAGTCTTGCACACTTTGGCTTACTGGTATGATTCAACATTTCAATCTTAGGCTTTCAACTTCTGGTAGTTCAATCACTTCCTTCGGCTTTGCCATCAATACTCAGTTTACATATTCTGAATTTCGTACAGTTCTGCACAGGCTTCCCTCTCCCGCGCTCGAACCTGTTTTGTTTTAGTTTATCACACAATTTCTCACAGTTCTGCAAAGGCTCCTCTGCCGGATTCGAGCCTGACTCTTCTTCAGAGGGCAGGGGGGTCCCTTCCCCACGTTTTAACTCATGTATGTTTCTCTGTCAAAGACTTTTGAGACTGCAAGGAATTTACATAGACCTCTGCATGACCACTTCGACCTGTATGTCAACAATCCTTAAATTCACCTTTAACAACATCTTTTGACACCAATACTTCTTTGTACTTATGATTTTTACTCTTGAGTCTGCACTCTTATCTCATAGATAATACCAAAAAGTCTTGGTATTTGTAGTTCTTGTTATCTGTTAGTTTCAAAATTCAAATTCAAGACCAATTGTAGTTCTTAATCTCCTTAACTCCTCTTGGCCTTTTACCACAGTTATATTTTACTTTTACCTTCTTGCCATATTTTACAGTTCACAAATGTCACTTTTCTCTTATTCAACTTTCTTTCCTTAGCGCAGCTTCCTTTGACCACAGCTTGCAATATCTTTCAAAATCCCAAAACATTTCACAGAGACTTTTGAATGTGCGACTTCATCTCGCAGGACCACTCTGCTACTTTGTATACTTGTCTTTCATCACTTATTGTGTTCATTCGCGTTTTATCGGCACACGTGCAACCTTCACATTTCAAATGGCAGTCACTATCCCTCCCTTTAACATCAACCAGATGTTTGTTTCCCTCGATAACTCACTGGCTATATTAATTGGGTTTCTTTCATCTATTTCCTGCAGTTCAAGGCCGCTACCAACGCCTCTTCTGTTTTGACCCAACTCTGCCATTCACTGGAAGTGTCGTGGGCTGCTTTCTGGCAACCTGGAGGTTTCTCTCCTCCACTTGCTTGGCTTTTCGAATGTTCTCGGCCGCCCGAATGCATGGACATCTTGCCTGGCTTCTCCTAGCCTTCCACCTTCCACAGCCTGGTTCACATCAGCCTCGGAAGAGCTGTTCCTTCTCGTAGCCAGCCTCGCTCAAAGTGTGCATGTGCGTGCCTCCTTTTATCTTCACAGCGAGTGGCAAGTGTACATTGTTAGAGTTACATGCCTGGCCTCACTACAGGAACAGGGCCAATGCAAGTCAGGGGATGTACTCCTTCTAACCTCTTCCTCGGTGCAGTACTTTTGTCAAGGTAAAGGGGGGAGGAATTATGGGAGTGGTACTTTTCCATATAATAAGTAGGGATAGGAGGTAAATAAGTTGTGGCAAAAGGGGGATACCATGTCTCTACTCAGGTGACCCTCCCTCGCTTGTCCACCCAAAGGGTCGGCACCCAAAAGCGATGGCCTTACCCTAGCCACCCGAGTACGGGATTCCCCAAGGACTAGGTTGCTAAACACCCTCTGGTTTTTCACACCCCCTATAGCAACACTGATTATGGCTTGGGCATACTTACAACAAAATACATTATTGACAAGAGATCTGCATCATGCTATGAACAAGATGCTCTTGGAATGTCTCTTTCCACCTTACAGCACAATGCATCTAAAGTGAACAAAGAGTACTTTCTGCAAACCTAAGCAACTGTGACAGAGACATGTTGTGTCCCTTTACTTGCAAACCTAGCTATCGGGTACCTTTCCTCTCTTCTATCTCTCTTTCTACTTGTGGTGTTCCCCAGAGGTCTAACCTCTCTCCCTGGTATCTCACTGGCACCTCTTGCCCACTGCATCTCTAGCTTCTGCTCTAACTTTTGGTGTTATGCGGAGGACACCCAGCTCTCTTCAGTCTCCCCTCAGGCACTTCTGCTCCTTCTCTCAAGATTGCCTGTCTGCAATTCAGGAATGGTATGCCTCCAACAATCTTTGCCTTAATGCCAGTAAGATGGAGATCCTCCTCTTCGGGACACCTGCTCCCTCCTTTCCCCTTTCACTCTGGCCACCGACCCTGGGCCCTCTACCTGCTCCTTAAAGTGGGGCTAAGAACCGTGGGGTCATCTTCGACTCCACCCTCTCTTCACACATCAGATCTCGGGTGTCTCTAAGAAGTCTGCACCTCCTTAGAGGTATTCTTCCTTTTCTCACTTTCTCCCAGCAGCTCTCTGTTTCCAGAGCCCTGGCCCTTTCTTGGTTAGACTACTGTAACATACTTTATCTACCTGCCTCTACCCTTGGCCCTTTACAACTTATCTAGGACAGGACTGCAAGTGGCCTTGGCTTCAAGCCCAGGGATCGTATCTCTCCAGCACTGGAATCTCTCCACTGGCTCCCTGTGGCTGGAAGGATCAATTTCAAGACCCTTTGCATCGTCCACAAGGCTTTCTGGGGCCAGGGCCCGTACTACCACCAACTTTCTCTTCCTAAGCATCTTCCGTCTTGAGCCCTCCGCTCAGCCATCTCCAAATTTCTGATGGTCTGACGCTTCTCCAGACAGAGAGTTGGGGGTAGATCCCTTTCCTCTGCTGGGGCCGCCCTCTGGAAAGGCCTCCAGGACTCTCAAACTTGAGCAGGACATCTCTGGTTCCAGAAGCAACTCGAGACCTTCCTCTTCACTTATACTTTCTCTCACCCTCTCCCTTGCTGATGTGCCTGTCTGCTCCACACATTGGTCTCCTGGCCACCCACTCAACTCAGATCTAGGCTTCTGCATGTCCTGTTGCCCTTGCACTTCTTCCGGGCCTCCCTTACACTTACGGGTCTGTATGTGCAATCCTACAGTCTCCCGATTCTCTGCGCTTATGAGCCAGTTACTGGCAGCACTTATGCGCTACCTGCACTTTCCCCTTCTCCCCCCACCCCCAGCACTTCTCCCCTTCTTCCCCACGGCATTTGCGCAATCTGAATGACACAAGGCCTAGTAAGATCGTTGTTTTGTCCTCCCTCTGTCCTCCCTTCCTTGTCTTGTAGAGCCTAGAACCACTTGTGTACCGGTGCGTTATACATGACGTATCAGATCATATCATTAAAGAAACTTACAGCCAAAACAAGACCTCATATGACAAAGACGTACCGTAGATTAGATTTATGAATGATATTCATATGGCCTGGAGTGACCCTCAAACATCATTAAGCAAATATTTAGAATGGCTTCATATGAACCTTGTTAAACTAACATTTTACTGTGACAGAGAGCAAAAAAGGACTGAGTTTGTCAGCAAAATGTATATCATAATGTTGCAGTATAGCTGCCATCAACCACCTTACAACTTTGAATCTGCAGCGGCTCGCAAAGAAACTGCAAATTGAGACCCAAATTCCTCTGAACTAGCCTTTCAAGCCAGGAAACGCAGTAGCATTGGGCTAACTAACCCAGAGACATTTATACTGAATTCAAATTAAGCTTGCGTTTCAGGTTAGATTGTATGCATTATGGTTGTCAAATGTTTAAACGCCCTGGTGCTCGAGTCCAGGCTACTACAATAGAAGCTATCCACAACACTGTAAGAACATATTGAGGGTCTAACGTCTTTCAGTCTAATCACTAGTAAAGGAAGGTAAGAATTCCTAGAGCGTTGTGGATATATTGAGTTTTAGCCAAGCTGAAGAGAAGACAGAAGCCAGCCACAGGACATATATTCTCAAGAGAAGGAGGGATAGTACCTCCTTAAGGTCAATGCAGTCAAGGGGAGTTGGCTGCCCTCTGCAAAACATATAAAATATGATTGTAATTATTTATTTTGGATTTCTCGTAGACATCTTTTTATCTGGTTGTACTTTTATGTTATCTATTTGCATTGAATTTACTTTATGTAGTCTTGATGGGTTAATAACCAGAAATAAAGAACTAGGACTGTCTGAAGTTGTAGCAGTTTGTAAGCGATGGCTGAAGGGACAGGTGTCTTTCTTCTAGGTAGAAATAGTATAAAAGCAGTTAAAGGTTATTTAGGAGTACACAATAAATCATTAAAATACTTGTAGTTATCTCCTTCAAAGGGGTGAGAACCTGAAAAAGTCTCAAGCCCTTAAGAGTCGACCCAAGATGAGAAAGCTGTTCTCTATTAACAGGACATTGTGACTGCATCCAAGATGAAGAGGCTTATACATAGGCTGTATTATGAAGCTAAGCACCCATGAGAGCCCTGCCTCAGCCTAAGAAGAGTCCTGCCTCACACCACTATAAGCATCCCCATAATGTCCTAGAAGGCCACACGGACCTCAGGAAGCCCAGTCAGGGGCTTTGCTCCAGAAGACCCATGGTTGAAAACCCACCATCATTTAATAGCGCCCACATTTCCTTTAAGCTTTTCCGACTAGAGCCTGACTGCTCATGGCCGTTCAGTGCAATTAGAAAGGCTATGGCCTCCCATTTTGTTCGGCATAGGTTCAACAATCCGAAGTTCGGACTGGCACATTGGCAATGTGGAAGGATTAAAGGCCTTCACCACTGCTGAGCCATGGATAATTGCGAGAAACCTGAAGGTGTCTCCCTGCCTAAACCTCGGGAATCTTTCATCAAGGTGGCCAGGACAAGAACCTTGCCATTGGAACCAGTTCCTGGGAGTGGACCAGTGAGGGAGGATCCCCTGGATGGGGGTCCTCGGGGAGTGGGAGTAGGACACCGACAGGTGAGACGCGGTATCCCACTTCCTTTAACACCTTTTCCCCATCCTCTCAAATAGGACATTCTAAACCACTGCCCCGCCCCCTTTTCCGACACAAATACTTTTGCACGACACAACGGACGACGGACTAACACTAGAGCTGTTTACCTGACATGTCCCAATACCAGGGTCAGGCAAAGTGAAGCAATTGATCAGAATCACACACACACACACACACACACACCCGACTACCCTTTCCCTTCCCCACAGGGATAAAAGGTGGAGCCAGAGAGCACGGTACGAGCAAGACGAGAAAGACGCAAAAGGCGAATACGGCAGACAGAAGGAGGAGACAGCTATGAAACGGCAGTTCAAGAGAAGGAGAAAGGCGGCGGGAAGCGAGAGGGTGGTGTGGAGAGAAGTAACCATGCCCTTTTCGTCCCAGACCCACGGATCCTTTGTGGAGGTGAATCTAAGACCGCAGACAATAGCCCGAGTGTCATTTTGCATATGTCAATGGTACACAGGGCCTGCCTATGTTGATAAGGCAGAGTAGAGGAGGCTCCCGCGTCTGTGGTACCATCCTTGACTCCAAAGAAGCCCAAAGGCATGCGGTTAAGCAAAGCCAGTGAGTCGAGGGGAGAATCGATAAAAGCCGGAAGGTGTTGAGTGAGAATCGCAAAGTCGGAAATTTTAACATATTTCATTGAACTGCAATTGAACTGTAAAGGGTGAAAAGGGGAGACCAGCTGAAGAGGGGAAACCGGCAACACGTGGGTGCTCAGTCAAGGAGCACTGGTTACTCCCCACTAGAAAAGAACTACAGAAACCAGAAGGCCAGCAAAGAAATTAAAAGTGGTCATACTCGAGGGTCGAGCAAAAGCCCAGTACATTCGAAAGACTGATTTGTGAATTGGCATGAAAGCAAGGAAAGTGAATCCCGTATGCGAAATAAGAAAAGGGATGCGACTCCTGGGAACATTTGAAACAAGTAAAAAGGGGCAGGATTCCCGAGAATATTTAATACTAGTAGAAAGCACAGAGAAGGGTCAGAGCCCGGACGATGGAGATCCGGGGTGAAGCTAAGACAGGAAAAAATACTAATTTGGGAAAGGGTCAGCTCAGAAGAGGGGGACTCATGGGTGAATCGTTATCACCCTAGCATACATTAAGTTGTTATTTTTGGTTATCTGAACACATCAGGTCCCGAAGAGACTGTGTATTGTATGGCCCAGATCAGGACAGAGACACACAGATGCTCCCGCACCCCACCTGGAGGGAATACGGAAATTCAGCGACTCACTTCCAGACAGCAATGCCAATTAACCAATCCAGTAAAAATTTCACGCCTCTGCATACTCCTCTCAAACTCTAACCACACAACCACAAGCCTACAACGTAACAAACCGCACAAACGGGGCCGTGGCTTGGCAGCCATGCGATGGAGTGGAAATCCGAGGCTCCCACATGATCCGACAGATGATCCGTGTATGCTGAGATAATGGAGGCTGATAAATCGAGAAAAAAAAAACAGCAGCAGAAGGTGTCAGAAGGTACGGGGCACAGCTGTTTGAAATCCCAGAAAGAAATCGGATCGAGATCAGCCCAGGACGACGGCCGAAGCTCTCAGGAGGACGGCACACAAAATGACAAAATGGCAGGTTCGGCAGAGGGGGCACGGCCAGTGAGATGAGAACCGCTACAAGACGGAGTGCGGAGCGCATAGAGGGGGCGAACCAGCTGGGAGCCCACCCATCGGCTGTGGGCAAGAAGTGACTACAGCTGGTACCCGCAGGCCGTGGAGGACGGCGGACCAGCGGTGGAGAGCCAGACGAGAGCCGGCAGGGGTCCGCGCAGACAGTGCACATACGGACGCCAGCAGCTGAGAGGGGGCAGGTGGTGAGGGCCCTCTGGCAGAAGGGCACCGGAGACGACCTGCAGTCGCAGGCGGAAGGTACCGCAAAACACCTGTATCAGGAGACGGCACCCGTGGGAAGCTCCTGGATCCACGGGGAGCTGCATCTAAAGGTGGGCATTGGAAGGAGAAAACGCGCGGCCCTGGACGGATCATCGTGGTTCGCTTGGACGGCACGGATGAGACGGCCCAGACAGAGGAACACATCACCAGAGGATAGCCCGGGAGGCGGAGAGGCACGGTAAGGCCCAGTGGTGCCTGGGGAGAAGAGGAATAGAAGCCTAGCGTCTGAGAAGACGGCAGAAGGTGGGAGTCCACAGAGAGGCGTGGGGGCAACAGCCCAGAACAAGATGGACACAGCAAGCACACAATTGCGTCGCTGGCAAGGGCCCCCCTCGGGAACACTAGCACCCCCGTGTGCCCCTTGGGAGGTGAAGAAGACAGAGCATACTGAGACACCACAAGAGGGAGAAGAAAAGAGGGAAGAAAAAAAATAAAAGCCCCAGCAACAGTTGCATAGTCCAGGAGCCCGCTGGTAACATGAGCCAGCAGGGACCGCGGGGGCGGAGTGGGGGCACCCCCGGAAAGCAGCGTAGCCAAGAACACTGCATGAACATGCTGCTCCTTGCAGATTTCGTAAGGGAAGACGGCGCATGTTACGTGAGAGGCCACAGTCCACAGGCCTAACAACTTATCACAACAGTAAGCAAATCATAGAGGGCCATAGGAAAGAGACTAGACACTGGATAGCGCCGGCCTGGCACATAAGATCCAAAATAGCGTGGAGGCTGAAACCATCCGACTCTGTGGTACGGCAGGGGGGGGGCTATACCAGGGAGGAGCCTGAAGTGAGAGGTCACACGACGACTAATAAGTACTCACGGAGTCGGCAGTGGGGGCAGACCACTCCTGCAAAACAAACCCATGAGAGGGGCCGGGGCCTACTGGTGCATGATTGTGCAATGGCCAATGAGAAACTGCCTCTGAATATGCACCAACGCATGACACCAACGGCAAATCGGGGGTCGCAACAGACACGGGAATAGCCCGATCCAGATGGACAAGAAGACACATAGCCCCGCTGGGGTACAGTGGCCTCCATCATACAATGGTGGCAGAGAGGGGTAAGGAAGAGAGAGCCACAGAGGTGCTGGAGTGAGGGAGGACAACCCGTAGCACTTGAGGCACGGGTGCGGGCAGATGGCGGAAAATAGGCAAGAAGACGCCGCAGGGCATGGTGACCAGGGCACAGTGCGTGGGCGGCCACAACTCTCGAGCCCAAAACCAGTAACCTATAATCAGGAAAATAGAGTCCTGTATTGAGGCACGGATAACGGCACAGATACACGGAGACAGGAAGCCCAGCAACGGCGGGGAGGAGGCAAGACTGGGGCCCCGACGCAGGAGACGAGAGATCCCCAACGCAGACATGTCAGAAAAGCAGAGAGGGGGGAAAGGAAAACAAACGAGCATGAAGGCGTTTGCTCGGAAAGCAGAAGCACCCAAGGCAGAGGCTCCAATGGTGGGCCACAGTGTAACAGTGTCATGATGCCTACCCCTGGAGCACCAGGCCAGGCCCAGCACCCCCGGAAGCAGGCATCATGCCCTCGGGTAAAAGCCCAGCGGCCCCTTATAGGGGCTCTTTGGACTCAGTCCTGGCATCTTTGGCGCCAGGCTCATGTTGGACATCAGTCCTGCCGCCATAGGCGCCAGGCTCATAAAGGGAGGTGTTTTGTGCACTTACCTGATGCAGACCATGCTGCACGCTTCAGGCCTCCCTGAGACCTGAAAGGGACTATTTTTTCATAGGGACTATTTTTTCACTCGGGCGTGGCCAGGGAAGGATACATACCTAGTTGGGGTAGGATACATACCTGGGACTTCTTTGGAGGCTATTTAAGCCACGCCCAGACAGCAGCTCATGCTTCGCGTTGTTCTGCTTCCTGCAGCTTAACGCTCACCGTGTCTGCTCCTGCTCCTGGACTCCAGCCACGCCCGCCTCGAACCTGGAAGACCTGCAAGGAAGGAAGAGAAGAGAAAGGTGAAAACCAAGGACTATTTCAAACTTCTTACCTGCATCCAGAATCTTCTCGCCAGCATCCCTGAAGAAAGACTTCCATTTAAAAGCATCCCGTTGCTCGCTGCAGCGCCACGCTTCACTCACCTGTCCTCGAGACATCTCCCGGCTCCATCGTGGCTGTAAGCATCGGACGCCACATTTCTGCACCTAGGGGAGATAGGAAGAAACAAAAGGTGAGCAGAAGGAACACAGAAGGAAAGCCTGATTAACAGCCATAATACTTACCGGCTTTTCTTCCACATTTCAGGTCGGCCCCGCCCCGTTGGCAGGTACCGTACCCCGGCCCCTATGGGGAAAGGACAAGAGACATTTCTGGGGAATGATGAGGACATTTAGAGGGATCGCCCTCATCACTACTCACCTCGGCAGTTTAACCCCTCGACGCATCGCCTTCATTCTGCACCTGAAATAAAGGACAGATCACAGGTTAGAAAGACAACATAAAGGGGGCCTCACTTGAACTTTGAACTTTCATACTTACGGCGCATCGCTCAGGAAAGTCAAGTGGATTTTGCTAGCGCCATTCTGAAAACCAGTGAAGTAACTGGACGAATGCGCGCCCCTGCACCAGAAGCAGGATGGAGAGTTCATCCTTCCAAACCCTAAGGTGAGCTTAAACCGGGGTTTGGAGGAAGTTAGAGAGGAACGAAGGGGGAAAGGGGGGAGCTAGCACGCTATTCTGCAGACTGTTAATCCCCTTTCTCATCTACAGAAGGATATTCCTACGGGCCAGGCAAGCACGATTTGGAGGTTCTGTCCAATTGGTGTTCCGGGTCCTGCGCATCACGCTAGAAGAGGCCACAGCAATCCAGACTAGACCAGCGCCCCCGTGGGAACCAGGTGAGCGTTACAAACAGATACAGAGCTGACCGAGAAAGCGAAAAAAGAGGGACGAGTTCTGGAGGATATAGCGGCGCTGAAAACTTTGCTTGAATTCAAAATGGTGCGCAGTGATAGTGGACGTGGGCCTCCTGTGCCAGGATGTGAGGAATCTGTCAGAAAGAGTCAGTGCAGCAGAGCAACAGATGCAATCTAATACAGCAAACATAACCTCCACTCACAGCCAAATGACCGAGGCGCTGGACCGAATACGAACTTTGGAACAGAGGGCGGAAGACGCAGAAGGAAGGGTCAGGCGTAACAACAACGTACGCATCGTGGTGCTGCCGGAGGGAGAAGAAGGCAGGGACCCCACAGGGTATATCGAGAACCTACTGCTTCAGGAGGTGGGTGCAGGGAACCTATCCCAAGGTTTCGTAATGGAGAGAGCGCACAGGGCCCTGACCAGGAAACCTCGACCAGGGTCACCCTCGAGACCCATGATAGCAAATATCATGAGCTTTAAAGACAGGGAAAAGATCCTGATGTTCTCAATGGAGGGTGGGGTCATAACGAGAAATGCAACCAGAATAACTATGTACCCCGACTATACGGTACAAGTGCAAAGGCGCAGGGCGCAACTTTGGGCAACAAAGGAACACCTCAGAGCTGCCAAGGTGCGATTTATGCTGCTATACCCGGCGAAACTTAAAGTACTGCACAATGGCAGAACATATTTCTTTGAGACCACGATAGAGGCCCAAGAGTGGATGGACCAATAGGGGACCCCACAACTGAGAGATAAGGAAGAGCGTGACAATCGGAGACCTCCCTCCCCCGATAACCTGGGAAGAAGACACGGATATAAGAGTAGCAGTTTAGAGACTTGAATCAGTAGTTAGCCAGACGCGGGACGCCAAGACACACAGAAGCGACCGCGCAGGAGGACATAATTTATGATGCCAGTTTCAAGGCACCATGCCGCAGCGAGTGGGAGGGGTGCACCCCAGAAGCGGTGGAGCCCGAGCAAGGGGGTTAGGGGGCTGGGCATTGGTTTATAGTTATACGAGTTGTGTGGTTAGTTAGGTTAGGAGAAGGCATTGGAGGAGGAATAAGCATGAAACAACCAGAACACGGCAGGGGTAAAAAGAGAAAACAGACTGAGCTGCGCCCAGAAGTGAAAGATCGAAGAGACATTGCGAGGAGGGTAGACCCAGAAACGCCAGATATTAGACGAACAATAGCCCACAAGCCCATGGGAAGACACTGGCCGCCGGAAACAGCAAACAAATGGGCCAGGAAGTTTTGAATGTGGTCACATGTAATGTCAGGGGACTGAATGCATGCGTCAAAAGACTGAGGGTCTATGCCTGGTTAAACAATACAAAAGTCCATATAGCAATGCTACAGGAGATGCACTTGACGGCGGAAAACAAGCCAAGATCGCCAAGAAGAACAAGTTACTTCTTACCTGGTAACGTTCTTTCCACTAGATGTTCCTCCGACGTATTCCTTATCTTTGATAATACGTTTCCAGCTTGCTGGCCTCGGAAATTTTTTCTGTAGAGGGCGCTGCACGTCGACGTCCGCCGAGTCGATGTCCCTCGACGGCCGCCGTATCGGCGCCAACGTCACCATGCCCATAAATAGACACGCGCTGCGTCCGTTGCTCAGTTCCGTTTTGTAGTATAAGAAAAGACATGCCTGAATCGGTTAGTAACCTTGAAGGAGCGAAAGCTGCAACCACAAGGGAAGTTATCACTGCGGGGATGGATGGGAGGGGCGATAAGGAATACGTCGGAGGAACATCCCGTCGAAAGAACGTTACCAGGTAAGAAGTAACTTGTTCTTCGAAGGGATTGTGTCCTTCGACGTATTCCTTATCTTTGATAGACTCCCATAGCAGTGGTATGTAATTGGAGGAGGGAGTGATAGTGTTATGTATCCCTTTAGGGATGGACCGAGTGTCATACGGCCTTGCCAAATCTGGTCTCTTGAGCAGTGGAGGAATCCAGATTGAAAAATGTTGTGAATGTATGTGCGGACGACCATGTGGCAGCCGCACATATGTCCCGGACCGGTACCCCTCTCTGGAGAGCCGAAGAAGCTGCGATACCCCTGGTTGAATGAGCCCTGAGGTTTTGGGGTGGCTCTTTCCCTGCTAGTCTATAACATTCCAGGATGGCCAAGATAATCCACCTGGAGATGGTTTGTTTTGTTATGGGTAGTCCCAACTTGTGACCTGAGTATCCTACAAACAGCTGGTCTGCTTGCCTGATCCTAGCCATTCTGTTGATGTAAAAGCTGAGAGCTCGCCTAGGGTCCAGCCTGTGTAGCCTTTCCTCCTCTTTCCCCGGATGGGGAGGAGGGTAGAATGAAGGCAAGGTAATTTTCTGAGTAATATGGAATTCAGAAACCACCTTTGGGAGAAAATTAGGCTTCACCTGAAGGACAACCTTATCCTTGTGGAAGATTGTATGTGGGGGTTTACAGGAGAGAGCTTGTAGCTCACTCATCCTCCTAGCAGAAGTTAGTGCTACCAATAGGACAGTTTTAAGTGTGAGAAATCTCAATGCGCAAGAGTGAAGTGGCTCGAATGAGTGCCCATTAAGAAGTTTAAGACTAAATTTAAGTCCCATAATGGAACCTGGAATGGTTTTGGAGGGTAAACATTAGTAAGACCCTTGAGAAATTGTACCACGAGAGGAATTTTGCAATACGATGGTTCCTGCGCAGTGCGCTTGAAGATAGAAAGCGCTGCGAGATAGCCTTTTACAGTGCCAACTTGAAGGCCTGAGTTTGCCAAGTAGAGTAGAAACGATAACACTGTTGGTGTACCACATGAAAAAGGGTCGATATTCTCTTCCCTACACCAGCTGCAAAACTTGTTCCAACGGCAGCGGTATAAAGACTTTGTTGCTGGTCTTCTGGCCGAAAGCAACACCTCCATGACGTCATCAGGGAGATCCCAATCCTTGTACCTCAACCTTTCAGAAGCCAAGCGTGAAGGTTGAGGGTTCTGGTGTCTGGATGGAGAACCTGACCTCCCGTCTGCGAGAGAAGATTCTCTTTGAGTGGAAGACGGATTGGAGGACAGATGGACATATCTAGAAGGTCTGGGTACCACGTTCTCCTGGCCCAGTCCGGGGCAATTAGGATCATGGTTTTCCGGAATCTTCTCAACCTCCTGATCATTTGAGGAACAACAGGGACTGGTGGAAACGCGTAGAGGAGTGGAAACTCCCAGTCCACTACGAACGCGTCTCCTAGAGCACCTCTCGGGGGAAATTTCCTTGAACAGAACAGATCGCACTTCCTGTTGGTGCTTGTGGCGAACAGATCCACCTGAGGGGTTCCCCCAAAGGGCGAAGATCTCTTGAAGGACTTCCTGAGCTAGCTCCCATTCGTGGGAGACTGTGCGCTGCCTGCTCAGAGCGTCCGCTGTCAAATTCTTCTCTCCGGCTAGGTGGACTGCCGATAGAGAGATTCCTTCCCGAATTGCCCAAAACCAGAGCTGCATAGCCCCTCTGCACAGTGGCAGTGATCCTATGCCTCCTCTTTTGTTGAGGTAGCGCATGGCTACCGTGTTGTCCGCCATTATCAGGACATTTCTCGCCTGTACTGATGGCAGGAAAGCTTTCAGCGCTAGTCTGATCGCTCTCAGCTCTAATAGGTTGATATGTAGTCTGGACTACGATGGAGACCAACGACCGCTGATGGTCAAGTCGTTGGTATGGGCTCCCCACCCTGTGAGCGAGGCATCTGTGACTACTGTTATCTCCGGCCATGGTTGCCAAAACAGTTCTCCTTTCAAGATGTTCTCTGAATAGGCCCACCATTGAAGGTCGTGGGCTATCTTGTCCGGAATCCGGAGGAGGTCTGACATTATCCCTGAGAATTGTGACCACTGACTTCTCAGTGCCCACTGAAGAGATCCCATTCTCAGACGAGCCTCTGGCACAAGGAAGATGCAGGATGCCATGAGGCCTAGCAACCTCAAAAAGTCGAAGGCTGGGAGACGCTGGGCATTCTGAAACTTGGTGACCATCTGTAGAATATCTTGAGCCCTCACCTCTGGTGGCGAGGCTTTTCCCAGGTAAGTGTCCAGGACCGCTCCAATGAACTGGAGTCACTGAGATGGTATCATCTGTGACTTCTTTAAACTGAGGGAGAAGCCCAGTCTGTGAAGGAAGAGGCAGACATAATCTAGCTGGGTCCGGGCATGTTCCGAAGATACGTCCCTGATCAGCCAATCGTCCAGGTAGGGATAGACGTGGATCCCTTCCCTCCTTAGACTCGCCGCCACTACTGACATCAGCTTGGTGAAGACCCTAGGGCGGAGGTCAGCCCAAATGGCAGAACTCGAAATTGATAATGAGAGTTGCCAATTGCGAACCTCAGTTATTTCCTGTGCTTGAGATGGATTGGCACATGGAAATAAGCACCCCGAAGGTCCAGAGATACCAGCCAGCCCTGGAGCTGGAGGGCCTGAAAGATCTGAGAGAGAGTTACCTTCTTGAACTTGTCCTTCCTGAGGAACTTGTTCAATTCTCGTAAATCCAGGATGGGTCTCAGTCCTCCGTCCTTCTTTGGTATGAGAAAGTAGGGGGAGTACCAGCCCTTGTTCCCATCTGCTACAGGTACCGGTTCTATGGCACCTTTCTCTAGCAGGTCCATAATTTCCTGCAAGAGGAGCGGATCTGGAACTTTTAGGGAGCTGTTCCCCAGTGGATGACTCTGAGGGATGTGTAGAAAGGGTAGGCAGTAACCTTGGGCAACTGTCTCCAACGCCCAAGCATCTGACGTTATAGCCTGCCATTCCGTCAGATGGCGAGTTAACCTGCCCCGTACAGGTGTCTTGTGTGCAAAGGTCTCAGAGTGGTTTGGGGGCAGCTGATGCAGATGCCGAGGGTAAAGAGGCACCTGCTGCTGCTGCGGTCTTAGTACCTTTGACCTGTCCACCTCGGGTGGATCTCCTTTGGCCTCTTTGAGCCGGCTGTTCTCTGCCTTTTCCGAATGCGGAATAATAGCGAAAGGACTTTCCTCTCCCAGAGGTTCCTGAGGGGCGAAAAGGAGTTTGGCGGATAGCAGCTCCTAAGGATTTTGCTGCTGCTTTAGAAGTCTAACTTTTCCAGACTGTCATCAGCCTTTTTTCCGAATAATGAAGAGCCGTCAAAGGGCATATTCAAAAGTCTGGCCTGTACATCTGGAGCTAAGCCAGACTTTCGCAACCACGCATGCCTGCGGATTGTTGCACTAGCCGCCATGGCCCTGCTGATACTGTCAGCGGAATCGATGCCAGTTTGAACAGACTCGCACATGGCATCTTTGCCATCTTGAATGATGTTAAGGAAGGCTTCCTTCTCCTCTCCATCGGGTATGCAGTCAGCCGCTGATGAAGCACACTGCCATAATGTGTGACTGAACCTGGCGAGCGTACAGGTGGTGTTGATGGACTTCAACCCCATACTACAGGGAGAGAAGACTTTCTTTGCCATAGAGTCGTACCTCTTGTCATCCCTGTCCTGTGGGACAGTAGGGTAAGCAGTCCTACTTCTGGATGAAGTTGCCGCTTGAACCACCAGGCTCTCTGAGGTCGGGTGTTTTGACAGGTATTCAGGGTCAGCAGCCGCTACCCTATACTTTGTCGATAGTCTTTTATTGACTGTTGGGATGACTTCGGGAGTTTCCCAACTGGATGCAATTTTTTTTGTAGGGCTGCATGGAAGGGGACCACCGGGTCCTCCTGTGGGCCTTTGTCCAATACATCCGTTAGATCATCCTGTTGTAAAACAGGTGAAGGCGCAGACCAACCCATAAACCCAATTATTCTTGCCATCAGGGTTCTATATGGTGTTTCGGCATGTTCCCCTGGGTCTGGCTTTACAAATTCCACTTTTGGGGAAGTGTCAAGTCCACTGGCCTCATGAAGTGAGTCCTGTAGTTCCTTCAGCCTCCTTTCTTCAGAGGTGAAATCCTCTGCAGCAGGCAGTGTGGATCTCTGTAAACCAAAAGTTTCTCGGTCAGAGTCTTCTCTTTCTTCATAAATTGAAGAAAGACCAGGGTATTCTGATCTCTGAAATGGAGTAAAGCCCATCTCTAGGGCCGAAGGAGCCAAACTCGTCGTTACTGGACGAGAAAATGTCGAAGTCGTCAACGCCGTTGTGACCGGCTGCGAAGGCGCCGAAAATGGCGTCGAAAAAACTGGAAGGGGTCTCTAAGAACTCGAGAGGATCGGGATCCTACTCGAGGGCATCGACGACGGTCTCGGCGTCATGCCGGAGGCCCTTGAAAATACCATTGGCTGTGGAGCCTTGGTCCTCTCTTTCATCGGCGTCAACGTCGAGTCGATCGACCGATGCGTCGAGGAACCCTTCGACAACGGCGTCGATGGCGCCGACCCGAGCGTCGAAGGAACCTTCGACGACGGCGTCGAAGATGGTGCCTTCTTACCCGATGGCTCATGGCGCTCTCGGGTGGAATGTTTCGCCGGGTGCTGCGACTCGCAGCGTTTTGATTTTTTGGGTTTTTCACCCAGGGTATCACCCTCAGCTGTCTTCGAGGGGGTCGAGGCCGTGATCTGGAAGACAATTAACATTTTCTTTCTGAATTCCTCCCACTCAGCTTGAGAACTGTGTTTGGTGGGACAGGAAACTCTTTCTGGGGACACCGAAGACGACGAGGAATGGGACCTTCGACATCTCTTTTTTGAGTGTCTAGATCTCGAAGAATGGTGGGAGCTGCTTCGAGATCTAGAATGGGAGTGTTTTCGACGGCGAGGAGACGAATGTCTCGACTCAGCCGACGAAACCTTCGAGGAGGATTTGGCTGACTTACCTCTCTCGAGCTTCCCCTTTCGCTCCTTGAGGACTTTCGCCGTCATGGACATGCAGTCCTCACACTCCGAACAATGGTGCTCTGACCCCAAGCACCATAAACAGACCTTGTGTGGATCCGTTATTGACATTTTTTTTACCACAGTGTCGACATGTCTTGAAGCCGGATCGCGGCGTCGTCGGTTCTGATGAAGAAGTCATCGAGAACAATAAGGAATATTCGTCGAAATAGATTTAGATAAACCTGACCGATCTGAGCAACGATGTTCCGAGGCCCCACGAAGCGCGGAAAAACGGAACTGAGCAACGGACGCAGCGCGTGTCTATTTATGGGCATGGTGACGTCGACGCCGATACGGTGGCCGTCGAGGAACATCGACTCGGCAGACGTCAATGCGCAGCGCCCTCTACAGAAAAAAATTCCGAGGTTAGCAATCAAAGATAAGGAATACGTCGGAGGTCACAATCCCTTCGAAATGGGGAGGCCAAGTATACAGTTCAACATACTCAAACTACGCAAGGGGACTGCTAACATGGATTGCCCCGGGGATCCCGTTACAGCTTGTAAAACAGGAAAGAGATGTGGAGGGCAAAGTCCTGATCATACAGGGTTTGCTAGAGAACCGGGAAGTGTGCCTGGTGAACACATATGCTCCTAACCATGATGCAACAGTTTTTCAGGACACATACGCCACAAATCGCCCCATACAGGGACGTGCCGATCATTTGGGCTGGAGACTTTAATTGCACACTGGACCCCCAGATGGATAGGTCGGACACAAAGCATAAGACGCGGGCGCCGCCGGCTAGGGCGCTACGGAAGATACTGGAGCTGCTCGAACTGGCAGACATCTGGAGGAAGGTACATGGGGACCGCAGGGCATATACTCACAGCGCCCCACATGGGACATTCACCCGGATAGACTACCTGTTCACGGGCAAGGAGACACTTGGAGAATTTACTGTGGCACGCATTTATTTTATTTATTTGCATTTGTAAAGCACACTAACAGCCCACAGCATCGAGGCACTGTTGCAGAAATGGTCTTGTTTGCACATATTTGTCTTAGTTACGTAGGTATACTTGGCTCGTGGTTACAGCGAGCATGAACATGAGAATGCATTGGTTGCGTAAGGAAATCTTAATACAGGAACACGATTTAGCTCTTGGTTACAGTGAGCGTGATATATTTCTAGTGTACAGAACAGCAGTAGGCTGATATGAAAAAAGCCACATTCATGGGGTGAGGCCCTTAAGTGAACAGCAGGGTTTCGATTACTTTCCTAAAAGAAAGGTGTGGTTCAAGCTTTCTGGATTGGGGAGGGAGGGCATTCCAATGTGTTGCTGCCAGTACTGGGAAGCTGGATCCTCCTGCTCGCACTCTCCTAGTTTTAGGAACAGAGATCATGTCGGCATAGGCCATTCTGGTGGGTCTGGTGGGTACCTGCTTGACAAATTTTTGAGCCAGGTATAGGGGTGCACAGTTGTTAACACATTTGTGTTAGGGCGAGGGCTTTGAAGACTATCCTCTCTTTAATGGGGAGCCAGTGAGCTTGCTTTCTGTTATCAGAAATGTGTTCCCTTTTGGAGATGCCAGTGGCTGCCCTAAGGGCGTTATTCTGGACCCAGGGTCTTTACAGCTTGTGATACTGGGATTTACGACAAACACGCACAGACACTATCCGACCATGCACAGTTAGGGGGCACATGGGCACATGTATACAGGAATGCCCCCATACTCACATGGAGATAGAGGGCAGAAGCATTGCAAGATAGGGAGTTCCAGGAACACACCCAGAACATGATAGATGATTATTTCGAACATAGGGAGCGTGGACAGCTCTGGGACGGTCTGGGAGGCAAGGTGGTGGTAAGGGGGGCGGCAGTAGCCAAGGCAGGGGATCTCGGAGGAGACATCCTAGTGGAAATAGAAGAAATGTAAGGGGAGATTGGAAGAGCTGAAGGGCGGGAACAGAACTGGGGGATTTCACCGCCATGAGACAGAAGTGTATGGCAACCTGGGAGAGGCTGGGGAAGTTAGATTACGGGAGATATGTTCAGAGGCTAAACGCAGAAGGGGAGAAGCCCAGCAGGCTCCTGACGTGGCTAACCAGACAGGAGGGTAAGCCGGAACCAATCACGGCAATCACAGATGAACAGGGAGAGCTGATTAGGTCCCAAGAGGGCATTAATGCAGTCTTCTCGAGATTCTATGGGAAATTGTATTCCCGGGTCCAGGAAGTGGAAGAGGGAGATATAGCGGACGCTTTAGCGGAGATCGTGCTCCCTCGACTAACAGAGGAACAGGCCCAGAAGCTGGTAATGCCCCTCACGGTTGAGGGGCTGTCTGAGATTATAGCCCGGCTTCCGAACGTCAAGTCCCCGGGACCCGACTATAAGAAATACAAAGATACCCTGGCCCTGAGACTGCTAGAGACACTCGAGGAGGCATACGAGAGGGGCAGGCTCCCGAGTAGCATGTCGGAATCTATGATAGTAACAATACTAAAACTTGGGAAGATGCCTCTCGAGTGCGGGTGCTACAGACCGATCTCCTTAATAAATCAGGACTCCAAGATCCTTACAGCAGCCTTGGCAAACCGGCTTAAAAGGGTAATACCTACTTTAGTGCACCCAAACCAAACATGGAACGTACCGACAAGGAATACAACGTGGAACCTCTGCAGGCTCCACCATGTCATAGACAGCATGAACCAACAAAAAGGGGAAAGCGCATTGGCATTATTGGATGCGGTAAAGGCATTTCACTCTGTGAACTGGGACTGGCTCATGGGAGTGCTCGCTCACTTTGGGATAGGGGAAGGATACCTGCGTTGGATTAAGCTTTTATACAAGGACCCCAAGGCGAGGGTGAAGACTGGTACACATGTTTCGGAGGAGTGGAGCATAGCGCGGGGCACAAAGCAGGGTTGCCCGCTGTCCCCGATGCTGTATATCCTGGCGCTGTATATCCTGGCCCTGGAACCATTTGGATCCTTCTTAATGGCATAGTATAGGGACACCGGAATAGTGATAGAGGGGGAGGTGCACCAAATGACAATGCATTACTTACCGTAAAAGCATTTCTGATGGTTGTATCTGCTTAGATTCACATGCTGTGCATAGGTCCGACATCCAGTGGTCACTGCGGAGTATTGCATTTTGTTTTTCGTAGTCGAAAAGGGGACGTCGACAAGGCGTGTCTGTAACACTATCCCTATAGTGACATGTGTTGTACCCACAATCCCTCACGCGTCGAGGTCCCTCTGTTTGTATTTTTCTGCCCTGAGGGAGCCTTCTATACGTGAGTGAGTACAGAAAAGAGAGAAATATAGAAAGATGTCTATGTTCCTTCCATCCAAGCGGGGAGGAAGGGTGGGCGCATGTGAATCTAAGCAGATACAACCATCAGAAATGCTTTTACGGTAAGTAATGCATTGTCTTCTGATGTTTGTTAATCTGCTTAGAATCACATGCTGTGCATAGACTAGCGAGCAGTACCCGGAGTTGGCGGTGGGTTATGAGAAGGAACAGTAGAGAAAAGATGTCTTAATACTGCCTGTCCCACCTGGGAGTCAGATCTAGAGTGTGCATCTAGACAGTAGTGTTTTGTAAAGGTGTGCACAGAACTCCAGGTAGCCGCTTTGCAGATGGACTCAAGGGGAACATTTGCAATGAATGCTATGGACGCCCCCGTGCCTCGAGTAGAATGTGCTCTTGGCCTAAAGGGCAGTTCTCTCTTAGCAAGAGTATAGCAGAGAGTGATGCATTGGACAATCCATCTAGAAATAGTGGACTTTGAAACTGCATCCCCTTCTCTTCCCGCTGCCACCGAGACGAACAACTGATTAGTCTTCCTCAGTGGTCTGGTTCTTTCCATGTAGAACATGACCGCTCTGCGCACATCTAGTGTGTGCAGAGTCCTTTCTCCCAAGTTGGAAGGATTTTGAAAGAACGCTGGTAGTTCTATAGACTGGTTTACATGGAATTTTGAGATGAATTTTGGAGCAAACCTTGGGTGAGTGCGTAGAACCACTTTGTCTTTGTGAACTGTAACAAAGGGGTCTAGAACAGAAAGAGCCTGTAGTTCACTTACTCTCCTGATGGAGGTGATAGCTATTAGAAAAGCAGTCTTAAGAGTGAGGTCTTTAAGAGTTGCTTTGTGCATGGGTTCAAAAGGTGATCCCATGAGTTTTGTAAGTACCACGTTAAGGTCCCATCCGGGAGCTGGGTCAGCTATCGGGGGGTGTATTCTCTTTACTCCCTCCATGAAGGCCTTTATAACAGGGATCTTCCACCACGACACTTTGAGTTGGGAAGTGGTGTATGCAGAAAGTGCCGCTAGGTGGACTTTAATGGGATTGAACACTAGACCTGAATCCAATAAATGGGTCAGGTATAGAACAATATGTGTGGGAGAGCAGTCAATTGGGTTGATGCTCTTTCCTCTGCACCAGATGACAAATCTCTTCCATTTGCTAGAATAGCAGTGGCGAGTGTTAGGTTTTCTGGCTTCCCTGAGGATGTCCATGCATCTCTGCGGGAGCTGTAAATGTCCAAATTCTACGATTTCAGGAGCCAGGCTGCTAAGTTCATGTTCTGGGGGCATGGATGCAGAGTCCTGCCCCTGTCTTGTGACAGCATGTTGTACGGGCAGGGGAGTTTCACTGGGGGAGATAGAGACATCTCCATCAAGTGAGCGAACCATGGCTGTCGGGCCCACATTGGGGCCACCAGTATCATGGTTACTTGTTCCTGGTGCATCTTGTGCACCACCTTGTTGAGAAGGGGAGTCGGGGGAAAAGCGTAAACAAATTTCCCTGACCATTGAATCGACAGACCGTTCCCCTTGGATTGGTTTTGGGGGTACCTGGAGGCGTAACTTTGGCATTGTGAGTTCTCCAGGGTTGCGAACAGGTCTATTTCTGGGAATTCCCATTGCGTGAAGACGTCGAAGACGATGTCTTCGTGCAGTCGCCATTCGTACTCTTCGGGCAGGGGGAAATCCCTGCTGAGTTTGTCTGCCAGCAGATTGAGTTCCCCTGGTACATGTTGTGACAGAAGGAACATATTCTGTTTGAGAGCCCACTTCCATATGTTTTGGGCCAGTTTGGACAGTCCTGGAGAGTGGGTTCCCCCCTGCTTGTTGATGTAATACATGGCTGTGGTGCTGTCTGTAAGGACCATCACTGTCCTGCCTTGTAGGTGTTCCTGGAAGGCTTTAGCGCCTTGAACACCGCTAGTAGCTCCAGAAGATTGATGTGTTTGGATGCTACGTTCGGAGTCCACTCTCCGTGAGCAGTCTGATGGGATAGGTGAGCCCCCCATCCTGTGAGGGATGCGTCTGTGGTTAGAGTGGCTTCCGCCGCGGGTGTGGCAAAGGGTTTCCCTTTTTCTAGGTTTTCTTTTGTCCACCACCGTAGCGAGAGAACTAAGGCCTGCGAGACCACCACTAGATCGTCCCATAGTCCGCTGGCCTGACACCACTGGCTGTTGAGCCACTCTTGCATTGGGCGCATGCGCAGGCGCACGTGAGGTATCAAATAAATACACGACGCCATCATGCCTAGCAAGCGCATTGCTTTGCGTACCGTCACCTCTCGACCGGACACATATTGAGGGATCTGAAACAACATGTTTTGAACCCTCTCTTTGGAGGGGAAGACGAGGCCGTCCTTTGAATTAGAGCCCCTAGGAATTGTTTGATTTGGCTGGGGTCTAGGCTGGACTTCTTTTCGTTGATGGAGAAGCCCAACTGGAACAAAAGGTCTACACTCTTTTGAGTATTGGAGAAGCATGTTTCGTAAGAATCCCCTGTTATGAGCCAGTCGTCGAGGTAAGGGTAAACTGGGATGGACAACCTGCGCAGGTGGTCCGCTGCCACTGCCAGTACCTTCGTGAATACTCTCGGTGCTGATGCTATGCCGAAGGGTAGCACTCTGAACTGGTAGTGTTTGCCCTCTATCATGAACCGGAGGTATTTTCTGTGCGCTGGCAACATTAAAATATGAAAGTATGCATCTTTCATGTCCAATGTTGTCATGTAATTTCCCTGTGATAGCAGTGGGATTACTTCCTGTAGGGTCACCATACGAAACTTTTGGGGTTTGATAAACTTGTTCGCTGGGCGCAGATCTCATACAGGGCTCATGGTTAGATCCTTTTTGGGTACAAGGAAGTACACTGAATAAATACCTTCCGTTACCTGAGATAGAGGCACGACCTCTATGGCTCCCTTTTCCAGCAGTTGCTGTACTTCTTTTAGAAGAATGGCAAAATGTTCCGGGGACATGCGTCGTCCCCTCGGGGGTTTGTATGTTGGGGAACTGTTGAATTCGATGCAGTATCCGTGGGCTACGGTGGAAAGTACCCAGCGGTCTGACGTTATACCCTCCCATGCTGGAAGAAAGGATGTTATCCGGCCCCCGACCGGTGTTGCATGGGAGGGGACCCGAATCTTCGCGTCACTTGGTGTTGTTAGGGGCTTGGGAACCTCTGGGGGTGGACCCTCGCCCTCTTCCTTTGCCCCGGCGCTGTCCTCTTTGACTGTACTGGCCACTACTGGTCTGGAAATTGGTGGCAGGGTACTGTTGCTGCTGGTTTTGTTGTTGGCGTTGGCCACGAAAAAAGCGTTTATTGCCATATCCGCGCCTGGTAGCTGGCTTAGAGATTTGGTCAAGAGTCTTGATTGTATCGAACTCTTTTTTAGCCATCTCCAGAGCCTCATCCACCGCCTTCCCGAAGAGGTTAGAGTCTTCAACAGGTTTATTTATTAAAGACGCCTGTGTCTCCGGTTTGAACCCTGAGTTGCGCAGCCATACGTGTCGTTTTAGGACTATTCCCTGAACTAGGGAACGTCCCGCAGTTTCTGCCGCATCCAGAGAGCTCTTCACAATACTCTGGTTGACCTGGGTTCCTTCGCCAATAGTTGAAAGCAGGCGTGTACGTAATGGTTCCGGCGCTTCTTCGGCGTCTTTGCGCAGTTTGGCCCACTGCGCGTCCGCATAGCTAGCGAGCAAAGAATTGTTGTTGGCAATTCTTGCCGAAAAGGCGGCCGAGGATGTAATTCTTTTAGCAAGGGCATATAACCGCTTGCCCTCCTTGTCAGGTGGTGCCTCACTGGTGGAAAGTGGTACCCCTGCCCTCTTTCTTGTGTTGGTTACTACCAGGGAATCCGGAATGGAATGTCCCCTGATGTACAGCGGGTCTGAGGGTGAAGGAGTGAAAAGTTTTTCAATTCTAGGATTGACCCCTCTGATTAGTGCGGGTGTGGACAGCGAAGGGATGATTCTTCTCTTCACCGAAGCGAGGAGGGGAATTGTCTGACTGACCGGGGGTTTCTCCTTAATTACCCTTTCTACGAAGTCTAATTCAGGGGAGAGCTCCCCAGTGTCCAGTTCGAAGTGTGCTGCTGCTCTGCGCAACAGGGCATTAAATGTGGGTTGATCGTCAATGGGAAACGTGTTTCTAACAGGTGAAATGTCAGGAGGATTTAGGTTCAGGACATCAGTGTCGGAATATATTGATGGTGATTGCCAGGGGTGAGAAGGTCCTTCTTCTGGATTTTCTCCGAAGCCTTCTCCTACCGAGTCTGGGCTGTCCTCCAGACCTTCCTCCTGGTTCCGTCCGTCTTCCTCGTCCATAAAATCATCCTCTTCCTCAAAATAATGTTCTTCCCCAGTGAGGTCATACACACTGTGGAAGTCTGAGGCTGTGTCCTGGTGGGGATTGACTAATCTTGGAATTTTGGCCCTGGGGTCCTCCTGAGGCCCTTCTCTTATTCTCTTTGGAGTGGGAGGGTTTTGGGCATTCATAAACCTCTCCATTCTTTCCATGCAGAGATGGAGCCTTTCCATGGTTTCATGGGGTACCCCTGAGCGGTCTAGCGGGGGAAAATTGGTGTCTTGTAGCTGAACACGGCTCGACCTCTCCCATAACGTCGAGGAAAGTGTCCCGTCGCCTTCCGAAAAGCCTTCAGGTGTGTCTTTCGACCTTTGCGTAGCGCTCGACGTGTCTTTCGGCGTACGCTTGTGGGCGTCGGCTACCACGATCCTCGCCAAGCTCTCAGCGACTCGTTTGTCAGCGGAGAGCTGTGGTTTCGACGTTATGGGTGTCGAACGCTCTACGGTGGCATGCGCTTTCTGCTGATGCGCTCCGGCCGATGATTTGGGGGCGTCGCCCTTATTTGCCGAAAGCCCAGTCGCTGGTCGCGGCTGCGGTTGCGAGAGGGGCTTCGAACCCGAACGGTCCGAGGAGGCCGCCAGTGAAACCTGCGTCTCCTTGGGCGCTGATGCTCTCTTTGCCCTCGGCAAAGAAGAGCCATGGGTTGTGTGCTTATGTGTGGTCTTGTGTGCGTCAGTGTCGCCGGGGTGTTCATCCCCATAAGCAGGGCGTGAGCCGAGCCCGTCGGGGCCGGGGACAGACGACGAAGCGCGTGTGCGCTCTCTAGGGGGGTTTACGACTTCCGTAGCGGAGGTCGTGGTATCACGTTCCTCGTCACTGTCGGAGGTAGCGACGGTGGGTGGAGCGTCGGCCTTCGACATAGCGTAGGCCGTCCACCTTTTGACCCTACGGTCTTTTAGAGTCTTCGGCTTAAGAAGCCGACAAGCCGTGCAACCTTCCTCCTTGTGATCGAGGGGCAAGCAGCGGTTACACCGTGAATGCTTGTCCTTCCAAGTAAACTTGCCCTTGCAAAGCGGGCAAAACCTAAAAGGGTGTCCTCTCCATAGCTGAGGCAATAAAGCGTGATAACCACCCCAAGGGAAAGGAAGGGGAAAAGGAAAGGCATTCTCAGAAAAGAATTAGAGATGTCCCACGACCCCCACTCTCCCTACTGTATTTGGCCTGCGAGGCCAGGCCACGTGTTCGGCAACGCCGAAGGATCTCCTCCGCTCGTCCCCTCCGTCGAAGATCTTGCTCGGCGGAGAAGCTTCACAACAGCGTTGAGGGGAGGATCGATATGTTCTATATTAATATAGGAAAACGACCAAAGGTGGAGGAGATGAAATCTGCAATGTCTCTCGAGGAGCTCCGCGTAAAGGCGACCAGTATCTGGGCGGGAAAAAACAATCTGAGGGACCTCGACGCGTGAGGGATTGTGGGTACAACACACGTCACTATAGGGATAGTGTTACAGACACGCCTTGTCGACGTCCCCTTTTCGACTACGAAAAACAAAATGCAATACTCAGCAGTGACCACTGGATGTCGGACCTATGCACAGCATGTGATTCTAAGCAGATTAACAAACATCAGAAATCAATTTACGCAAACTATATTCTGCTCTATGTGCAGGACCCAAGGACACACTTGTCAGACCTGCTTGAAGCTGTGGGAGCATTCGGGCAGGCTATCCGCAATCACTATCAACAAGGGGAAGTCTTCTGTTCCCCTCAGCGGGCCTGAGGGGTGTGGGACCGGACCGGTTCCCGGACCAGGGCCTTACATGGACCCCATGCACCTTTAGATATCTGGGTTTGGACATATACGAAGATACGAAGGAGACACAAATGGGTAATACACAGGTGGCACTAGACAAAATCGGGAAGGCCATGCAGTTTGAGGTCACTACCCTTGGGGACGATAGGGACGGCGGCCTTCTTAAAAATGGTAGTCCTACCCGGCCTTCTTTATTACTGTACAAACATTCCCTACAACATCCCTGGGATGTCCTTCAAACAGTTACATGCCAAGGCAAGGGAGTTGTGGGACGGAGGGAGGAATAGGGTAGCTATGACCACACTACAAAGGGACTAGGAATGGGGGGTGGGGGGAGGTCAGGCTCCCAGACTTTGAGCGCTATTAACTGGCAGCCCAACTCCAGTTCGTGGTGCAGTGGCTGGGCGAGGACATATCGATAGACTCGATACTCTTTAGATTGTCGTTACAGCGATATTACCTCAGAGAGCTTCTGTGGATGGACGCGGCCCCGGACAGCGCACCCCCCCGACATGATCAAACTGGGCCGAGCCCTGTTGAAAAGGGCATGGAAAATCCAGGACATAAGAGACCCCTGCTCAAGGCAATTACCCCTAGCAGGACAGGTGGACGACCGCATTGCAAGCCTGGCAACGTTCAGGACACAGTGGGAGCACAAAGGGGTGGCCCAAATAGGAGATCTGTGGCGAGATGGGCACTGGGTGGACTTCCAGACCCTGGTGGAGTAACAGGGAATACACAAGGGCCAATTCATGCTATATAATAACATGGTTCAGACGATAAGGAAAAGGTGGGCAACCCTGCCGGATGATGATTACACAGGGGAGGTACTAGACTCAAGGTACGATGTCTCTGAAGGGGGTCATACAGTTTCCAGGTTCTACGAGTAACTACTAGAAGTCAACAGAAGAGTGCTGCGGGCGTGAGCGAACTCCAGAAACCCTTCACAGACAGAGAATGGCATAGGGTCCTCCGCTACCCAAAGAAGGTGTCCAGGAATGCAAGGTTTATAGACAGATGCACCTATACCTCATGCATAGAGCTTATCAGATGCCACAACGGGTGTCGAGTATGGGAGGCAAACAGACCCGAAGCTGCCCGTGATGTGCGAAGGAGCTGGCAGATATGGTGCACATGTTCTGGTTGTGCCTGAGAATAACAAACTTCTGGGACACTATTAAGGAAAGAGTGCAGAAGGGTGGTATCCAGATGCTGGCGTGGTCACCGGCCTCCTACCTGCTGGGCCTGTTCCCGAGGGGAGACAAGTAGAGATCGCACCTGGCAAAAATGAAAGACCTGATGACAATACTGGCAAAACGCTGCATAGCAATGGTGTGAAACACAAGTACAGGACCCTCGACAGAGGGGTGGTGGGCGGATCTGAACAAATGGGTGATGGCTGAAACAACAGTGTGGACAAGGGCGACGCAGAGAGAGGAGGGCAATAGTGGAGCCAAGATACTAGCATGGAATGCACTATTGCACAAACTGTTCGGAAACAACGAAGGAGACAGTACAGATGAACTAGGCAACCAGGCCAAGGGCTAACAGACAATGAAGGAAACTCTGATGCCGCGAATGGAAAGGAGCCGAGAGAACGTGGCCGGCCTATCCACATCAGGGCGGAATGTACAAGAAGGCGCAGAAACAACACAGACAGTGGGAGAGGGCTCTGCCATGAAACGAGCAAACAGGGAATATCAAGGACTCTGACAAGAAAGTCCCAGTAGAAGAGTTGTGTGTTGTTGGTTAAATGGTTGATTGTATTGTTTTGTGTTGAAAATGCAAATAAGGTAGTTAAAAAAAAAAAATAATCTGCTCAAACTTCACTACACTGCAACAAGAAAACAAACCACACAGACTCTCACAACAGCACACGACAACTACCGACCGTAAAACACCCCAAGCCCAGCCAACGGATCCACCAGGCTGAGGCCGCCAACAGCACATTACTGCTCTCATGCACCGTTTCCAGCCTATTCCTACTAACTCTCCCCCCTCTTCCTTTTTTCAGAGCGTCCAGGGGACCACTCCGGTGGTGATAGTGCCCAGTACAAATATCCTTTAACATAATTTCTATGGAGAGGTGACTTGGTCATTGACGGTCCTGGGAACTGCCACTGGAACTGTCGTCTTGTGCTGGTGAAGCAGAGTCAGTACTGTGCTCCAGCAACTTCACATTACCCCGTGCACAAAACGTGGGGAAGGAAGCCCCATACATATCCCACATGCTTTTTTGGTAATAGATGTGAGGCTTGGCAATAGGTTTCTTAGTATACGCCCTTTTTTGTTTGACACGACACCATTAGGATTGCCTTCTTTTTCAATTGATGGTCGACACCTGTCCCCATCTTAGACTTAGGTTTACATTGGGAGTTTTTCCAAACGGCACAACATTTTCATTGTTCAATAAAGAACCTTGAACTATGATCATTTGTGTCGGTCTTACTTCTCACCATGAGCTCCTCACTTAGTGCTCAGCGTCCCTAAACATTTTGCAAAAACAAACAAGTGTACAATTAGTGACATGCTGCTGATATGACAGTAAAAAACTAAAAAAGTACAAACTATGAATTTTGAAAATAGAGAGCACAACTAGGGCTAGTCTCACACCTGACAGGATCCACAAGATAAAGGATCCCAACTGTTACCACGTCATTATAGATTGAATATTCCCTTGCCAGATCGGATACCTCCATTTATAATCCTTTTTGTTGCCAGAAGTCAACACGCAACCTCATTGTACTTTAAGTCAGTAACTATAAATTACATCTCAAGATGGCCTTAGAAAGATGCAAAAGTTATGATGAACAATACGTAAAAGATCTGTTAGAAAAAGCATCAGGCTTAGGGAGGTCCACTTAAGAAACCTCCAACAACAGCAATTGGGATGAGCTAAGCCAGTTTATAAAAAGAGACTTAAGAACAGAGCTCCATGGCTCCATTATGCTTGAATACCTCCGAAATGGCACTTTGCCACAAGGTTTAGTTGTAAGAAATGAACCCAGACTATTCCTAGACAACAAGAATTTTATCTTGCAATGGAGCTACATTGCCAATAAATGCGGCAGGGATTGAGTTATTCTGATAATTGATACAGCATTCGAGATGACAGAAAAAATTCTAATCGATTTAAAAACACTTGAGGAAGAAATTCAAAAAGCTGTTCCCCTTGAGCTATACAAAAAAAGACTTGACACACTTCTGCTTCAAATGACAAATTTCAAAGAAGAAAAACTAAGAGAAAGAGTCCGTAGAATTAATTGCGACCTAACAAATTTCTCTCATAAGAAGGAGTTTGCCTATACTCAAGAGAATTACCATCAACCCAGACAGAATGACCCTCCAAATGGAGGGCCCAAGAAGGTGAATTTTAAGAACATGTCATATAGCTCAAGCGATGGCAGTTCCAATGGGGATCCATCCTTTAACCGTGGACGCTCTAACCGACGTTCCCATGGCATACATAACTACAGAGGTAGGAACATGACAAATCATGGAAACCAGCAGAATTGAGGCAATATGCAACAACCCCCTTTTTTAGAGAGGGCCAGGACGAATGGGGCTTCGAACCCCGTGTAACACGGAGCATGCAAGCATTATGGTGAACCTTTCTGATTATTCACCCACACCAACTGAATGTGCAATACTTGAAAAAGGAATGGGATTCGTGTCTACTAACCATCATGATAGATTCGCATTTCGCCAAGAATTCTCCTAGTTCATGAGGAAGGTACATTTGTTTCAATACTTCCATGGTATTCAGTGCGATCCAGAACAATCTGATTCTGGTCTGCACAATAAGTCTATAACTTATACATGGAAGCTTTTAAAATAAGTAAAATCAAGCATATGTCTAATCCTTTTCTGAAACATGTGCGGACCTGGCAAAGATATATTGATAACATTCTTATAATATGGCAGGATTCAGTAGTGGAACTTCAAGAATTTCTTGTCTGGATCAATACTCAAGATGGGTATCTCAGATTCACGTCAAACTTTAGCTCTACAAAACTTGAACTCTTAGACATCATGGGGGACCCTGTCAATAAGTATTTTCCTGAAACCATACAATAAGCCTACAGACAAGAACTCCTTGCTACACTTTAGTAGCTCCCATCCCAAACACGAAAGGGACAATCTTCCATTAAGACAATTCCTTGGGTTTAAACGGAATACTTATAAAAAAATTTTTAAAAAATCAACTTTACCAAAGAAGCTGGTAAAATGGAATCCAAGCTACTCCAAAGAGGTTACCCAAAAAATGTAATAAGGAAGGCGCTTAAACACGCCAACAACAACCACCGTGAAGCCTTACTAGAATATAAAGAACACTCAGAAGCTAAAAAAGATCAGAAATTGATCTTTGTAAACACCTTCAGTAACATGTCTAACATTAAGAAAATTGTCCTCAGAAATTGGCCTATTCTTGAAAAAGGCTATTTACCTGTCCCTAGACCTATAGTGGCATTTAAGCGCAGCAAAAACCTGAAGGAACAGGTAACAAGGAACAATGTCACACTAAAACCCCAACAACCTATGAGTTTGACCCAACAATGGGGTCTTCCACAAATTGAAGGACACCACCCATGCGGACATTGTGTGTACTGTAGATACACCTCCAACAGTACGGAAGTGGACATAGGATTGCGATCACGATGGAAGCAGAAACTACATACCAATTGCAACTCGGCTCTGGTAATTTATGCAGTTCGGTGTCCCTGCAATAAAGTGTATATTGGCAACACACACCGGAAAATCAAACTACGTATAGGAGAAGACAAGAGATGCCTTAAAAACCGGACGAAGAAAGCTCCGATGGTCGACCACTGGGTGGAACAACAACATTTGCCAGATGGTTTCAGATGGACAGCGATCTATAAATTAATACCAAGCATGGACATTAACAAAGACAAAACTATTCTTCTGAAAAAAGAACAACTTATTTTCCTCACAAAGAGCGCCATTAACGGTTAAACAAAAAAATGGACTGGAATGCATAAGTGTGATAGCCATTTCCGTCAACTGGATTGAAGCCACACACTATGAACATGGAGACAGGCATACGAACAGACGCATGTAATTATGTGCGCCGCCCAAACACTATCTAATGACCAGTATGTGCAGTCCTGTAATGTTTACTGACCTTTTCCATAAGAGACTTATGACACCAACATGATATGAATCTTTATGGAATTAAGTAACAAAACACTGCGATAGCACATGAAGGGAAACAGCATTGGAGATCCGTGCACCAATCACAGGGTCCACATGACGTTGGGAGACGTATTTAGGAACGTAGCAGGGTCATGTGACTCCTCCTAGAATCCAGTGGAGGAACGCGAGCACCTGCAGACGGAACAAGCGGAAAACGCTACTCCGGTAAGTGAACGGCTTGGGAAGTCATTTTGCCACTATACAGGTTGTTTTACGGCTCTGACACGCTCCCTGTACAAAATCTATTTCTCTTGCTCTATAGACATGACGGTAGCCTGCAGCTACGAGCATGTGTGACTGCCGATTCAACCGCCAGCGCATAGATCGACCGGAATCACATTTTGTTTGGTGTCCCTTTACACTTTCAAGTTGGAGTTCATTTACGCACGCCTCTTTGAGAAGACGTCTGATAATAGTAAGTCTGTCCCAGGCGATCCCTTCATAGAATAGGGCTCGGTGTAGTTTTAAATCTTCTAATGGGATTTCTAAGCTGGTGTGCTTTCTTCCCCTCTCTTCTCAATGTGTAGGCTGCAGCCTGGTACCTCAATCACATCATCTTATTGGATTACTGTCCAACACGCGAAGCATCTACAACCACTGTTCCGCTCATTATGATGGAATAGATAATTAAAAGGCAACCACTGTACTTATGGTGTGTTGTCTCCTGGATTAGAACCTAACTGATAAGCCACTTTTAGGACCCTACATTTAAATAAAGCGGTAAGGACTTGCTGCATAAAGGAAAAAGACTGTTTCAGGGTTAACAAAGCATGCAGCTTTAAAAATACTAACATGTGACCTCTTTTGCTTTCTGTAGTCCAAATACCTGTAGTCACTGTAAGATTTACGACTACGGGATATCAATTGGATAAGGAAGGGATCTCCATCAATTGAGTAGTCCTGTGAAAGACGCATGTTTGAGACACACAGGGCCCATAAGATTGATGATATTTGGCTTCCATCTGGGATAATTCCACACACAAATAAGCGGCGAGTTTCATGATTGGTATACACTGCTTAATTGTATACACCTCCATCCTAATTCCCCAGTCGGGTTCAAAACCGAACAAACCAGCAGTACTACCACCTCTTGTTAGTATGTACTATGACATTGATTTTTAACTGTTTATCATCCTCATGACTAGACATGCACCTTAAATTTATGTTGTGATTGTCACTTGATCAATAAGTAGTGTCTCCACCATTAATTGACTGGGCAATAGTTTACCGACCAGTAATAATTACTCGATTAGAGTAAAATCATTCTAAATCTATTTGTATAGAATTAGTAACCAGGGTGACAATTATTTACACACTGATCTGTTCCCTCTCCAGATACTGAGTTTCCTTGCTGTTGTGCACCAAATATATCGTGGACCATTTACAGGATCCCGAAGTTTGGAATCCATACTCTACTGGACTTGAACAATATTGATGCACAGTAACATTGCTTTGCCTCAAAATGCCTTAACTGAAATTGTAAAGCTGTATAAAGTAAGAGGCATCGCACCTTTGTAAAATATTATCTTTGGTTATAGCAGATTTGGTAGACGGCAGACTACCCCTGATGAATTTCTGTTTACACTGTCTACACACACAATCAGAAAGAAACATGTTGGGAATGTATGAGAGAAGAAGTTACTTTCTTACCTGGTAATGTTCTTTCGATAGGATGTTCCTCTGACGTTTTCCTCATCTTTGATGTTACCCATTCCAGCTTGCTGGCCACGGAAGGTTTTTCAGTAGAGGGCGCTGTGCGTCGACCTCCCTCGAGTCGGTGTTCCTCGACAGCCTCTGTATCGGCGCCAACGTCATTGTGCGTATAAATAGACTTGCGCAGCGTCCGTTGCTCAGTTCCGTTTTGAAGCTTAAATTTGCTTTGCATGAATTGGTTATTAACCTTGAAGGAGCGTAAACTGCAACTACAAGGGAAGTTTTACTGCGGGGATGGATGGGAGGGGCGATAAGGAATACGTCAGAGGGACATCCCATCGAAAGAACATTACCAGGTAAGAAAGTAGCTTGTTCTTCGACGGGATTGTGTCCTCTGATGTATTCCTTATCTTTGATAGACTCCCATAGCAGTAGTGTAAAGAGGAGGTGAGAGTAAAAATGAAATAGTTCCCTTTAAGAATGTACAGAATGCAACAAAGCTTTCCAAAATCTTGTCTCCTGGAATCCAGGCTGTAAAATTTGGTAAAGGTATGTGCGGACGACCATGTGGCAGCCGCACATATGTCTTTAATTGGAACCTCTCTTTGGAGAGCCGAAGAGGCTGCGATACCCCTGGTTGAATGAGCCCTAACATGTTGAGGGGGTTCTTTTCCTGCCAATTTGTAGCATTCTAGAATGGTTGAAATGACCAAGCATCTGACGTAATAGCCTGCCATTCTGCCAGATGTTGAGTTAACCTGCCCCCTACTGGTGCCTTGTGAGGGAAGACCTCAGAGGAGTTTAGAAGCAGCTGACACAGATGCCGAAGGTAAAGTGGCACATGCTGCTGCGGCTTTTGTACTTTGACCAGTCCACCACAGTTGAATCATTTCTGGCCCCTTTGAGCTGGCTGTCCTCTGCCTTTTCTGAAAGCGGAGTAAAAGCGAAAGAACCTACCCCTCCAGGAAGCTCCTGAGGGACGATTCGGAGTCTGCCGGATTGCATCCCCAAGAGATTTCGCTGCTGCCTTGGATGTTTGTAATCTCTCCAGGCTGTCATCAGCCTTCTTACCAAATAAAGAAGTGCTGTCAAAGGGCATGTTCAGAAGTCTGGCTTGTACATCTGGAGCAAAACCAGACTTCCGCAACCACACAAATCTGCGGATTGTGGTACTTGCCGCCATGGCCCTGCTGATGCTGTCAGCAGAATCAATGCCTGTTTGGAGAGACTCGCACATTGCATCCTTTCTATCCCTGATGATGCTTAAGAATGCTTCCCTTTCTTCTCCTTCTGGGAGACAGTCAGCCGCAGATGAAGCACACTCCCAAAGTGCGTGGCTGAATCTTGCTAGCGTGCAAGTGGCGTTGATAGACTTAAGCGCCATGCTACATGTCGAAAATACTTTTTTTTACATGGCATCAAATCTTTTATCATCCCTGTCCTGTGGAATAGTAGGGTATGCCGACCTACTGTTAGATGAAGTTGCTGCTTGTACAACTAAACTCTCTGGAGTTGGATGCTTGCTCAGATATTCAGGATCTGAAGCGGATACCCTGTATTTAGCAGAAAGTTTTTTATTTACTGCAGGGATAACTTCAGGAGTTTCCCAATTTGCAGAAATGTTTCTTTGCAGAGCAGTATGAAAAGGAACAACAGGATCCTCATGTGGACCTTTATCTAAAATATCAGTAAGCATATCCTGCTGAGAAGAAGGTGTAGGTGTAGTCCACCCCATGAATTAAATTATTCTGGCCATCAGAATCCTATAAGGGGTCCCAGCATGTTCACCAGGGTCTGGTATAGCAAACTCTACTTCTGGAGAAGTATCTAAACCACTTGCCTCATGTAGAGAGTCCTGGAGGTATTTTAACCTGTTCTCCTCAGAGATTAATTCCTCTGGCATGGGTATTGTAGTCCTTTGTAAACCAAAGGGTATCTCATGGTCGGAATCCTCCCCTTCCTCATATAAAGAGGACAAGGCTCTAAAGTAGTCAGACCTAGGATATGGTTTAAAAACCATTTCTAGAGCAGAAGGAGCCAAATTGGTTGCCAATGGCTTAGAAAACGTTGAGGTTGTCGACGTGGAAGTCATAGGCTTCGACAATCCTAAAAAAGGCGTCAAGAAAGTTTGAAGGGACCTCGATGCACTCGAGAGGATCAGAATCCTACTCAGTGTCGTTGAGATTGTCGATGGCATCCTCAACGTCATAGTCGAAGCTTTCGACACCTCTACTGCCTGTGACGTAGTGACAGTTGTAGGTTTGTCTTTTATCAGAGTCGACAGTGGCGTCGAAGACGGCGTTGATGCAACCGATTTATGCGTCGAAGGACCCTTCGACAAAGGCGTTGACGCAGATTTGTGAGTCAAAGAAACCTTAGACGACGGCGTCGACACGGTCTTACTGCTTTTACTCGAGGGTTCATGACGCTCTCGAGTAGTTTCTCTTGCCGGGTTCAACGACTCGCAGCGTTTTGATTTTTTGGGTCTTTCACCCAGGGTATCACCTTTAGACGTCTCCGAGGGGGTCGAGGGCGCTTTCTCGAAGATGCTAAGCATTTTCTTATGGAATTCCTCCCACTTAGCTGGAGAGCTGTGTTTCGTGGGGCAGTTGACCCTTTCTGGGGAGGTAGAGGAAGAAGGAAGAGATCTACAATGCTTCTTTAGAGTGTTTTGATCTCGAAGACTGACTGTAACGCTCACCTGATTCCCGTAGAGGCGCCGGTCTTGACTGGGCGTATACCGTATCTTCAAAGGTGATGTGTAACACACGGCTGGCTCTTTGGGCTGGACCTCTGTGCACTGCATGCCTGACTCGAAGGGTAAGATGTCTGCAGATAGAAAATATGGGATTAAGGAACTGGGTTATTGAATGTCTCTCTCTTCTTCCCTTTCTCTTCTCTTCTAGAACCCCAAAGGTTAACGCTCTCACCTTAGGTAAGTGAACGCCGTGCTCTCCTTCTGCCTCGGGGCAGGTGCTGTAACCAGTTTCTTCACTGGATAAGGGGAGCAGGCCTCTTGACTTCAGAGGACTGCTGTCCGTTGTTTACTGCACGAACAGTACGTTTCGAGTAATTCTAATGTCTTTAAAGTCTTTAGTAATGATGTTTCTTGTTTTGCAGGGTTCCGGCGATGGCGGATGACGGGCTGAAGTGAGTTGAAGATGGAGCCCGTGTGATAAATAGAAGCGCCTGGAAGCACGTAAGTAAGCGCTTGTTGCCTGCTTCACGATGCGCTCTAACTGTCTTTTTATTTTGCAGGTACAAGTTCGGAGCGGCTGCAGGGTGCCGGAATACCCACTGGGTTAGATGTGGAAAGGAGTAATGGCACGTGAGTATTAAAGTTCCCCAATGTCTTTAAACGCACCTTGTTTTGTCTTTCAGATGCGGGATGCAGCGCCGAAGGCCTCCGGAGCGTGCGAAGAGTTGGTAAGCTTTTGTCTTTCAGATGCCGGAATGCAGTGTGAAGACCTCCGGAGCGCACAAAGAGTAGGTAAGCCTTTGTCTTTCAGATGCTGGAATGCAGCGCGAGGCGTTGGTGACAGCCGATGGACCAGGTAAGTGAAGAGCTGTCACTGAAGACCGTAATGCTAACCTGTTCTTTCTTGTCTTTATAGGTGTTGCTGAAGACTGGATTCAGGATGGTAAGCCTTTTTCCTTAGGCCCAGGATCAGATGCAGAAGACACGATGAGCGTTCTGCTGCAGAGGATGCAGAATAACGCAAAGCAAGATTCATCCATCGGGTGTGGTTTAAATAGCCTCCTGTAGTGCTTAGGTGTCTCCTTCCACAGCCACGCCTAGGTAAGAAAAGAGTTCCTGCTTTCCAGAAGAGTTCCAGTGTTCTGAATCTAGGGAGTGGCTCCTGCCCCACCCAACAGGAAAAGTAGTTCCAAACAGAAGAGGATCAGAGGCTCAACTGGCAGGCAAGTAAGCAGCATGGTCTGCTGCAGGTAAGTCCACCCAAGCATTATGAGCCCGGCGCTTCCAGCGCTGGGACTGGGCATATTTATGAGCCTGGTGCCACTGGCGCCAGGACTGGGTCCAAAAGGTCCCAATTGGGACTGGTTGGCACTCGGAACCTGGGTTATGGATCTGCTTCCAAGGGAGTTGGGAAAACCCTGACCTTTTGGAAGCAGAGATCATGACACTGACGAGGACCGCTTCGAGATCTTGAACGGGAATGTTTCTTTTTTCGACGAGGAGACGAATGTCTCGACTCAGCCAAATAAACTTTCGAGGGAGTAGAAGTTTTAAAGCCCTTACCTCTTTCTAACTTCCCCTGACGCTCCTTCAAGGCTTTCGCCGTCATGGACATACAGTCCTCGCATTCCAAACAGTGATGCTCCGATCCCAGGCACCACAAACAGATCCTGTGAGGATCCGTTAATGACATTTTCTTCCCACAGTCACAACATTTTTTGAAACCGGACCGTGGAGTCGATGGTTCGGATGAAGAAGCCATCGTATTAAGGTAATAATCTTCGAAGAATAGGAAGGTTTTTCCTGAAGAAAGGAACTGAGCGTTACGTTTCCGAGGCCGACGAAGAGCGGAAAAACGGAACTGAGCAACGGATGCTGCGCGAGTCTATTTATACGCGTCGGCGCTAATACGGAGGCTGTCGAGGGACACCGACTCGAGGGACGTTGACGCGCAGCGCCCTCTACTGAAATTTTTTTCGAGGCCAGCAAGCTGGAATGGGTAACATCAAAGATAAGGAATACGTCGGAGGACACAATTCCTTCAAATGAGTATGTTTGAATCTAGAATGGAATGAATGTAGTGTATGAAGAGGTTTATAATGTTGGTACTTGCAAAACACTACTTTAGAGAAACTTCATATTTGGATTTCATTTGTATTATGCACAGTTATTTATTTCTCGGTGTTCTAATCTGCCAATTTACCTAAAAATGGTGGATTGTGCCAATTTTTTGCACTTGCACTTTTTCCAGAGATATAGTTGTTTAATTTTTAAACATTTGTTGTTAATCAAAACACATTTTTACCATTGTTTAATGAGAATAAAGAAATTAGATATATTTTTGTAAAACTGCTTGATGACTGATTTGTATAATATTATTAGTTGATCTGGTGCACTAGGCATTTTGACTCGTTCTGGAAATAGAACAGCCCCCAGCACTATTATGTCTTCAGTTCGAGGCTCTGCCTAAATCTTGAGGATGTGCTAGGAGTAGGGCGAATAATCCTCTTACCTCTCCTTCTGTGTTTATAGTGCAAAAGAAACATACCTAGATGCTTTGCGGTGGTGGTCTGGTGTAGTACAAACATTTTGTCCCATAATGGGTGAAAACAACAAGGAACATTTTGCAAATTTTGCTGGAAGTTATAGGGAACAGTGTCAAGAAATCTTTGGCTGAACGCTGCGCTATACAAGTTAAACTAACATAACATTTTATAAATTCTTCAAGGATTTGCAAACATGGGCAATTTGCATCCATGACATACAAAGCTTCCTAAATATTTTCATTCAAAGGGTTCCCAGCTGTACAAGCCAGATTGATCACTGTTTCTCTTCCCCAGTTTTGGACCATATTCACTTCTACTTTAGGCCCATTCTCTCCACTTTGGTGTGGTGAACCAGAAGGAGTCAGACTAAGTACTGGCATGTTTAAGGTTGTTTATTTAAAATAAAAAGAAAACGCCCATCTAGCCCTAGTGCTATAAGGGAAGTTTGCTGCCTAATAAACTAAAATTATGCTTGCCAAATGTCCCAAAAGAAAATCCTTCCAAATCCTTTTCAGCCAACTGAACCTACCACTTAAGAAAACATAACAAAAAAGAAGGATGCTGGAGCAATAGCCTCCATTCTTGGGCTTCTTCCTGCCCCAACACTTGGATTCCTTTTCTAAGTAGAAGGTTTTAAAAGTTCGTCAAGTTCTGGCAAAGTTCATCAATTTCTTGTTGTGCTTCTCTAGGCCACGTTTCTAAATTGTTAGATATACTTTCTACAGTTTTTTTTAATCAGGAAAGACAGGGTTTTCTTAACAGAACTCCATGAATTTTGACTTGGTCCTCGTCAATGATCTTATTTTATCCTTGAGGACTGAAACCCTGCAGGTTCTTGCTCTCTCTCCAATTACGTGCTTTATATTTTTATTTTATTTTGTTTGTTTGTTTTCCATAAGCACACTGGAAATCTTTACAAAAGGTACAACAGTCCAGTTAAAACCATTTAATTTTATAAATACAAATAAAAATAACAGAAATGTATCCTTATACAACAGCCAAGGCATTAAAAAAAGGAGAGCATTTACAATTTTCTTAGTATGTTCCTGTACTTTAGATGACACGCATTACTCACCGTAATAGCATTTCTGATGATTGTATCTGCTTAGATTCACATGCTGTGCATATGGTCCGACATCCAGTGGTAGCCACGAAGTATTGCCTCTGGTATTTCGGGGACCAAAAGGGGACGTCGGCATAGGTGTGTCTGTAACACTATCCCTATTGTGACGTGTAGTGTACCCAAAATCCCTTACGTGCTGAGGTACCTCTGATTGTATTTCTTCTGTCATGAGGGAGCCCAAGACAATTGTGAGTGAGTACATAAAAAGAGAAAGTAGTAAGACTTCTATGTTCCTTCCACCCGAGCAGGGAGGAAGGGTGGGCGTATGTGAATCTAAGCAGATATAATAAACAGAAATGCAATTACGGTGAGTAATGCATGTCTTCTGATGCTCGTTAATCTGCTTAGAATCACATGCTGTGCATAGACTAGCGAGCAGTACCCGGAGTTGAGGTGGGTTATGAGAAGGAACAGTAGTGAAAAGATGTCTTCATACTGCTTGTCCCACCTGAGAATCAGATCTAGAATGAGTGTCTAGGCAATAGTGTTTTTAAAGGTGTTTACAGAACTCCAGGTTGCCGCTTTGCAAATGGACTCAAGTGGAACATTTGCAATGAATGCTATGGAAGCCACAGTGCCCCGAGTAGAGTGTGCTCTAGGCTTGAAGGGCAGTTCACTCTTAGCAAGAATATAACAGAGTGATGCATTTGACAATCCACCTTGAGATAACTGATTTAGAGACAGGATACTCTTCTCTACCAGCTGCCTCTGAAACAAAAAACTGGTTTGTCTTTCTCAGTGGTTTTGTTCTTTCCAGGTAAAACATGACTGCCCTGGGCACATCTAGTGTGTGTGTAGGCTTCTTTCGGCCATGCTATTGGGATTCTGGAAGAAAGTGGGTAGTTCGACTGATTGGTTCACATGGAGCTTCGAAATGAATTTAGGTGCAAAACGGGGATGAGTGCGTGGAACCACCTTAACCCTGTTAACTGTAACAAAAGGGTCCAGAACTGAAAGGGCCTGTAGTTCGCTAACTCTTCTAATAGAAGTGACAGCCACTAGGAAGGCCGTCTTATAAGTAAGGTCTTTTAGACTTGCTTTATACATTGGTTCAAAGGGAGACCCCATGAGTCTGGTCAATACCACATTTAGATCCCATCCGGGAGCTGGGTTAGAAACGGGGGGACAAATTCTCTTAACCCTTCCATAAAAGCCTTAATAACAGGTATCTTCCACCACGACACCATGAACCTTTAGAGAATTAAACACAAGTCCTGAATCTAACAAGTGGGTCAGGTAAAATACAATGTGAGTAGAAGAGCAGTCAATCGGGTTGATGCCATTGGTATTGCACCAGATGACAAAGCGTTTCCACTTGATGGAATAGCAATACCGGGTGTTAGGTTTCTTAGCTTCCCCAAGTATGTCCAGGCATCTCTGAGGGAGTTTAAGGTGTCTGACCTCTATGACCTCAGGAGCCAGGGCGCTAAATTCAGTTTGTGAGCATGGGTGTAGTGTTTCCCCTCGGTCCAGAGTCAACATGTTGTACGGGCAGGGCAACTTCACAGGAGGGGAGAGGGACATCTCCATCAGATGAGAGAATCAGGGTTGGCGGGCCCACATGGGGGCCACCGATATCATGGTGACTGGTTCCTGGTGCATCTTGTGCACAATCTTGTTGAGTAGGGGAGTCGGGGGAAAAGCGTAAACAAATTTCCCGGACCCTGTTATCCAGAGTCCGGTCCCCTTGGAGTGGTTCTGGGGGTACCTGGAGGCATAGCCTTGGCATTAGGCGTTCCGCTGAGTTGCAAACAATTCGATCTCTGGAAAGCCCCATTCTGTGAAGATGTTGGAGACGATGTCTTTGTGTAGGCGCCATTCCTACTCTATGGGTAGTGGGAAGTCTCTAATGAGCACGTCTGCTAGAAGGTTGAGTTTGCCAGGAACGTGTTGGGACAGCAGGAATATCTTGTGTTTGAGAGCCCATATCCACATGTTCTGGAACAGCTTGGATAGCCCTGGAGAATGTTCCCCCCTGTTTGTTTAGGTAAAACATGGTTGTGGTGCTGTTGTCAAGATCAGAACTGTCTTCTCCTGTAGCTGTGTCTGAAAGGCATCAAGTGCTTTGAATACTGCTAATAGCTGTAACAGGTTTATGTGGTTGGATGCTACTTGTGGGGACCACACTCAATGCGCTGTCTGCTGTAGGAGATGAGTCCCCCACCCCGTGAGAGATGAGTCTGTCGTGAGAGTGGCTTCTACTGCAGGAGTGGTGAAGGTCTTCCCCTTCAAGAGGTTTTCCCTCGACTACCGCTGCAGAGAGAGAACGAGGGCTGGCAAGACAATCTTCCCATTGTCCGCTGGCCTGACACCACTGGCTGTTGAGCCACTCTTGCATGGGACGCATGCGCAGCCGCGCGTGAGGAACTAAATAAATGCATGACGCCATCATTCCTAGGAGTTGCATGGCCTTGCGTACAGTCACTTCCTGACTGGCTACATATTGAGGGATCTGAAACAGCATGTTCTGAACTCTCTCGGTGGAAGGGAAGACAAGGCCGTCTTTGGTCCGAATTAGAGCCCCCCGAAACGGTTTGATTTGACTGCGGTCTAAGCTGGATTTCTTCTTGTTGGTGGTGAATCGCAGACTGAACAATAGGTCTATTGTCTTCTGAGTGTTCAATAGGCATGTTTCGTAAGAGTCCCCTGTTATAAGCCAGTCGTCGAGGTAAGGGTAAACTGGGACGGATAGTCTGCGCAGGTGTGCTGCTGCCACTGCCAGCCCCTTTGTAAACACCCTTGGCGCGGAGGCAACGCCGAAGGGGAGTACTTTGAATTGATAGTGCCTGTCCTCTATCATGAACCTTAGATATTTTCTGTGCGCTGGCAACATTGAAATATGAAAGTATGCATCTTTCATGTCCAGTGTCGCCATGTAATCCCCCTGTTTCAATTTTAACAGCGGGATTACTTCCTGCAGAGTTACCATACAAAACTTTTGAGGTTTGACAAATATGTTTGCTAGGCGCAAGTCTATTACAGGGCGCATGGTAAAACCCTTTTTGGGTACAAGGAAGTACACTGAATAGCCCAGTGAAACAATGAGCACTCTCTCAGCTGCTTTTTCCAGTTGAGGGAGTGCTGCTGGGCTGGCTGAACTGTCAAAAGGGAAACACTACCTTTGAAAGTTCAGTTTACTTCCCCAGCCACACATGCTCAATGAGCCATGCAAGTGCTGGAGCGTTTTGCTTCGCCAGCATTGCATAGCTCATTGGAAATGCTGGCTGGGGCACTGCATGTCTATGTGCGAGGGGGGGACCCTGCGCCTCCTCACATATACGGACAGAGCAGCCTGGAGCAGAGCGTTTCAGCACCCACACGCAGGCCAATGCAGAAGGTACGTTTATGTTCATTTCTTTTTTATTTAAACATGTGTATGGATGCGTGTATGCTTGTGTTATGAGTGAGTGTATGGTGATGGATGCTCATGTGAATAATAAAGTGATTGCTGTATGAATGTGTATGTGTGTGTTAGTTTGTTTTGGTCTGTCGAGCTGATTTTGGCAAGTGGTGGATAGAGCAGGGAAGGAGGTTTGTACAACAAAGGCTTTTTAAAAATGCCTAAATGCCTTTGTTGCACAATCCCCCTACCCACCTGTCAAAATCAGCTCTCCTTCTGAGGCGCTGTGGAGCCCAGGGGACAGGGATGGTAATATTTTACTGGATTTCTATCAAAGATGTCCAGTCAAAAATATCATGCTTTCCCCCTTGGCACCCTAGCGCCTTGCATACACACATAATCATGTTGGATTATGTTAGGTCCAGTGGGGCCCAGGGGACAGGAATTATATCTTTTTTACTGGACATCTATCATAGATGTCCAGTAAAAAAAATGTCATGCCTACCACCAGAGACCCCCAGCACCAAATGCAAACTGTTTGGCTATTTACCAATTTATTTTTAAAGTATGCTCTACAATGCAACATTTTAACCCATTCTTTTTTTTAAAAAAATCACGGGGTGGGGGGAACCCGCCCAAAAACCCCATGATGGGTTCGGGCTCCCTCACTGCGCTCGGTCGCTATGGCATCTTTGGGGGAAATAGTTATGCCCCTCCACTTAAAAAATTCACCAGCAGCCACTGGCCCTCAGACTGTGTTGCGAACAGGATGGGGGGGCAGGGACTGTGGTGGGAGCAGGATGGGCGGGAACCAAGGGAAATGGTAGGAGCAGGGTGGGGAGAGCCCAGGGTGTGTGATGGGGTGTGGAGAGCCCAGGGAATGGATAGGAGTGGGATGAGGGAGCCCAACGACTATGATGGGAGCAGGTAGGGGAGACCAGGGACTATACTGGAAGAAGGGTGCAGTGACGGCGCGCAACACATACTGTCCATTTGGCATTTTTGGGGGGGGCGGCCTGCCCAAGTTTTGCTCAGGGGGGCCCCGGCCAAAAAAGTTTGAAGACCACTGGTGTAAGGGTTCCTCCAACCCGTTGCTGCGTTAATGGATTTGCGCCTGGATTTGGGTGTGCATCAGTGCAAACTCCACCTCTTGCACAATCCATTCTTCCTTTTTATATTTCTCACATGGGTTGACCTCTTGTTTTAATGAACTTGCCTGGCTTGTTTGCAAGGATACTCCTAGGACCCCAATATCATTATTTATTTGTATTGAATTCATTTCTGACGAGATGTCACTGTTTACATTATTAGACACTTTCATTACAGATGCGGGAACCGGTACACAGACTTTCCCGCTTCTACGTTGTGTTGCCATTTTTCCATACTGGGTAATAAGGACCCCTCAATACTTGCAATACATTTGTGACATTTGCAAGAATTTCAGAAAAAGTGTGATATACTATATTCTCAGATACTTCACTCACCTACCCATACTATCCCCAATATCGGGTTCTAGATTTCCTGCCCACAGATCAAAGAAATCCTATTATAGTTAAGATTGTAACATATAACTTGTAGGATCTTGTCATGGTTAAACAACTTGAAAGCGTTCCAGACTTCTCTTACCTAATGTTGCCTCCGCGCCACCGCACACCCAAACAGCCACTTGCAGCACACTTCTGATGCGCACGCGCGATCAGAGTTAATATTGTATGCTGGGGGAAGTTAAGACTGCCCAGGGGGGCGGGGCTGCAGGGAAGAAAAAAAAAGAGAAGTCAAAGTTTTAGTATAACGCCAAAGAATGAGTCCAGCCAAAGAGTCTTAAAAAGAGTCCCAATGAGTCCAGCCAGATAGTGGATAGTTACTTTGTAAGATGGGAGTGTTTCCACAGCAGGTGGGTGGGCGAATTCACCTTGCAGACGAGCTCAGTAGCAGAGAAGAGAAGTGGAGCTTGAAACGGACATCATGTACAGCCCAACAGCCACTTGCAGCGCACTTCCGATGGCTTATATTTTGGGTTTCTAGGACTCCCCAAAGTCCTCTGGTCCTCCGACAGGCTTGTTTTACCTCGTCTTTGGTACAGCGTTTGCACATTCGGGTTTATATATGGCTCCCGTACACAAGTACCAGAACAAGGTTGTTCCGGTACTTCTGTACGGATTGGAAGTAAGATCATTAGCATGGGAAGTAAAGTGGCAGCAGATAGAACTAACAATATGGAAAAAAGTCTTGGGATTACCGTACAGCGCATCAACAACTAGTTTGAGATACGAATTGGGTTTGAGATTGTTAGAATCTCATGCTGATTGGAAAGTGCTATCTTTATTTAGATTAATCATGGTTCCTCAAGCTAACACTCTTTACGAGGATTTGTTAAGCCATTTTAAATTGGACCATCACAAATCCTCAAGAAATTAGGAAATATAGCAGAGGATTCTGGACAAGTGTGAAAGTGATCTTGACACACTAATCTTGAATTCTATTAAAACAAAGAAGGCATTGATCATTATGGATTTACCAGATGCAGGCATGAAGTGCGTCTTCTTCACTTTCCTCGTGTTACAAGAAAGTGGGTACTTTACTACCAAAATACCTTATAAAGTTCCCAGATCACAAGATGCGAGGGAATTTTTTGAGATTACGCCTCAATGTAGCACACATTGGGGGAGTGTGGGATCATTGAGGTTTAAAGGAGAAAGTGAAGGCATGGTGTGTTGAGTGTGAAGACCCAAAAAACAGACTTTGGAACATCTAATGAAAGTTTGGAAAGGTACATGGGACATAAGAGAGACATATTTAGGTACATTTGTAGACTCAGTTGATCATTTTACATCAGCATTCTTTTGGGAAAGGATGATAGCGGGTCATGAAATAGCATTGACAGTGAATGTAACGCATGTCCTTTACCAGACAGGGCCAATTCCCAAGGAATACTGTTAATAACTACCAAAAGTTGTTAATTATGTTTTTGTATAATTAAATAATTATTTTTTTATTTTCTATTGAGGACTGATGATGAAATGTATTTGATCTCTGATCTGGTTCTTTTTCTCTCTTTTTTATATTTCTTTTTGTGTATGAATGTTTGTGAAAAAACAAATTTTGTTAAAACAAAAACAAAAAATAATAAATGATAACCTTTATGGCTTTCCAGGCCTCGGAGAGCCAAGATCGATTTCTACAATCTGGCCTGGTGGACAGATTCTAGGAGACCACCCTAGTTGGGGTGACCAGAGGTCCCGGTTTTGCCAGGATGGCCCTTGAATTGGGCCCTCCTTCTGTGTTGGATGGGAGTTTTGGGAGTGGGTTGGGGGAGAGGCGATAATGGATGGGCTGCTACGGGGTAGTCCTTCTTTCATGTTGTTGGCCATCCCGGTTTTTCCTCTTTGAAATCTGGTCACCCTAACCATAGTTCTGAAGAACAGGGATACTCAGAGAGGTTAGCCAAAACCTTATCAAGGTAGTAACGGAGAGCAGTCAATGCTATTTTCAGGAGAAAGTGAGTGGGGTCATAACACCCTAACTTTGTAAGTCCAATCCCTATGATGTATGGGGCCCTATGCCCAAATATCACAAATCATCTTCTTATGAGAGGGGACAGATGTAGGAACTGTTCTTATGCTGGAGAAAAATGTTCCAGAAGATACTTCAACAAAGTTATAGATCATTAAATGATTTCCCTATCTTTATGTACATGTTTTAGATCAAACAATAAAAAAATGATGGAATAGAATAAACCAAAGTTTATTCTAAAGTGGATTTTAAGGGAGACACGGGTGGCTGAATGCTTTGAGAGTACTGTGAGAAAACAGAAGATGTCTCACCAACTAGTACCCGGGGATCTGTCCTCCAGGGTGGCCAGGACACAGCTATCGCTTTTGGATCCCGTTCCTGGCGGTGGACCAGTGCAGGAGGGTCTTTTGGGGCGGGGAGGGGGACACCCGATGGCGAGACGCAATATCCCCCTCCCTGTAACACCTTTACCTTAGCCTAACCGAAAGGATATTTAGAAACTCTACTCCCCCACCCCAATTCCCTTGCTGAACACGTTCACATGGACAGCTCGCTCTGGGATAAAACAGACTCACACCCGAGCATTGAACCCAACATGTCCCACATTATGATCAGGCAAAGTCAGGCCATTACTGGTAATCACTCACACCTGACTTCCATTAACCTTCCCCACACGGATAAAAGGCGGAGCACGAGAGCACACTCTGAGACAAAGCACACGAAGGAACACTACTTTTCCAACGGCAGCTGAACAAGGTGAGAAAGGCAGCAAACCAAGAAGGGTATGCAAGGAGGGAGATACCCTTGATTTTTTTGTTGAGAAACCGTTACTTTCCAGAATCCTTCCAACTAGAAAGCATAAGGCATGGAAACTAAACTGAAGAACCCTGTATTGTGTATAAGAGATACCCGGGGTCCTCCTGCATGGCTGACAGTTGGGGGAGGATCAGTCGCTGCCTTGGTACCGTCCTTGCCTCCCAGATCAAAGCAGTGCCTGAGAGATCAACACAGCCGGTGAGTTGGGAAGATCAATAAAAGACCGGTCTGTGTGGAAGTCAAGGCTGCAAGCAGCAACATTGTGTAAAAAAGGGCAAGAAGGAAGATTGAAATGCGTAAGATGAAAGACGCGAAGACAGCTTAATTGCTGATCGATGTTTGAAAATGTACAGGAGAAAGAAACAATACCAGTGACGGAGTGGTTCATCGTCACGTGTGTGTTCAATCAAAGGTCTCTGTAAGGGTCTCCAGCCAGGAAGTGGCAGAAACGAAAGCAGTAAGAACATTGTGTGAAGTGAATCGAAGTGGTCTTGCGACGGTTTAAGCAAAACCCATCGCACATTCGAAAGTCTTCAATTTTTAATATGAAGAGGAAAAAAGTAGAAAGTGATATTACATGGTCCGAGCCCGGACGAGGGAGATCCATGGTCTGAGTCTGAACGAGAGAGACCATTTGTGAACATTGTGGTAAAAAAAGGTCCAAGCATGAAGTGGGAGACCCATGATGAATACTGGAAGTGAGGACTTGTGCATGTGAAAATCCTGATAAGAAGGAAAATGTGGTGCTTGTTTGTTACGACAAGCCCTCTTCAGTAAGAGACTTATTGGAAAGGCGGCTTTGGCAGAAGTCCTTGATAACTATGCTGTGAAATGTATCCTTAGGGCCGAGAAGCCAGAGTGTATACAAAGCTAGAACGTGCCGCCTTGCTCCGTCCTGAAAACATGGGGAAGGGAAACCAACTGCTCAAATATCCTCATTTCTTGAACACTTTTCTTTTGAATACACTATTGTCCCACACCATTTTGTATCTAGAAGTAAGGATTGGCAATAGGTTTATTAGTATAGGCCCTTTTATTTTTGCAGACTTGACTAGGACTCTTATTTTTTGATGGTCGTAGCTTGCTCCCATCCTTAGATTTGGGTTTAGATAGGCGTTCAACCAACCCATTGAAGTTCAATAAACACCCTTGAACTGTGATCACTTGTGTCTGTCTTCACTGTTTGATACCATGTCTTTGTTACAGTACTCACTCACCCCTCTCCCCCTGACTCTGATTTTCCCAGTTAACTTGGTGGGTAGACTGGGGGTCTCTGGCTGTCGGTTTTTCTGTGTGTTCCAATGCAGGATGTCTATGATTTAGCCAGTCAGTAGCTGGTGCAGGATGGAGCTCCTCGCAAAAAAGGCAAGCAGGATTCAACAATGTAGGACTCTTCTGGATATCCGACAAGACACAGCGAAGTAACTTCCACAGACGTTCACTGGACAGAGGTGATAGCAGGCATCTCTCCAGTTGTGGTTGAAGAAGATCTTCCAGGACATGATCCCTTGATGCCAATGATCACCGAGGTTCCGGGTGAAAGCACGGAACGTGAACGCTTCTGTTGAGGTAGCCCACTGGAGAGCTAGTCAGTGCACTGGGTGGTACAGGAAAACTTCCGAAGGCTCTGGATGGCTGGATCCTCGAGAAGGCGTTGAGACTGCATAGTCCCACTAGATCAAGGGTTGAAGCACCGCAGAGGGCCTTCTCAGATCAGGTAATCCTGCGTTTGGCCCAGGAAAACCCTGCTGGAAGGAATGCCAGGCCACTTTGGGAGTCCACGGATCTTCAGTCGGCTGCTCTTCTACACAGGATACTTGGCTCCAACGGTGATCTAAAGAAATGGCTGCAGGATTCCTCTTCGTATCCTAAATCCTGGCTGGAAACAAGTTCAAGCACATCAATGATATGATATATTTATAACACCTGTATAAAAGTGTTACTAGCCGCCAAAAGGGTAAGGATCTGCACCATTCAAACAGCTAGCAGTGTTCCAATCAGGGATCACTGAGTTTAACTCATGCCCCACACCTAGACTTTCAGGTGCCACGGGTGTGGAGTGGCACCAGACAGTACCACTTCCTGGTTCCACACACACCAGGCCAGCAGTTTTCCTGCAAAGGCAGCAGCGTTCCCAGACAAATGCATAACCATATAAGGGATTACTCGACCAGTGTAGACAGGAAGAAGGCCAAACTATAATATGGCCAAAGGACAAGCAAATGATCTTGTGGCACAGCCATTTTAGGACACTGGCCATGTTTAATACCCAGATGTGGTAGACACGATAGTGCACACTAAAAAGAATGCAAACATTGTCAAAATGTATCTGCTGCTACCAGCTTGTCTTTATGCACACATGAAAGTTATCAAAAACCGCAAGTGTAAAGACTAGGGTGATACAAAAGTATCCCCACTGCACTGCATTGTAAGATGCTGTGTGCAGTTTGTGCACTGTTAATAAAAAGTTACCAAAAAGGTAAAGACAAAAGGGCGTTTCCCAGTACTAATAGTCTGAAAGACTGATGAGTTTCCCTATGACAAAATGAGCAAAAGGCCAGGGGAGTAAGGTTTTACTTCCTTTTAGAAAGTCAGGACAGGTTCAAAAATAAAACGTGAAGAGCTTGGGGGTCCATTAAATATGGAGGGAAAGTTGCCTAAAGAGAAGTCTTTCCTAACAGAGAGTAAAGTCTTTTGGTTTCTCACAGCTTTCCATGGCCTCTGGCCCTCGGATAGGCTTTCTTTATCTCTATTTGGGTTTATCTGGCTCCCGTAAACCATGTGAATTTCCGAGCCTCATGTGTTTCCAGGACTCCTGAAACTCCTCTGGTCTTGCTTTAGCAGGGCCTTGGTATGGCATTTGCCAGTTTGGGTTTTCCAGGCACCCGTAACCCTTGTGGCTTCTCAAGCCTTGATCGTCAATGTCTTTTGGTTTCACAGGGTTCCCCCATAGCCCTCTGGCCCTTTGATAGGCTTGCTTTGTCTCTAATCAGGTTTATCTGGCTCCCGTAACCCTTGTGGCCTTCACAGCCTTCAATCAAACTATTCACCCCCTCCACCACATTATTTTTTCAGAAGTGTTTGCTTCTCTTCCCCTGCTCAGCTCAGCAACTAATGCACTTCTTGTACAGACCTTGAGTGGAGCTCAGGGATTTTTTTGGGTGATTCATGGAATGATTGTGCGCCAAAATGTGTGGCGCAAGTGTGAAAAATGCAGCGCACGTGTGTGAAACGCACGTGTGCGCCCGTTTCCCGATTCATGGAAGGCACCGCGCCTGGCTTACCTGGGACCTGTGCCGAATCTGCTCGTGGTGCACAGGTCACTGCGAAATCCCGAAAGCTGTGTGCGAGTCGCCCAGTGAAGAGAGACAATGTCCAGCGCACACACCTAAAAAGGGGGCGGAACACGCAGAATAGGAAACAACATGCAAAAATGTGGGCGTAATGGGGGGAGGAGTTCAGAAGCGAAATCCCCGCAACGCCCACACACGCGCTAACACATATTCATGGGGTTGAACAGGACGAGACCGCGCACACCAAAAGACGCGCAAAGCCGGAAACACATCCGCCACGAAAAAGCAGGCGGAAGCGCCCTGTGCAGCATAAAAGTGTGCGCAAACAACAAACAAGAAGCATATACAGCTACGATGAATGTCCCATTTCTCGCAGCAGTGATCGTGGGACACCGCAGCAGGAGGAGGAGGAGGATAGCCTGGCCCCGCATTTTCTTACCCAGGACCAGCCTTTTTGGGATGCCCGATGACTAGGTCTATGGCAGGTATAGGTTTCCACCTCATATCATCCTAGACCTGGTCACTGAGTGAGAGGATGACCTCACATCACCCACCATGTGCTCCCAAGCACTGAGCCCCTTGGAAAAGGTGCTCAAAGTCCTGCATTTTTTGGCCACTGGGTCATTTCAGCGGACAACTGCCATAGTTAGGGGCATCTCACAGGCCACGCAGTCACGCTGTCTACACCAGGTGTTGGCAACCATGATTGCACGCCCCTCAGTCCGCAGGCACATATATATGCCCCGAACACCCGCAGAATGGCAGGCCGTGGTCCAGGACTTTTACGGGGTGGCACACTTCCCCAAAGTGCTTGGTGCCATTGATCGCATCCATGTAGCCACTTAAACACAATCCCATGTGACCAAAAGGCACACATGCAAGCTACAGATTCCACCCCCCCATGCAGGGTGCACCTCAACACCCACATGCGATGATGTGGAGACTAAAAAAATTATCCTCCATGGACTCTTGGTCTTCACAGCCCAACCTGAGTGAGAGATACGTCATCATCATCCCCTGGTTGTATATCAGGAGGTGCGCGTGGCACAGGTGCCTGACCACGCATAGCTCCAGCAAGCCCCTCGACGGCAGCAAGCATGCGGGCCTGCTGAGCCTGGTTCTGCAGGAATATGGCACGTAAGTCATCATGCAGCACCTCACGTGTAACACAGAGTTCCTCCTGCAAGGACCCACATGTAACACGGAGCTCTGCCAGTGAGGCCTCATGTGACAGACGGACCACCTTGCGGCTTGCATGGAGTTCAGACGAGATGGTGTGTTCCAGCTGCTCCATCCTCTGTTCTGCCTGTGTCCCCTGGCTCATAATGAGTGCAGCCAGAGTACTTCTGAGGCAGGTGTTATCTTCCCTCTGGGCTTCCCTGCGGGCCTGTCCCTCAGCAGCAATAGCTGAGCACAGAGCCACCAGTTCAGCCCGGCGGACCCTGTTGGAGGCCGCCATGCCCAGCCTGAGTGAGCGGCACGTGAACTGTGTTGCTTGCTGCTGGAGCTCCACCTGCCTATCAGGGGGAGAATGGAATCGGCCACACGTTCCATGCCTTGAGCCAACATCTCAATCGCTCCCCCCCTGTTGCTGAGCAATAGAATACATGGCATTCTCCCACCCAGTGTTCCCCGGTGGCGCACTGCCACCGCGTTGCTGGACACCACACCTGTTGGGCCCAAAGAGACGAGGCCCTTGCTGTGCTGGCACTGCCTGTGGCTGCAGGACTGCATCCCTCTGTCGATCTGCTGCCCCAGGCACAGGAGAAACTGGTGTGGAGCGTGACCAGCACCCGCAATCACCACAGGCGGACATTCCAAAACTGACTGGCCCCTTGAGGGCTCAATCCCCACTGCAGGTGTGGTGGACATCATCGTCGACGGCATGGATTGATGAGCATCCGATTCAACATCAGAGTCAAAGAGTCCCTCAGAGCCATACCCAGAGGCAGGCCTGGATAGGATGTACTGGAGCACCAATGGATGTTTGTGGCCTACCAACCCACGACCACCACTGGTGCATGGTTGTTGACCTGAACACTCCACCCTGTCTGCCATCTCCTCCTCCTCCTCCTCCTCTGCTTCTGGTACATCATCACCTGTGACAAAATAAAAAAAACACATGAGCACATATCAGCAGCACATACCACACACATAGACAACACAATATTGAGGGCCAACACATGAGACAGCCATGTCACACACGACACAAACTCTGGCATGCATGCAGTGGCAATGAAATTGAAGAGGACCCTGAAAGCAGACATGGATGCATGTCAAATATGCAACATGCAGTACATGTGTGGGTTTCACATCACCTGCATCACACACAACCTTCTGGCAGTGTTAGGCAGAATCCTGTGCAGTGCCCTTAGGGATCACTACACACAATTAAGACCACAGGTGGCAATACAAGTTTTACCTTTGGTACAAGCCTGTACTACTATGTCAGAGTGGTAGCAGTGGCGGAGCAGCCAGGGCTTATCTCAAGAGTAAATGAGCAGTAGCAGATTTTACACAAAGGGACCACAATTACTGTGACTCAAGCAAACACTGACTCAATGTTTCAGGTAGAAAAATATAAGTGCATTTATTTTTAAACCATTTGTTATAAACACAACACTTCTATTAAACTTAAACGAAAACCATATGTTAAATATACTACAACTAACCAATTCCCTTCGTACAGTAAGTCTCAAGGTGAGTACCCTGTGTTTGAATGAACCGGTGTTACGAACAAAACATGTTACCGCAAATACGATTGCGATCACTTTTTGACAGTTCGGTCACTAAATAAACACGTATCCGTGACATGAAATGCTACCGGGGCAAAAACACACTTGGCACCTGAGATACCCAGAGGTAGTTGGCGGCAAAAATCACAGGCAATATTTTGGTTAGGCAGACAGAATCGAGAAACACTCAAGAGACAGGAGTTCAAAAGTCAAAGGCAAGAGCCAGGGTCAAGTGACACAGGGGGCCTGTTGCCGAAGATCACAGTCAAACAGTTCACGATTCAACATAGCCAAGAGTACTTCGATATTGTCAATGTTCGGAAGCAAAAGTTATAAGAAGGAGGGAAGACAAGGACAAGCCTTGGAGATGAAGAAAAGGGATTCACCCAGTTTCCTTCAGCAGAACACAGTACTTTATTCCAATGGTGCAGCTGGTGCCCTGGCAGTTGTTCCTGTTGGTTTCCTGCAGACCCACGATTCCTGGAGCTTTATTGTGAAGGAGGCCGTCTAAAGGGGGTCTGCACCACACCGGGATGAAGCCAGCAGCAGCGACAATGAATAAAAGGTGCGCTCCTTAAAAACAGGAGGGGCTCTTCAAATGGCTATCCGGACCACTACAGCAGTGTGCAGCGATTTTGACCAAGGAAGATGAGCTCTGGCTGTGGAAGATGAGCTGGTTATCCCCACCAGACTCAAGGGAAGAGGACTCCGGACTGGATCTTCTCTTAGTCGTCAAAGGGTAGATAGCTCAGGACTGCAGCAGGGCTTCACTGGGACGGGGTAGTTGCAGCAGTCGTCGTTCTCTCCGCTTCTCTTCGGTTCCTTGTAGTTCCAGTGGTGACTCTCTAACTTCTAGCCCAAGAGACCTGCCTTTTATGCGCAAAACCCCCATTCACACAGCCTGGCTGTCAATCACCCAGCAGGGGGGGGTTGTCCAGCCTGGACAACTACCTCAGCCAATCGTGGCAAAGTGCGACTTGGGTTTCCTAGGATACCCTGTGCAGGGGGTGACTACACCCTCACATTCAGCCGACCTAGACACCCAGGCGCCTGGTGGAGGGCTTCTGAGCAGTAGCCCGCCAAAAGACAGTGAACAAAGAAGACGATCCTAGTTTGCCGCGCAAAATAAAACACAAGAAGGACTTTAACAAAAAGAAATGGCGAATAAACCCAACCGGAGCCAAAAGAAAGACAATTTGGTCAAGCTGGTTTATGTTCGAGGCTAATATAATAGCCAAGAATAATACCACGTTTATCGAAGATAATCACGGTAGAAATGTTAGGGTAGATACCAGTGCCACCAGCCAAGTCTAAATGTTAAAAGAGCGAAACAATGCTCTAGGAGGTACAGATAAAAAGGGATACGAATTAACCCTTTCCGGTACTCCATGGGAGATGGAGTGTACTGGATCTGTGGTAGATGGACTAAGTAAAGTTAATGGCAACTTTACCCTTTTCTGGGGGACTGTAGTCAGCCTCAGAAATGGAGTCGGGGGGAAGTCTCGAAGACAACCCTGTGCCACGGCACTGAAGGTCCTGGGTGACACACTAAAGAAGGGGGCTACTGAAGTGGTGTACTTCAGAGTCCACAATCACAAAAACAGAAAAATACACATATCAAAACATAGGTAAGAGTGGGGGGAAAAGCTTGCACTCTTACCAAGTGGAAAAAAATAAACTCCAGAAGTCCAGCAAAGCTGCTGGGGAACTCACTAGGTGAGAGAAAATTAGCCATAAATGATAATTCTCCCTAACAGGCAGGCATTGATCTTAGCAGAAAATGACAGATGTCAACAAAGATGGCATGTAGCATAGCCATGGCACAATTCCCAAATAGCCAAAGCAGTAAGTCAAATAGAACTGTCTATGACACACGTAAAATGCATGTCAACATGCACTAACAACGCAAGTGCATTGAAATACAGTGAAGGGAGTCACAGGGATACATACATGCCAGATCACTTTGACATCACACAAGTGAATAGGCATGTTGAAGGGTGAAACATGGCTCAGAAGTGAGTGGGTGCAGTGCAGCACATGTGTACATCCTCAACTATCAACAGAAGCAAAAACGTAGTGATGTCAATCTCGCGACATGACGGCACTGTAAGGGCAAGTGCACTCATCATGTGCAAAGTGTTTGCACTGGGTTGTAGGGATGCAGTGAACCCCCCCCCCCCCCCAACTCCCCCATCTGCCCACCGGGGAATGGCAGGAAGGGAGTGCATGGATCTGAATGGCTGACCAGAGTATTGTGAAGTTGCAGACAGTGTTGGCAGGTGTCAATTGCATCATCTCAGTCAACTTAGACTACAGCAGATGAGAGGTCGACAGTAAGCAGGACACATGAGGAACCATCACAAGTACATCTATACATGCAGAAGCCACAACACAAGTAGCCTAGAGGCAGGGTGGCTGTAACAGAGGGAGGCCTGTGCTCGACACAGTCAAGGACACCCTAAACATGTGCGTGATGAGGAGGTGACCCTGAGGGAGCATGATATAGATTACCAACGAGACGGATAAAATACCGGAGATTTAGTACAATGAGTAGCCTGCCACGGACCCATAGGGGCTTGCAGGAAATGCGCATGGTCCATGAATGAACACTCATGTCCACTCTGAGCATTTGCCATCTGCATGGTCCAAATGAGAAACCCTGCATCAAGGACAAAGAAAGTACCCCACTGTACAGGTTTGGCAGGGTTGAAGAGGGAAGTGTGCATGTACACAGGAGTGGGGAACAGGCCATTGTAGTAGTCCAACACGGAAATCTCCAGTAACATGGAGACAGTGAGCTGCAGAGTGGTGGAGAGGCAAGGAAGCATGGCCGTGAGGAGGAGCGGCTTGCAGGGTGACCTCACATAACCGTCAGTCATGTGACAACATAGGCCGAGTGTTGAATGGAACTACACCACAGGCAATATGCTAACATGTCAGTGAGCTTGAACATGGACAGGAGAGTCCGCCGAGTGACTTGCATGTAAGTAGGGTGCATGTGTGCTGATGAGGACTGGCCCCATGTGCAGCACATGGCCTGCATGCAGACTGCATCACTACAAGCACGCATCAGTCAAGCATTGCATGTGTCACACATGGCACTCAGCAATACATAGCCTGATCTGACAGTCCTTCACAACACATCACACAAGCAACGCACACATGGGCTAGACATACAAGCATCAACGCTCACCGGACGTTGCATCATAACCCGGCATCTCTCCCACTCCCTGGATAAATCCCTGATTGTTGAACTCCGCAGCGATTTCCTCATGCAGAGTGAGTTCATCCTCCTCTGGTGGTGGCCCACTGCCAGTCACCCGAGTCAGGGAGTAATCAGATGCCCGCTTTTGTTTTGCACTGCATCAGAGGTCAGTCCAACGCTTGTAGCTATCCTGAGCTGTGCGCCTCTCATATCCTTTGGCACTGACACTATCCGCAATGAACTGCCAGTGGACCGGACGCTGGGCAGGCGTAGTATGGCAACCTGAGCCCACCAGCATATCACGGTCGTGTGCCGACACGAAGTCCACAAGGAGTCCAGTTCCTGTTTATTGAAAGGCTACTTCCTTGCCGTGCCGGAGGCCGGACCCTTGTCTGGGGTCCCAGCCTCTTGCGCAGAAGCACACTTCCTCCTCTTGGCCGGTTGTGTGGACCCCGAGTGGCTAATGCCCCTCTGGTTAGTAGGGGCAGTAGCGATGGCGGACTGGCCAATGGGAGTAGTAATAGGCATGAGGTCTGAAGGTCTGGATTGTGTAACTGGCTGCTGAGTGCTGGTGCCAGGACCCAGTGGCACAACCGCCTCAGTGCCAAGGGCTGTGACCAACAGTCCTGGCTGGCAGACTCACTGCCGGGGTGGTGTTGGCTGCATCTGCCCCTGCAGCTACCAGCGCCTGCCTACTCGGGGCAGCAGATGTTACCACTGCCCCAGATACATGTGCCTTGTTCTCAGCTACCTTAGGCACACGTGGCTTGGCCTTCCTCACCTGAAAATCTGCCTGGGAGTCCCCCTGTGCCAAGGCAGCCTGCGCTGGCTGACCACGAGCATGGGTGGTGGTTGCCACAGCTGCACCTGCAGCTTCCAATACCTGGTGGCCCGTGCCAGCAGATGACACTGGCTGCGGGGTCAGATGTGCGCCCCGGGGATGACAGCAGCAGCAGCATCTCCTCCCTGAGCCACTGGGGGGGTGGCATGGCTGTCCCAGCATGTGGCTGGACATCCTGCCCCTGCGGAATAGCCTGGCAACCTCCCCCTCCGCGTCCCCCTTGGCCTCCCTTGACTCCCTGGAGATGTGCCCCACCACGCCCAGCCCTGGGAGGTCGCCCAGCTTTGCCGCCCTTCCCTTTTGGTGGCCTCCTAACCATGGCACAGATGGACTTTTGCCAATGGGAGGTGCACACACCAATTGTCCTGGGCAATTAGGGTTAAGGGGGCAGGGTATGTGATGTTAGACGCATCCCTGTGCTCCTGCAGAGCTGTATGTGACTCCGGGTGAATAAAGATGGGTCACGCAACCCTCAGGCACCCCAAAAAATGTTAATAAACGTGCATGCAACCCCCGGTAGACCACGTGCGTGGAATAAACCTCCCACAGTACGCCGTGGCACCTAGGGACACAAAAAAAGCATACGCGTGGAACACGCAGGCTACTCTGACCTCGAAAACGGGATACGCAACACACTGGGCGAACCACAGTGGGGAAAAATAAGCATGCGCGACTCACCATCTGCCATGCGTGGAAAAGAAAAAAAACACGTGTGTTTGCGCATAGGCAACTCCCCCGCCAAAACAAGAAGTACGAACTTTAAGCGACGTGAAGATGTCGTGTGTGAACCCACAAGTAGTAGAAACACACACATCAGTCTCCACAAAAAGCACGTACAGCGAACTGCTGTTCCGCGGGGACCTTTAACCCGCGCTGAAGGCAACGCCTGCGTGTCACATCACTTACGCGCTAAGGGCCTTTCTTCGAATTTCACGCTAGCGTGCTGTTTTTAACATGCAGAGTCACTCTGCATCAAGCTGGCCACACGACTCCTACGGAAGACCATGCTTCTGCCCAGAAGGCCATTTACCTGCCCCCCAAAGCCCCAAGCACCCTCTTACGAGCCATCTGCTGCTGCCAGCCAGCCTGCTGCCAACGTGCCCTGCAATTAGGTGCCTGCACAGAAGACCTAGCCAGAGGTCCTGTTGGTGCGACCACCTCGGGGGTTGCCATGTCAGACCAAGCAACATCTGGGGCTAGTGGCAACCCCAGTCAGAGAGGCAGAGGGCTGCCAGCTTCACTGCCAAAGACATTGGCATCCTGGTGGAGCAAGTCCTGGGGCATTATGATGCCCTCTTCTCGTCATCGCGCCTCGACAAGGAAGGACTGAGGAGGATCTGGGAGGACATTGTGGGTCCCATCAACGAGGAGGGGGTGGCACCTTGTGACTACAAGCATGTCGTGAAGCGCTGGGAGGACTTTAGGTCCAGGACCCTCTACAAGGCCCGGCACCTCATCGAAGAGGAGGATGGAGTGGGGCGCTGGGGCCAGTTGAGCAACATACAGATGAGGGACCTGGAGCGCACATGCCCAGCGCTTCACCACCAGGTCCTCGAGTTGTAGACCCATCCGGAGTGGAGTGGTAAGTGTCCATGTGTTCATATCCAGCGTAGTGCATGTTGAGGTGTGGCAGGAGTGGGCACCTCAGCCGTATGACTAGCATACCCCATGTATGGATGTCTTTGTGCAGGGACATGATGGTGCTGCATGTGAGTCCAGTCAAGCGTGTTCCACATCAATGGTGTCTGTGTTGCAATGCATGATGTGCACCAGCATGTGACGACGCAGACATGTTTGCATGCCCCTGTCTGTCCTGGGCCATGTATGGGGTGTGAGACATGGATGCTTGTGTCACCTTCATGGACGTGCACGGTGTACATGTGCGAGTGTCTGAGTGGTGAGTCAGTGACTGGGAAACGCTGTGGGTGCATGACACATGGCCATCTCGGTGCCTGCTTGACTTGTGTGGCACAGTTACCAATGTGTGCTCTGTAACAGATGGTAGACATGGCCAGATGCAGGACTGTCCTGTGGTGTGTGCATGTGATCGGCATGTCCCATGATGCATGTGACGTTCAGCCCCCGCCCCTTATGATGTTCTAACAGTGCCTTGGACATGGATGCAAATGTCTGTTGCATGTGCCATGATTGTTTGTGCATGTGTGTTGCTTGCACTGACCTATGTGTTGTGTACGGTGATGTTGGTTATGACGTTTGACACTGCCACTCATGTGCATTTGCTTTGTGTCTAGCAGACCATTGCACAGTACCCTGATGCTTGTGTTCAATGTCTCCATATCTACAGCGGCGACTGAGGAAGAGGGCGGAGACGGCACTGTGGAGCAGAGCTGCAGGGATGCCTCCACCAGCCGGAGACGCAAGGCCCAGTCACCCTCCCAGGACAGGTCATCTTCTCGGAGCGAGTGACTGGTGCCGCATCAACCACTACGTCCGCAGCTGTTGAGGGGATGCCCAAGAAGGCGAGGTTGGAAGCGCGCTCCTCGGCAGCGGAAGGGGCAGGCGAGCCCCCACAGGGGCAGGACAGTGCGGAAGACAGTGCAGATGCATCCAGGTTGGTGGTGGTTGAGGAGGCCGCATGAGGCCCGAACATGGGGCCTGGAGGGGGTGATGCCACTGGTGCAATCCAGGGGCAGGAGGCAGCGCAGGTCGCCGGAGGGGCCTGTGCCTAATCCTGTCCCTGAAACAGACTGCATCACTATGCACTGGCACGCATGCCCCAGTCCAGGCCGTTCCGCGGGTAGAGGCTGAGTCCACGTCAACTGACGTTCCTCTACCTGCGGACCAGGCAATCCGTGACACGTGTCACTTGTGATGACATGCGTGATTCCAGGCAGGACCACGCATGTCATCACAAACCGGTGTGTGCCATCCTGAAATGGCTTGTCGGGGGTTTCCTCCATATGATGGCCGCTCTTGAGACCCCTCCTCCTCTTCACACACTTTGCGCCAGTCGTCCTCCATGCCGTCTTCCGGCCCAGATGCCACCAGGGCCCCCTGCGGACCTGCAGGACTCTCTGCATGAAGCAAGTGGTATTGACACTTCCCCTGAAATCAAATTTGGTAAGGCAGATCCAGGAGATCATGCCGAGAGCAACTATAGACAACTCATGACTAGAGTAATGGAATACATGGGATGGTCCAGGCTCGCACCTGTTTTTCGAACAGGACGATTTGACAGATATACTGGATAAAGGACCACAGGAAGACCCTATTGTCCCATTTTATAAGGATCTGCAGAGGAGGGTAACTTCCAACTGGGAAACACTTGAGGTTGTCCCTGCAGTGAATAAGGAGGCTAACAGCCAAATACAGAGCTTCAACTTCTGACCCTCTATACCTTTAGAAACATCCAACACCAGAAAGCCTGGTAGTACAGGCAGCAACCTCTTCAGGCAAACAAAATGCCTATCCCAAAATTGCACAATATAGGGATGACAAAAAATACGATGCCATGGCCCAAGAAGGTTTTCTCGCCCGGTAGTATGGCGTTAAAATCTGCTAATGCCACGTACACCCTGGAGAGATTTAGCCACACCCTTTGGGACTGTATTTCAATGGCGGCTGACCACATCCCCAAAGGGGAGGAACAAGACTGTTTCTTAAACATTGTAAAGGATGGGAAAGGCGCTATGGGAATCCCTCCAGCCTCGACTCTGTTGACAGATCAGCAAAGCCAAAGTGGATAGTACGGTAATCCACAGATTTGCTTGGTTGCAGAAGTCAGGATTTGCCCCAGACGTTCAATGACATTTTTAGCATATTCATCTGATATTTATAGCTAAGGTCAGGTGAAGTCCGTTTATTCAGATGAGAGATCCATCAGTACACATTAACAATAAAAACAGAGTAAACTGAAAAATACAAAAAGGGAAAAAGGATAAAATCACAGTCGGATCTCATTTGAATAAAATAGGTAAAAATGGAAAGGAGATTTACAATAGTGTGGCATCTGATTTATACATGAACCTCTGTTTATAAAACAGCCATCTCAGCAAAATGTTTAATTCTCTGCTTCCAAGCCCCCTTTAGAAAATATGCAAAGGCAACCCCCAGGTCGGAGAGAGGAAGCAAACACAAAAAAGCTGTTCTCCAGAAACAGAAACCAATAGCCCCAAGGACAAGCGGTGTTTCCTCCTTGCCGCACAGGCAAATCCCAAATCCAAAATGTTTGCTCTCAACATTTACACATTGTGCTCTTTAAAAGAAAGTCACTTAGGCGGGCACTGGCCTGGAGGGTCTGATGGTAACAATCCAAAACCATGGTGAAGGATCCAGCGACGACCCCTAGCAGGACACAATGGGAGGCACAGCCTAACAGAGGGTTTCCTAGAGTACGTAACTTCCCTTATGTGATTTCAGAACTTTCAAAATGTGGCTGGGAGCAGCTGGGTTGACAGGTTGGAAATACCTTCTGGGTTTGCAAAATGAAGCCAGACCCAAAAAGCACATGGTCCTTTTTAGAAAATTAAGCCAACCAATTTTGAACGAATATTATGCCAGTGGGGTCCTTACTAAACAGGATTTCATTTTCATGTACCCTAACTTTAATTTTTTACACATCACTGGAGCCTTTCACAAAGCACTGCACTGGATGCCGGTAGTTCCTTTTGTCAGTGTAAAATCTCTGATGCGGTATAACCTCTTATTCCTCATAGCTCGATACTCTCTGTGCCATAGACACCCATCAATTCGCTTGTCTTTCTAAGCTCTGTATTAAGGCCTCCACTCAGGCAATAGATACTTGCGATTCAACAGTGCCGTACGTTTTGAATCTACTCCGTTACAGTGGTAGGTAGTGGTTCTTTTTCTTTAAACATTATTTGCCAACCAAATGCGAAACCTGCAAACAGAATGGTGGATATAGTCTGGGTGTTCCACAAAAGGAGGATAGCTATGGCTTGGAAATCTAGGTAGGGCCCTTGCATAGAATGCTGGTGGGAAGATTTTAGACGCTGGTCCATGGCTGAGGTCACAGACTGGTACAGCGCTATGCAGGCAGGATTGAGAGAAAGCTCAGAGAATGTGGCAGTATGGAATACCCAGATGCAATGATAAACCTCCTTGAGGCTCCATTGCCGTGGTGAGGAATGGAGTGTTTGATGAGCTGCAAGCAAGGTGGGTGGCACAAGAGGTTGGGCAGAGACTAAAGAATAATATATGGGGTGGTTGGCCCTAGAAGGCTTCTTTAGTGTTACACGCTTAGTTATTGACAAACTCCTCACAGGTAGACTTGGTGTACTCTCCTGAAAAGTACTACCTATGGCACAGCCAACCTGGTTCACCTTTCTCCAGGTACTGTTACTAAGAAGATGAGCAACTGTTGTATTCCCTTTTGCATTCCTCTTTCTGGGTAGGCTTGGTTTACTCTCCTGCCAAGCACTACCATATACGACCAAAGATGCAACCGCGTCTTTGCTATCATTTTTGGGTTCCCAGGCCCTTGTTTTGGGGTATTCCTCCCCCTTCCTCACTTGCCACCACTTTTCTTCACAGTCCCTGAACCTGGGTTTGAGGTATTCTTCCCCCCTTATCTCTTGCCACAACTACTTCTGCTTCCTAGCGGCTCCCTGCCACTTCGCGTACCTGTGGGTTTGGTTTGCGAGGGCTTCGCTTTCTCCCAGCTTCATCCATCAGCTACAGGTGTTATGCTGCTTGCAAAGGATTTGTGGCTGCTCCACAGCACCGGCCTTCCTTCAGGAAGTCGTCTCACTTCCGACACCTCAGGATCTCCTGCCATCTTCGTCGCCAGCCTGCCGTCCCATCCAGTATCTCAGTACCGGCTACGGAGCTCTCATCCTCACCCTGGGCATCCCGGCTTCCTTCCCAGGTGCAGCAAACACAGACCTCTTTCTCGTGGCTCCTCCAGGGAGGACTGGTCCTCGTTTGGGGTCCTTCCTTGCTTTTTATTTGTTCGTCGCGTTCGACCAAATTGAATAGGCTAGTCTGTTCACTGCGGTTCCTCTTCTGCACTCCATACGTCATCTTCGCTGCAGAACTATTTTTCAGGATGTCACGATTGCTCTTCTTCATCTCAATAGAATTGAAAGGAGGACAAACTTCTACCTTGTTTGCATAAATACAAGTACTGCAGATTCTTGCACCATGGAGAAGGTAAGAGGCTGAGGGAGCTTGGATTGTGGTGTTATTGTACCGCGTCTCTCCTAGGGTGTCATCTGTCATCCCATGATGTGTTCCCTCCCTGTGTGAACCTCCCATGGTGCATCACCCCCAGGGGTGTCGCCCTGACTTTTCCCACTCTTTTCCTTGCCCTCTTCTCCTTGACCTGGTTTCCTTTTCACGCCCCGGTCTGGATGCCACCCTGGCAGTGTCACAATTTGCCTCTACACTGAAAAGGTTTGGTGGGGGTGTGCCCAGTAATAAATGCAAATAACATAACAAGGGTGTCTTCCACCCTCAGGGGAATCAAGACCCCTTTGAGTCTGCCATGTAAATGTTTCTCTCCATTGAAAGTCAAGCGTTCTGGGTCACACTGCAACCAGCCCCACAGTTCTTGCTATCATGATGGGACCCCCAAACATCTCATAGAGGGCAAATGTGAGGGAAACTTTGATATATGCAAAGACTGTCACACTACTTGAGCCTTGAAGGCTTCTTGCTCAATTAGTGATTAACAGCAGTTGTTTGGTTCAAAAAAATAAATGTGAGTAATTGCTGAAGTCCAACAACTCCGAACAGGAAGTTACAGTCTCAAAAGCTGCACCATTTATATCCAGCACTTCTGGCTGGCACTCGCTGTGCAAGAGCGAATCCTGCGAAATAATTGAGCAGCATTCCAGGGCACCACAAGAAGATCATCAAAGCCTAGCTGTTGCGGTATTTTAAGCATAGAATGTAGAAGAAATAGTATGAAACACTAGCTTACAAACATATCAAACTCAAAAGCAGACATATTGACGTTGTCAGTGACCCCTGCTTTAAAGTACGTTATCTGGAAAAAGAAAAGCATAAGTATATCTTTTTTTTCTCTCACTATTCTTGATTCTTAAGGTAGTAATGTTTTCCCCCATTTAAAAATACAATAATATTGCATTGCGTAAATCTTAATTGCATCAAATGTGCATCCATGAGCGCGTGGGTTCCACAATACTTAAGAAGAATATTTCTCTTACTAACCTTGAAAAGAGCATCTTTTAGACTCTGAAGGGTTGTTCCAACCTTTAGATCATGTATTGTGCTGAACCAGTCAAACATTATAATGTAATCCACATGCCCCCTTGTACACCACACATCTTTTGATTCCTCTGGCAGTTTTGCTTCAATCCAGTTTGCAGTGACTCTAGAAAATAGTTAAAGATATTATATTTCAGTAGATGGTACTACAAAAATAATAATAAAGTACTCACCGCAACTCACTAAAGACAAAGCAATAGGTCTGGCAAGATTGAAAAGAAAATCACGTATTAAAATTAAAAGTCGCTCAACTAACATGTATGCAGATAAATTAAAGGGCATATAATGTATCCCTGTTACGCGTATGTGTCAAGATTCCCTAAATCATTATCCATGAGAATGACTGCCATCTTATTTTTGATGCACACCAACAGAACCATCCTCCTATTTTCTGTTTCTTCCACATATGTAATGCAGCCCTAAGCAAAGGGATCACTGCTCTGTAAAATAGTATTTGTCTTTGTTGTCAGAGGATTAAAACAAAGTACTACATACCAAGACAGAATAAAAATATGCAAGTTAAAAATAATCCCATGAAATCATATACCTGAGTAAATATTGAGATTCTTGTGTAAAATGCATTATCCGTTTGAAATTTAACAATTTTGCATAATCATACAAAGTGGGCATGGAGAAGGTGACCATTTCCTATATGCGACCACAACTTAATAATATAATTAATACAGATTTAATTCCAATAAACACATTTTCTGTTAAACCCTTCTAGACTGTTTCAACTTGTTTATTCTATGGCTTTTGAAACACTTCATAATCATGAATTTATTTATTTATTTTTACATTTATAAAGCGCTCACACAGCCCGCAGGCATCGAGGCGCTGTCACAGGAGTTGTTTGTTTTTCTTAGTTGCGTATTTTTTTTTTGTGTCTTAGTTACGTATTTATAACGCGCTTAAACACCCAGAGGTTTCTAAGCGCGGACCCGGGGATCGAACCTGTTGTTGCTTCGTGTCGTCTTGCTTCCAAGACGCGCACGCTGCCGCTGAGCTATCCTCCCGGGACCTGAATCTGGTACGTATTTTTGCAAGGCAAGTATTCAAATGATCATATATTAGTTCCAGTAAAATCCATAAATGCCACTGGATACGTGTCTAAAATTGATTGCACAATGTGTAAAAATCGACTTGCTACCAATACAGGAGCTGGGCCAAACTGCTTAGAAATGGCAATATTCTAAAAATCATCTGGTGAGATTGCAGTTCCAAGGTGAGCGAAAACTATGCCTCTCAGTATTCACCTTCAATGGATCTCAAGAAGGAGAAAGTTGGGTCCAGTCTGCATGTCAAATCTTTGCTTTTCTCCGATCACCATTGATTGATCTCCATCCAACTCCAACGGAGCTGAGATTAAGATCAGAGACCCAGGAAAGGAGAGCTGAACTGCCCAAGCCTCTGCCGTGGCCTACGCTGCTGATCTCTGGGTCAGAAACATCAAAGATCCACAATGCAAAACCCTACAGGTGCCATCTGTCTGCCTCTCTGGCTGTCTCTCTTGGGTCTCTATCTGCACCATACCTGTTGGCTGCGAGAAGATGGTGGATTAGAGACCCACAGGAAGGAGGCATAGGGGTGACCTTAAACATACAGGTGGTGGCATCACTGAAAACTCAAACACCTTAGCTCATACCCAGGTTAACCAGCAGTTCCTCCTACAAAGTGTGGCTCATTGGAGGTTTCCAGTCAAAAGACAGTGCCAACTTGCAATGTGCATGCCCCCCTTGTTGCGATTTTAATAAGGATGTACCGTGAGTGACACACTGCCCTCTCTGTCCAAACAGGGACTCTTTCTCCACACAGGGTTGGCCACCCAAAGGCTCAATTTTACAATGTTCTACAAATTCTACAGTAAGGTGGCAAGGGTAAATAAAGTTATTCATGCATCCCAAACAAAACTAAGAGTCCAAAACATCTGCCCAACACCTCAACAAAGAAAATCCAAAATAATGTGCACAAACATCCTTCTCCCTTTAAGGAGGGCGTTGTCCCCTTCCAGGGGTCAGTTGGAGAGGTGGTATCTTATCCTTTGACCCTCTCTGAGTTGTGGGCTTCCCCAAGCTACACAATCATGTTTCGAGGGAAGGCAGTGTTTCGTGGATCCTCCTCATTTCCTTCTAGAATTTCTCCTTGGGGTTATTTTCTGGTTGAACTGCCAGAGCTTCTTACAAAAATGGGCACTGGTTCTGCGATTGCAGGATGATACTGTACACTGTGAGGGGTCAAAAATGAAAGCCGGACACACAGTGGCCATGTTTAGAGACATTTCATTAAATAAAAATGGGTTGGGAGAATGCCTCTCTGGCCCTATTCTAAAGCGGAACATCCCTACCTAGAAACCAAAAACTAAGGATGTCAGTAACTGAAAAGCTGTCCTTGTGTCTGTCCAAACCGTTCTATCCTGAACCTCACACTACAAACAAAACTAAGGAGTGCCAGGTAATGTCTTTAACTTGATGTTGGCAACAGTGTACAAACAAAAGTATAAGAATGACGCCAATGAAAAATATTCTTGAAGGTACAGGTACCCCTAGGATCACCCAAATTTCTGTTCCTAGAAGGTATCAGCTGTTTCTGGTTCCCCCTGTAACTACTGAACCGTTGTGCTCCTCCCACTGTAATAATGTCACAACTACTACCAACTGTCTGCTATCAGGTTCCCTGTAACCGCGAACCACAGACAGGAGTCTTGTCAAGATGTCATTCCTTTCTGTATCCTGTAACTAAGTAAGCCTTGCTTGTAACAGCGCCACGATGCCCGAGGGCCTCTTTGTGCGCCTTATAAATGTTAAAAAATAAATAAATACCCCAATAGCATTAGTTCATCAGGCTTTTATTCAGTATTTTACCTTTAAGCTTAACACAAATACAAAAGTCAGATTAATAATTCATCAGGAACATTTACCACCAGGGAATAGGAAAATAATTAATAAAAGCATTCAATATCAAGATTAGAAAAAAAAGGAAATAACAAATCAAGCAAAATACTATCTCTAGTTCTCTCAGTTAACCACTGGTTCCAGGTTTTAAAACTACTGGTTTCAGAGCTTTATCCCTCTGGAGCCATGCCCTGCAGATATAACGAGTGGTTGCAAAAACAACCTTTAAAAGCATGCACAGGCTTAAAAACAACAGGGTAGGTACTACATTACGGATACCAGAGTTTTTAAAAACTGGCCTCAAATACAACCATCTTAGGTGAGAGGTTTTCCCACAAATTAGCATACAACAGTGCAATGTTTCTTTGGAAAATCCACATAGGAGCCATTTTGCAGTTCCACCACTGCTCCATGGGGCAGTAAAAGATGGTATTGGCAATATGCCTGATCTAAAGCGCAAATATAACGATCTCTCGAAAAACAGGAAGATTATATCTAGGTAGAATTTAAAGACCCACTCAATTCTGTTTTCCAAATATCCGTGGCCCACTTTCAGTTTAGTAGCTTCAACAATTCATTTTTCGCGGGCTCTCGTGATCATATATAGTTTCAAGCGCTTTATATCCTGTGGCAGAAAATCCACCAGTTTATTCCAAAGATCAGTCCTGTCTAAATAAGGACTGATTTCACGTGCTTGAACCATTTTGAGCTCTTGCCTACGTTTCGGCTCATGATGTGAAATAACACATTACAGTAGTCCTTTAAACCCTTAGTGTTCCATACTCTAAGCCAGTATAAAACGGGTTTTCGAATTATCGGAGGGTATACAGGAACACACTTGAGTTCTAAGAGCACCAAGGAAGAAGGGGCGCTAGTTGGTAATAAAAGATACTTTTGCAAATATTCATCCTACTGACATTTGAACAGCGCCATAGTTCAGCTCCATATATTGATGCCGCTAGAGCTTGTTTTTGGTATAGGTCCAGGGCTCGGGAGCTCTGCTCCCGTGTTGACAAAAAAAAGACAGGATACCGCCACTAAACTTCTCTAGTGTAATGGTGGATTTTTACCAACTGTGCTCCCCATCCTCCAGATTCCTGGAAGCATATCCCTAACCAATCGAAGTGGGGTACCTGTTCAATAACAGAGTTACACACACTGAAACACAACAGCTTACGTTTACTAAAGGGGGGTTTAAATACCAGAGTTTTGATTTATCGGAGCTCAGACTTAAACCCCAAAAATGTACATTTATCCTGTGAAATAGTTAGAGCCTTTTTTAAACCCTTTGGGGTGGTTGCAATCAGACAGCATCGTCCGCAATGAAAAAGTGCAGGATATTTGTTGGAATCCAATCAATCAAGCAAGTTTATTCGGAAATATAAAAATTTCCATTAAACGACAAAAGAAAAAATATAGATTACACAATTCCAACAATACAAAAGCGCCAATTATATAAAAGACAGATAAAAATAGATGCCAAAAATTACGAGACACAATCAACAGTGATAAAAATAACTTGCACTTGCTTGCCAGTCAGGAGGGCATATTTTTAAAATTATACATTATAATCAAGCATAAAACAGGACTCAACCACTTTTCCCCAAACATAATTCATTATTAATGTTAGTGGCACTAACTGCCCCCGCCTTGCAGATTCAATAGATTCATTCTAAAATACATCGCTCTTTTTAAAAAAGTCAACAGGGCCCAGGATGTAAAAACTGACTCAGCACTCAGAAGAAACTCAAGTGCAGCATTATGTACACGAATCTCCGTTTTCTTAAGAGCGGGGACCAAGGTCATTCTGCGGATACCCGCATATCCTAGACAAAAGAACAACAGGTGCGAAAGGTCCTCGCGCTTGTGACCACAGACTGGACAGCCGGCGTCACTGGGAAAACTTTTCCAATTGCATGTATTTCCCTGTAGCCGGAGGCAATCAAAGCGGGCCCTCGTGATCAACCACCTTTCTGTTTTAAAAGTGCTCCTAATCAAATATGGTTGGATTCCGGAGAGATTACTAATACTGGAGTGAAAAGAGTCAAATTTCTGGGTATAGCTACAATTTCTCCCAGTTTAACCTTGTATGCTGCCCCCTCTGGCTTAGTGATTAAAAATTCAGGCGGGAACAGAGCACTTAGGTTAACTTCCCCCAATTTAGCAGAAACATAGGCTAACCATGGGATTTTTTTCCATCCTGATCTGCCCAACACAGTGCGTAAGATAAAATGGCACAGCGTTGCGTGTTCGTTAGCCCACAGCCGAATCCAAAAGAGTAATGGTGCCATCGCCCACTGATCCTCCCAGAACTCTGCCCCCAATTCTCTATGAATAGCTAATCCGGGGGCGCTGGTCGGTAACCCCAGCAGGTTTTTAAAAAATTTATTTTCTTTGCCTTGGATTTCAGCCGCGTTTTGGAAACCCCAAATGGCTGCGCCATACAGAGTAGTTGCCAAAGTTTGTGCACCATAAATTTTCAGAATCACGTCAAGAGGCTGAGCTCTGCTTCTTGACGCAAATCTAAAAAGCCCACCTATCTGTTGGCTCATCTTTGCCGATTGCTTTGCCACATGAGCCCTTCCATTTAGGGTCTCTGAGAAACTAATCCCTAGATAGTCGAACACCTTAACTCTAGGGATTGTTTCCCCAACGCATAGCATGGGTTTCATTGGTGCTGAGCGTTTCCTTCCAACACATGCCATAACCGCTGACTTTTTGGTGTTAATTTTTAGGCCCAAATTGTTCATAAAGGTTGCATAGGCGTCAATCAAGACCTATAGTGCCCTTGGTGTTCTGGCTATTAGGACTGTATCGTCCGCATACGCCAGAACCGGAAAGCCCCTACCCCCCAAAACCAAAAAGTCTGCCCTTACATCAGTGAGGTCCCGCGAGAGGCCATTGATATAGAGGCAAAAACAGATGGGAGCAAGCACACACCCCTGCCTTACACCGCATCCCACCTGGAAACAGGCTGTGCAGTGCCCACCCGGCCCACTACGTACACAGGCCTCGTTATCCGTGTGAAGGTCAACCAGAGCCTGCAGGATCTCCCCCGGACAGCCCAAGGACCCAAGCACTGCCCATAGCTTAGCTCTATCTACTTTGTCAAAGGCAGTGCTTAGGTCCATAAAGGCCAGATATGCTGACTCACCCAGACTAAATACCGAGTTAGCCACCAAAATATAGAGGTTGAGGCTTTGTTCAATGGTGCCTACACCCGGACGAAATCCAAATTGGATGTCTGACAGGATCGACTGTGCCCCTATCCAGTTTTCAATTCGAGCTAACAGAATTCTCCCAAAGATTTTAAAGGAAGAATCCAACAGAGAGATAGGCCTATATGCACTTGGACTAGAGATGTCTCCTTTTTTGAATATTGGAAAGATTATGGCCTTTTTCCAGGACGGGGGATACTCCCCTAACTTTAAGCAGGCATTAAAAACCACTGTTAAGAGCGGTGCCCACAACGCAATAGGGTCCTGAAACAGGTCCGAAGGGATCATATCTGGCCCCGGGGCTCGGTTATGAGCTTGAAGCTTTATAGCCTTTATCGTCTCCTCCACCTCAAATTTCAAGCAGACGTCTGCATGGTCTAAAACATCCTGTGCACACTCTAGCCCAAATAAATTCCCAAAATGGGATAACCAAGCCCCTTCTTCCACGTAAGTGCCACTACCTTCCTTTGAGCCACATCCCTCTGGGCCACTTTTTACATAAGCCCAAAAGGCCTTCTGGTCCCTCCTTCGAGCAACATCCAAAAAACCTTCCCAAGCTGCCCTTTCCAACTCATTTTTCCTCCTCTTTAGTTCTAGTTTATAGATCTTCCTAACTTGGGCAATCATAGATCTACTGCTGGACGGATCCTTTAGGGTTAATAGCAGAGTTTTTTTGGCCCCTTTGCAAGCTTCGTCCAACCAACCTCTATTTGTTTCCTTACCCTTTGACTTAGTTGTTAGTGAGAATTTATTTGTGAAGGCAGCCGTCAATTCCACAAATTTCTTTACAATAACCCCCGGGGGTGAACAATCATCCAAAATATCCAACACAAGGGATACATTGTCAGTGATGGCTTTATAGTGTAGATCCCCCCTTTGAATTTTCCCCCATTTAATTCTTCTGGTGCCAATGGGTATGCCCATAGGAGGAATAGGGGCTATTACCTGCGAAACCGCCTCCCCCATCAATCCCTTCAACTTCAGGCAGATGGGTAGGTGGTCACTGTGTGGATCAGCCAATACTTCGAAACTTGCAGCTGATTCCCAAAGGTTTGTAGAGATACAAAAATAATCAATTGTAGAACTTCCAAGGTGGCTATTAAAGGTCACTGCACCCGGTATGTCTGGAGCCAATCGGCCATTCACTATGCGAAAGCCCCACTCCAACAGCCACAGACTTAGCTGTAGACCTTTAGGGCAGACTCTCCCATCTCGCATACATCTGGGCGGGATATTCTCTATCTGATCCTCCAAAGGATAGAGAATATCCAAGTCAATCCCCCCTCCCATTTTGATGTTAAAATCACCCCCCCAAATATAGAAAATGCTTTTATTCCCGCCCCTGGACAGTAGATCTTCCATAAACTTTTTAACTTTAGTTAGCCTGTCCAGGTCAGAGATATGGGGGCTGTTATAGAAGTTGATAATACATAAAACAGCTCCCTTGCGGGTAGTTAGGAATATCACCTGTAGAAAATCCAGCCCTGTCTGTATTTGCTCAATCTTACATTCAAGAGAAGTCTTTATTAGTATACATAAACGACCGTATTGTCTTCCTCTCGGTTTCTTGTTAGCTGGAATATCAAAGGAGACAAAACCATCAAGGTGCGGGGTTTCTATTGCCCATGTTTCCTGGAGTAGGACTACTGAGTTAGCTTGCAGAAGCTCCATCACCGGAACCAACTTCAATTTACTAAATGAGCCTGCTATATTCCAAGACAGCATGCGGAGGTGTGGCCTTTCATCTACGCAAGTCTCCTGGGGTACAGACAAGGGTTGCACCATTACAGTTCCCACTACATCCTCCAATTGTCAGTCTATATCCTCGCAGGACGTTAAGACCTCAAATTGGTTATCCTGGGGCAGGGGAGCTGGAGCTTTCCTACCCGGGGCAATACACCGACCCTTATTCGCCCGGACAGTGCTCCAGCTGCCCTCCGGATTATTAATTGGGGGCTGCCCACCCAGGATATTATCAATCCCTACAGACCCGCCTCGCCTCAGACTTCCAGTGGGTTGGTTATGCACCAATTGCCCCCCTTCACATGCATAAAAATAATCCAAAGGGAGCAATTTGCTAAGCAGTTGATTACCATTGGGCTTAAGGCCTCGGGCCAGGTTAGTATTCAAGAGATATTCCATAATCTGGGGGTCAGATAAAGTAATTACCACACAGTCCCCGCTCAGATTCTTTGGCCTATTCCCCACCCAACCCACGCGCCTGGCCATGCGAATGAGTTTGGGATCTATCTTTGGCCCCATCAGATTGGTGTTGATCCAGTGGGATGCTTTATTAATCAATGAAAAAGTTGATTCAAAGTTTCCGGATGGGAGCCCAGGCAGTCCTGTAATGATCCCCACAAGAGGGGTTGCTTCTGGGGGGAGATTTAAAATGGTTGAGCTCCCCTGCCCTAACCCCAAGCTTTGTGGCTTTGGCCTATCATCAAGTTTGCCCTTTGCTCTGTCCAGTTCAGGCTCCCTTGCCCCCCTCTTGGCCTCGGTGGCTACTTCCACGTCCCCTATAACGATAACGTCAGAAGCCCTCCCCTGTGGATCTAAACCCCTTCCACCATTAGAGGTAATAACATCAGATGGTGGAGTTAGTAGTGTACATTGGCAGGTCCTATCCACTTTTCTCAACTCCTCCACAGCAGTAGCCAGGGTGCCCAGCTTAAGGGAAACTGTTCTGATGGAGTCATCCATTATGGCCAGGGTATTTAGTACCCCCTCTTTAAGTCCCTTCAAGGAGTTCAATAATAATTGTAATGGTTTAAGTTTTTCATCCAGAAGGGCCTCTAGCCAATCTTTATCTCCTTCGCTAGCTCTAGAGCTGTCCAGAGACCCAGAATCCAGAAACTCAAGCTCTTTGCCAATGTGTCTGGGGGCCTCCTTCCTCAAACACTGGGGTTGCAACATCAGTGGGGGTATCCCTGCAGCATCTACCACCGCTTTAGTTATGGCCCCAGTCAGCCTGGGTCTTGCACTAGCGGCTGCATCTTCCTCTCCCATCTCCTCTAAACCTACAAAACCGCTCCCATTGCGCTGTGGGCTTACCACTCTAGGGGCACACTCCACTGCATTCATGCAATTCACAATTTTGCTGGCCATAACATCCATATAAGAGTCCAGCGATCTTTGGGAAGAGTTAACAACTCTGTTCGCTATGGGTTTAACAGAATTCGGAGGTTTATTCATTTTAATTATAGCTGCATTTTTTTTGGTTTTTTTTGCACCATTTCCTGTTGCCCACCCCTCTCCAGCTTTGCGCTTCCCCATATGGGCGGGTTATAAATACCACTAAATCCGCACAAGCTTTTGGGGAATGGGGGGTGAATGAAACCACCACTCGCCCTTACAGACTCAAACTCTATGAGGGGATTAGACAGCAGGTATAGGAGGAGGGGGGGAGAGAAAAGAAAAAAAAGAAAGAAAAAAAAAAAAAGTCTCGCAGCCCCCGCACAACCTCCTACCAGAAAAAGTAGAAATAAAATACGGATGAAATACAGATAGGAAACGAAGAGTAGGAAGTAGGGAGAAAAAGTGAGTAAAAGTGTATAAGAGATTAGTAACCACCTGTTAAAAAAAGCCCTCCTAATATAACAGCAACATCAACAGCCGCGGCAACAAGTAGCCGAGATATAGATTAGCAGTTAAGCTGATGTATAAAAACACTTTAAAAGTTCGAAATAAGGTTTTGTAACCTGATGTCCAGAGTCCAATGTCAAAAAATCTTTATCCCATGGGCCTTTTACTGATATAGTCAGGCAAAAATACGACCCATAAGATAACTGAAGTCTTAAAAATCAATGGGCCCAAAAAAGATCCATTGGCTACGAGAAAGGCACATCCAGGCGTGTGCTCCCACCCTCTGAAAACCAAAAGAAGCAGGGCCGTTAAGAAGCTACTGTTTCAGAAGGGCGGGGGAACGCCCGACAGCTTAGGGAGCTGCCGTAGTCCGTCTCTCCCCCCCCCCCCGCCCTCCAGCTGCACACAGAGGGGGCGGCTTGAACCCACAAGTACGCTCGAATGCCGGACGTACCTTGCACCCGAAATGTCAGCAGCAGGTGAGGACCGTCGTGGAAGACCTTCACAAAGCTCCACGCCCTTTAGAGCACCCGCGGCAACCAGGTACACACAGGGGCACAGGGATCAGGAAGTTAGCCCTTACGCTCCGACGCTCTTGACGTAAAGGACTCAGCTGGGACTCCGCTGCGCTCCGCTCATCAAAGGCTTCTTGTAGAAGCAGCCCCGCCTTCTCCTTCAGACAAAATAATTAACCCCTTGTGGTGACTGGGGCACAGATACACTCGGCCTCGTAAAGGACTCAGCTGGGACTCCGCTGCGCTCCGCTCATCAAAGGCTTCTTGTAGAAGCAGCCCCGCCTTCTCCTTCAGACAAAATAATTAACCCCTTGTGGTGACTGGGGCACAGATACACTCGGCCTCATAAAGGACTCAGCTGGGACTCCATCTAGGCGGGTCCTGGCATCCTCCATTTGCGTGTCAATCTCATGTACATAAATATTAACGGGGTAATTCATAGATTTCAGTGCAGTGGCAGCGCACGCGATACAGCATTCTAGTGCACCGTGGATTCATGGAATCTCAAAGCCATTTTGAGCGCTGGCGCAGAGAACATCCCGCAGCGGCAGTTACACCCCCAAGAACGCCCCTTGCGCAAGGAAAAGGCATCGAAATCCCCAATGCAGCACAAGGGGCCGCGCTAACCCTGCACTGGTGCACAGGGCCGGTACAGTGTATTTTGGGGGTACGCAGGAAGTATCACACACTATAGGCCTTGTGCGAGCGGGATACGTGTATTTCGGGGGTGCCCGGGAAGTTTCACGCGCGATAGGGCTTGTGCGAGCGGGGTACGTGTATTCTGGGGGTGCATGGGTAGTTTCACACGTGATAGGCCTTCTGCGAGCGGGGTACGTTTATTTTGGGGTTTTGCGGGAAGTTTCACACGCGATAGGCCTTGGGCGAGCGGGGTACGTGTATTTTGGGGAGCGCGGGAAGTATTACACGCGATAGGCCTTGTGCGAGCGGGTTATGTGTATTTTGGGAGTGCGCGGGAAGTTTCACACGCCATAGGCCTTGTGCGAGCGGGGTACGTGTATTTTGGGGGTTTGCGGGAAGTTTCACACGCGATAGGCCTTGTGCGAGCGGGGTACGTGTATTTTGGGGGTGCACGGGAAGTATTAAACGAGATAGACCTTGTGCGAGCGGGGTACGTGTAATTTGGGGGTTTGCGGGAAGTATTACAAGCGATAGGCCTTGTGTGAGCGGGGTACGTGCATTTGGGGGGTTTGCGGGAAGTTTCACATGCAATAGGCCTTGTGCGAGCGGGGTACGTGTATTTCGGGGGTTTGCGGGAAGTATTACACGTGATAGGCCTTGTGCGAGCGGGGTACGTGTATTTGGGGGGTTTGCGGGAAGTTTCACACGCAATAGGCCTTGTGCGAGCGGGGTACGTGTATTTCGGGGGTTTGCAGGAAGTATTACACGCGATAGGGCTTGTGCGAGCGGGGTACGTGTATTTCGGGGGTGCGCGGGAAGTTTTACATGCATTTTCGCTAGCGCAAGAGGGGTACGAGTATTCCGAGGGGTACGCAGGGAGTTACACATGCGATTTGGCAGTGTGGTCCCTCCCTGGTGGGTCCCTCCCCCCCTCCCCATGACCTGCAGCCAGCCGATCACCCCTGGGCATGTCCTCCCGCAGGCAGGCCGCATGGCACCATGCACCTGGGAGACTTCACACATGTCCCCCACCCACCATTGCCGGGCACCTGCCAGCAGGCCTGGACTCATATCCCCCTGCACCCTCACCCACCCAGCGGTGACAGGCACCTGCCAGCAGGCCCCGACTCATGTCCCCCTGCACCCTCACCCACCCAGCGGTGACAGGCACCTGCCAGCAGGCCCCGACTCATGCCCCCCCCCCCAACCTCCCAACACGTCATCACGATCCACAATCATGGCCCTTATGGCCACCCAAATCCCACACCAGTCCAAACACACAATCAAGTATTACATCCACCCCACACTGAAATCCCCATCACATGATACATCCCAACTAGCAAGTATGCACATCAATACATGTCCATCACACACACAATGGGTGCAAGTGAATGAGAAAACCCACATCGTGACATGCATGAAACCAATGAGAGAATAACACACATTGAAGTATGAAATAAAAATGTATTAAACACAAAAGCAAGGGAATTAAATTAAATGAAATCGAATGAACATGGGTCCAAAGTGTCCGTCCCTAAAACCAAATCCAAAGGTAAAAAATAAGACAAATCCATTGATCCATGGTAAAATAAAAAAATAATGAAGTGAAATCCAGTGTTCACCTATATACAAAGTACAAATCCAGGATCCAGGAGCCCAACTATTGAAAGGAAACCTACAAAAAACCCTACCTAATGAACAACTATATACAAAAAGGTGGGGCATTGTCCAAGCGCCCCAAATGAAAGAAAAACAGAAAGGAAACCTAACACTAATTAACTATATACAATGGCGGCGGGCAAGTCCTACGGCTCACTTGTTGATTTCCCGGGCCAGGGCATCATCGAACTCCCGTTCTACGTCCTGGAGGCGGGCCTGCTCCATGGTCCCGAGGTTTCGCAGGGATAAAGCCATGTCCACCTCCAACTCCCTGTGAATTGCCTCGAGGCACTCAGCCCGCCTCAACGCCCTGCCCATGGAGTTCTCCGCCCTGACCATAGTGAACCGTGCCTCTTCCGTTCGCCACTGCTCCGCATCTATTTGCTGGCCCAACCGCTGCCACACGGAAGACACTACCAATCCAGGGTCCTCCTGCCCTCCGGTCGATGCCTGCCCCTCTGATGTTGATGGCCCGAGCCATCATCGCTCCCACCTTGAGCCTGCTGCTGCTGTGCCTGTGCCCTGCCTCTTGATGCCTGCATGTCCTGCTCCTGCTGGGGTCCAGTTGTTGGGGTGCCCACCCCTGCTGGACCTCCGACTCTCGACTGTGGCAGAGATGTGTCCTCCACCAGCCTGGCCGCTGGGTAAGAGGCAGCTCCACATGGTACCCAGGTGATACTTGGGCCGGAGGATGGTACGGAGGACGACTGGCGCATATGGGGTTCAGTTGAGGAGGGGATCGGTACAAGGTCCAGCACACAGAGGAATCCAGCACTGGTGACCCGTCCTAGTAGGTCGACGCGGTCAAAGAGGCATCCGAGATAACGTGCAGAGTCTTCACAAAAACCCTTCAGGTCATCTCGCATGCCCCGCTGACGCAACGCCATCCCAGCCACGACAGGCTCAACACAGTCCCAGATTGCAACGTCCGCAGGGAGAGGAAGGCCAGTTGTTGTACGCTGATCCCCTCCCTGAAAACGGGTCTGCACGAAGGCCTCCCTGCTGGTGCGGGATGATGCAGTCACAGGATCGGGGAAATGATTACACACAGGCACCTCCGCGGCGGCCTGTGCTGCCTCCTGTCCCTGGACTGCACCACCCCCTCCAGACCCTGTGTGTGTCCCTTCCACAGCCTCCTCCTCAACCAAACCCCCCACCAACCTGGATGACTCCGTGCCATCTTCCTCCATCAGACCCTGTGGGGTCTCAGCTGCCCCCTCTGCTGCCGAGGAGTCCACCTCCGACCTCCGACTCTTGGACCTACCCTCGGCAGCTGCGGCCACGGACGTGGCACCAGACTCCTCACTCCCTGACGAGATGACAACATGGGAGGGGAGCCGGGCCTTGCGTCTCCGGCTGACGGTGCGATCCTTGCCGCTTTGCTCCACAGCACCGTCTCCGCCCTCTTCATCAGTTGACGCTGCAGACAGGGAGAGACAGAACACAGGCATCAGGGCACTGTACAATGGTCTGATACACACATGACAGTTGCACATGAGTGGCAGTGTCAAACTTCACACATGGCATCACACTCCCCAACACACATACCATTTCAACTCACACACACGAGCAAATCAACAGGAATGTTGCACCAGGCAACACCATCCATACACAAACAGCATGAGCAGCCCAAGGTTAGCCTGACGTCACATGCAACACGGGGAGTGCAGAACACATGCACACACGCCACCAGACATACATGCATCTGTACATCTCCACCACCTGTCGTAGTGATATCATCGCCATCCATGTCACATCTGCCAATCAGCCTCCTACATGTCAGTGTCACATGCATCCATGGTGTATCACAGTTGCACACTTGTCAAATACACACACATGCAATGTAAATAGTGCAGATACAATCAGGTGGAACCAGCATCCATGTGTGACACCACAACCATGTCACAATACATACACACAAATTCAAATATGTGTGCACCCATACATGCATTCGGGCAGCATGCATTCCAACACATACACAATGGATGTGTCTCACACATGACAGGACTCACATGCGGCAGGCTCATGTCCCTGTACATACACATCCATACATGGGCCTACAAAGACATATGTGCAACCTGCACACTCCTGGCACACCTCAACATGCACAGCGTCCAATCAGTACGCATGTACACTTACCGCTCGACTCCAGACGGGTCTGCCTCTCAAGGACCTGGAGCTGGAGCGCTGGGCGTATACGTTCCAGGACTCTCATCTGGTTGTTGGTTAGGAAGACCTGGCACCCTTCAGCATCCGCTGCCTTCAAGAGGCACAGGGCCTTGTAGAGGGTCCTGAACCTGAAGTCCTCCCAGCGCTTCCGGACGTGTTGAATGTCACAAACTGCCACCCCCTCCACATTGATGGCAGCCACAATGTCCATCCAGATCCTCTTCTGTCCTTCATTGTCAGGGCGCAAACTTCCAAAGAGGGCATCATACTGCCCCAGGTCTTCTGTTCCAGCAGGGGTGGTCACAGCAACTGGACCTCTGCAGATGGCTGCGTGCAGGCACCAAACAGCAGAGCACATAACCAGCAGGCAGGCAGCAGCAGATGGCACGGGTGGGAGCATGCTCGGGGCCCTGAGGCAGGAAAATGGCCTTCTGGGCAGGAGCGTGGTCTTCCGTGTGTTGTTGTGTGGCCAGCTTGATATGGAGTGATTAGGCACGTGAAAAAATTGCACGTCAGCGTGTAATTCGAGGAAAGGCCCTTAGCGCGTAAGCGCATCTGTGACGTGACGCGCAAGGGCTTTTCCCTCAACATGGGTGCATGTTGATTGTACAAGTGCAAAAACTGCACGTCCGGGTGTCACTGCGTGTAATTGGAGGAAAGGCTCTTAGCGCATACGCGCCTAAGTGACGTTGCACTTGTGGGCTGGGTTTAAAGGTACACGTAGGATGCCCTTTCTTGTACGTGCTTTTCGTGGAGAGCAAGCGGGTGATTCTTGTACTTCTTGTCGGTTCACACACGATTACTTCACAATGGTTCCAGTTCGTACTCCCTGTATACTCAGACAGCGTTCAATTCTTCTTTTGGCAGGGGTGTTGCCAATGCGCACACAAGCGTCTTTTTCACATTCTTTTCCCAGGCAGACGGTGAGTCGCACACATATTTTTCAACTGTGGTTGCCCCCGCCGTGTGTCGCGTACCCATTTAGAGGTCATTGTAGCCTGCGTGTACCACGCGTACGCTTATTTTTGTGTTTCTGGGTGCCACAGCATAGTGCGGGTTCTTAATTCCACGCACGTGGTCTACCAGGGGTCGCGTGCACGTTAAATTTTGTTTGCGGGGTGCCTGAGGGTTGCGTGACCCGCATTCTTCCCCCAGGGGTCACAGACAGCCTTGCTAGAGAACTAGGGGATGTATTCCATCTAGTACCCTACCCCTTTCACCCCAATTGCCCAGGACAATTGTTTACTGCACCTTCCATTTGCACAACAACATCAGTGCCATGATTGGGAGGCAACCAAGCAGTAAGGGAGGCAAAGGTGGCTGACCTCAAAGAGGTGGGCGCGGTAGGGGACGTGGCCAGGATGTGCAGGGTGGGACCAATCAGGGACACCTATGCCCCCCCCCAATGGGTTGGGGAGATGTAGTTGACACCATCCCAGCTCAGGCCTTGTTAACCCGGCCTATATTGTCAACCGAACCCGCACAAGATGACTCCCAAGCTGACTTCCGTGTCACCAAGTCAAAGCCACGTGTGGCGTTGAAAGTTGCTGTCACCAGGCCACGTGGATCTGGGGCAGCAATGTCATCTGCTGCCCCAAGTAGCCAGGGTGAGGAGACTGCAGTGGCAGCTGCAGCTCAATCCACCCCAGCTCCGAGTCTCCCAGCCGGGACAGTGTTCGTCCAAGTCCATCACACCAAGGTTGGTCCTGCCAACATCACCCAGCAGCCAATGCCTGCAGTGAGACCTTTGGTCATTGTGCCTTTGGCTACTTCCAGTGCCCAGTCCACTTGCGCTTCAGCCCCTACCAACCAGAGTGGCGTAAGCCACTCAGGGTCCGCACCACCTTCCAAGAGGAAGAAGGGTGCTCTTGCGGTACAGGCTGGGACCCCAGACACGGCTACCCACTTCAGGAACGTCAAGGAAGCCTAGTTTCAATGATCAGAACTAGACGCACTTGTGGGCTACGTGTCGGCCCATGGCCGTGAAATGGTGGTGACTGCAGGGTGCAAGACTACGACTGCTCAACGTAGGGCCCACTGGCAGACCATCGCGGACCACATTAGTTCCCTTGGATTTGTGGGGCACACAGCTGATGATTGCTCTAAGCGGTGGAATGACCTGAAACGCATAACAAAGAACAAGCTGGCTTCCAATCATGCCTCTACTCTGGTGACTGGCGGTGGGTATCCACCAGAGAAGGAACAACTCACTGAACATGAGTCTATTGCTGGAGCCTTCATCACAGAGGATCAGATCCAAGTGTGGGAGACCTACCAGATCTTGAAGCAATGTCCGTGAGTGCCCATGCATGTGTGTACAATCCATGTGTATGTTGCTTGGGCGATGTGTTCTGATTGAGTGCCAGGTGAGGCTGTGTAGGCATGACTATGGGTCTCCCATGTGGTCCCTCCAAACCATTCTCCGGCCTTGGGTTTCGGTTTCACAGTATCCCTTCTGGCCGCAGTTGACAATTTGCACCGGATTACTGCACTTGCCCTTCAACTGTCATCTTGCCACAACATTGTTTATACTGTTTTCCTGTTCATTCTGCCTGATTGATGGAATCATTAGCATTTTTACCACACATGTTTGTGCTGTACTACCCCAAATGTGACATACTTCAGTCATAGATTCCACCCCACAATGGCCCACATTTCTTACCTTATTATAGAAATGATTTGATGAATCAGGCTGATTGAGTAATGTGCACCTACATATGGCCTGCACACAATCATTTTGGGGCCCTGTTTGAATGTTGAACATGACAATTGTCTTCTGTCATGTCGAAGTGACCAACCATTGATGTATCCATGTGCCTGCCATCACTGCATCAGTCAACACTGGCTTTGTTGCAGCGTGTGGCACATGCGTTTTTGTCAGACTATTTTGCATGTTTTATTTCATGATGTCCATCTCACATGGATGGGTGACAGTACTAATTTGCTACCATCTGGGTGTCCTTGTCAAATCTGCCATGGCTATGCTAAGTTCCATCTGTGTGCTGGCATGTGTCATGTATGTGGATTTTCCATGCCACTCATAGGCTAATGTGTGATGCCAGTGCTAACCAGCATGCAGCACATGTGTTGGTTTTTCATCTTGGAATCCTCAGTGTCTGCTTTTTGCCTCCCCTTCCAACTCATTGACAGTGCATGCATGCCAGAGTTATTGGCATGTGTGACATGTGTCATTTATGTACTGGCGGTCTGCCTCTTCATGCCTATGTGTGTGTGCTATGGTGCACATGCCTGTTTTCATTACTTTTCTTTTATGTTTTTGCAGGTGATGAGGCACTTGATGCTGTTGAGGAGGAGATGGTGCAGAGCCAGGATTACTCACAGCCACAGCCGGGCACCAGTGGAGGACGTGGGGTGGTGATGGGTGAAAACCCATTACTCATGCAGACCATACTGTCCACGGGTGTCTCTGGGTACACCTCCGGAGAGCTCTATGAATCAGGTGCTGAATCGGACATTGAGACATATGTCCCGTCGCAGGTGAGTGTTTCTGGCAGGGATGCTGTTCTGTCCAACCCACCTGCACTGGGGGTAGACCCCTCTACGGGGCATTCAGTGTTGGAAAGTCCACCTGTGGCGGTTACGGATGCAGGGTCACACTCCACAATATTTGCTCCTGTTCCTGGGCCAGCAGATCAAAGGAGGAATGAAGTCCTGCAGCCTCAGGCAGTGCCAGCACAGCTAGGTGCACATCACCTTGCTCCAACAGGTGTGGTGCCCGCCAACGCAGTGGCCGTGCGCCACCAGGCAATACTGTGTGGGAGAACTCCATCTACACTATCGCAGCACAACAGGGGGCATCATGTGAAATGATGGCTCAGGCCATGGATAGGGTGGCCACTTCCATTCTCCCCCCTGAAAGGCAGGTGGAGCTCCAGCAGCAGGCAACAGAGTCCATTTGCCACTCACACAGGGAGGACATGTTGGCGACCGACAGGGACCGACGGGCTGGACTGGAGACTCTGCGCACAGCCATATCTGCAGAGTCACAGGCCCACAGGGAAGCCCTGAGGTTAGAACACAGCTCCATCAGAGATACTCTGTGTGAACTTGAGGTGTCCCGGAGTACAAGGTCAGAACAGCAGCTGGAGCAGCTGACACGCACTCTCAGCTGAGCTCCGGGCAACCCATCAGGAGATCCGGGCATCACGCGAGGCCATGCAGGCAGAAATGCATGCTACCCGTGTGGTGCTGAAGGGGGATCCTGCAGAACCAAACCTTTCACACCTGCATGCTTGCTGCCATGGAGGAACATGCCAGGGCTTTGTGTGGTCTGCTTCCCATATCACGCCCACCTTCTGATGTAGCACCAGAGGGTGAGGACAGCGACGGCAGTTCTCCCACTGTAGCGTAGCGGTGCAGGCCATGAGCCCATGGAGGTTTTTTTTTCTCAACATCCATGCATGTGGGTGTTGGGGTGCACCCTGTACCTTGTCCCTTCTGGGTGCCCCCCACCCCCTGGTCCAGTGTGTTGCTTTGTGTGGTTCCCGTAGGCATCCACTGTGTATTCCAGCTGGGCACATGCAGGCTTGTCCTGTCTTTCGGTTAGAAACGTGGGTTCCTGACACACACACACCTCCTGCTTCCCCTTTCAATGGGTTTGCAAAGGATGTGACCAAGTGACAGTAACTTACACAGTGACATTGGGCTCCCAATCTGTAGTCATAATTGTGCATACATCCCTAGTGGGGATTGATCAATTTTCCACTGCATGGTGGATTTATATATGGTTCTACATCCATGACTTTTTCCTTATATACATGTACCTTCTTCATGTTTTAACAAGCCCGTCTCCTTTGCAGATGCAGTTCATGTTGTATGCAGTACACTGACACATTTGCCTACCGGAAACACTCTGCAGTTGGAAGGGGTTGATGTGCTGCCTTAGTCAGGTTGTGACACTTGCACTACTTTAATTTTTTTCCGTCATATATTGCCACCATTTGATCCTGTACTGATGTTTTGTCTTGCTGGTATTTGTTTATATGTGTTTTTTATTCATTACTGAGAGCAAATCGTCTGTGGCCTGCTTCCATTTGGGACAATGAACTTTGTGACACTTGTGGCATGTGTTGTGCATTCATTTGGTTGCTTTCACATTGCATGCCATGCCATGGTGTGTTGGGTAGCTGAGATGGGGAGGGGTTGGTTGACATGCCACTATTTTGATGTGGTATTTTGCAAGGGGTAGTACTTCATGCTGCATGTATGTGTGGCTTTTTCTGACACAGCATTGGGTGTCTTTCAATACCTAGGGATGCACACAATGTAGCACTTCCAGGTGAACAATCTCAGGCTGGTATGGTTGTGACAGTTGACTGTCCCTTTTGTCATCATCATTGATTGTCAGCTGGTATGTCAGCTGGTCTGTGGTATGTGCCAGGCCTGTGTGCACTCCGCAGGGGTGGGATTTTAGGTGAAGTAATTTGCCACAAGCTGGTTACCGGCTGCCTCACCACGTGTTCTTTCACCTCCCATGGGCAGCGGCCGTGCATGTGGTTGGGGATGTGGGGGCACCACCATGTCCACCGGCACGCCCCGCCGGGTTGCAACGTTGTACAGGACACATGCTGCCACTATGATCCTGCACACTACTGGGCGCGCATATAGCAGCTGCCCACCAGAGCGGTCAAGGGAGCGAAAGCGTGACTTGAGCACTCCGAATGTGCGCTCCACTATGCAACGGGTTGCAATATGGGCTGTGTTGTATCTTACCTTGGGTGGTGTGGTGGGGTTCCGAATTGGCGGCGTCATGTAGGTGCTCAGAGGGTAAGCACTGTCCCCTGGCGAGGTGATAATGGTTGTCATGAGTGGGGTTTTCAGATTTCTCAGTCTCTGACATGCATGCATGTGCAGAGGCATTTATACTCACCAATTAGTCATGTGTCGCCATGCTGCCCAGCTTCCAGGTCCCGGTTTAGGGGTGACATTCTGAATATGAAACTATCATGGATGGACCCTGGATAGTTGGCATATATTGAGGTGATTATTCCCTTGGCATCACATACAACCTGCACGTTGATGGAATGCCAGTGCTTGCGGTTTCGATAGATGTGCTTAGTGGCCCTGGGAGGACGTAGAGCCACATGGGTGCAATCAATGGCACCTAGCACTTTGGGGAAGTGTGCCACCCGGTAAAAGTCCTGGGTGACAGCCTGCCTTTCTGCAGGTTTTCTGGGCATGTATATGTGCCTGCGGACTGAGGGGCGTGCAGTCATGATGGCCAACACCTGGTGTAGGCAGCGTGACTGCGTAGCCTGTGAGACACCCCCGACTATGGCACTTGTCCGCTGAAATGACCCAGTAGCCAAGAAGTGCAGTACATTGAGCACCTTTTCCAAGGGGCTCAGTGCTTGGGAGCCCAGGGTGGGTGATGTGAGGTCACCCTCCCACTCCTTGACCAGTTCTAGGATTATGTGTGGTGGAGACCTGTACCTCCCATACACCTAGTCATCAGGCATCCCAAAAAGGCTGGTCCTGGATAAAAACAAATGCAGGACCTGGCTATCCTCCTCCTCCTGCGGTGCCCCACGACCACTGCTGCAAGGAACAGTATATTCATTGTAGCGTATGAGCTTGATTGTTGTTTGCGCACACTTTTATGCTGCGTGGGTTTGCCTACGCCTGCTTCCTGCTGGCATATGTGTTTCCGGATTAGCGCATCTTTTTTGGTGCACGGCTTTCCCCTGTTAGATCCCATGAATATGTGTTGTTAGCGCGCGTGTGGGCGTTGCTAGCATTTACCTCCTGTACTTCCCCCGTAACGCCCACATTTTCATGCGTTGTTCCCCATCCCGCGCGTTACACCCCGTGTTACGCCCACTTTTCTTGTGTGCACTACACGATGTGCGCTTTCCCTGTGCGCGTTGTGCACGCCGTTTAGTGACGTGTGCGCCCCCCATGGATTTGGCGCACATCCCAGGTTTTACAAGCACAGCGCATTCCATGAATCGATGAACGGCTGCGTGCGCGGCTTTAGCACACGTGTGCTGCGATTTTCACGCTTGCGCTCCCCTTTTCGGCGCACATTTATTCCATGAATTAGCCTGACAATAATAGGGGTGCCAGGACAAAACCCTGTCTGAAGTCTGACTGCACATCAAAGGCTTGCGTCATATACGCCACCCAACCCATAACAAACTCTTGCCTTATTGGCTGTATACAGGGAGGAAATTATTGAGACCGAATCTACAGGTGCATTACGCCAACAGGATCTTCCATAGAGTTTCCCTTGATACAGAATCAAAAGCAGTCCTTTGGTCCTAAAAGGCTGCATAAAGACACATTTTATTTATTACGGTGTACTTCTGGATTATCATAAATAGGAAGCAACAATCCGTTGTGCCCTGTTTTGGTCTAAACCCTGTCTGGAGATGACCGATTAGATTAGATTGTTGCAATCAGCCCAGTCCTGGGGATGGTTGAGGATTCATTTCCCGAAAAGTTTACCAGCACCGTCCAAGAGGGAAATGGGGCAGTAATTAGCCAGAGGTCCTTTTCTCCCATTTTGTTGACTGGTAGGATAGGGGGCATTTGCCAAGAAACAGGAATTACCCTACTACTCAGGATTATGTTACATATTTTACAAAAAACTGGGGCTCATATTACTGTCTAATCTTGGGGGGTGGGGAGGGGCAGATCAGGCCCAGCAGCTTTACAGTTTTTCAGTGAGATAAGAACAGTTACCAATTCATTCACTGAAAATACTACATTTGGGTAAGATATGGGTTTCTGGAGGCTGGCCATGGGGCGGGTGTACATTCTGCTTCGTATAGTTTAGAAGAACAATTACTTACCCAAGGTAACGTTCTTTCGAATGGATGTACCTCCCACATATTCCTCATCTTTAATATATGATATCCAGCTTCAGCTGCTTTGAAAAAAAAACATTTTTTCAGCAGAGGGCGCTGTGCATTGATGCAGTCGACTCGATGTCCCCTGAGGGCCTCTGTCTCGAGGATGATGTCATCGAAGGCATATATAGCATGTGCAGCGCTCGTTGGCTTCAGTTCTGTTTATCTTACAGTAAAAACTACCCGCATAACTACAGGTTTGACTGTACTCAACTTTGAAGGAGCGAAAGCTGTAACAGCATGGGAAATTCTACGGTGGGGTACGTTGCGAGGGCGATGGGGAATACGTGGAGGGAACATCCAGTCAAAAGGATGTTACCAGGGGTATGTAACATGTTCTTCAAATGGATTGTGTCCTCCCATGTATTCCTCATCTTTGGTAGACTCCCAAAGCAGCATTAGATTTGGTAGACGGAGTAAGAATTTAGTTTTTAAATGGTTTTCATGAACCGAATGTAGGACAGCTCTCCCAAAGCTTCCATCCTGACCGAGGGACGACTCAAGGCAGTAATATTTTGTGAATGTGTGACTAGTGGACCACATCACTGCCTCACAAATATTTATCGGTACACCCCTTTGCAGGGCTGTAGAGGTAGCCATGCCCCTGGTGGAATGGGCCCTTAATCCTTAAGGAGGATCCTTGTCCGCCAGTCTGTAGCATTCCCAAACTGCCAGAATGATCCACCTGCATAAGGTCTGTTTTGTAACAGCCTGACCCAGCTTGTGACCTGTATATCCTATAAAAAGCTGATCATCAATACAAAGTGTTGATAGCCTAGATATGTAAAAGCTCAGCCTCCAAATAGCTCTTAATAGTTCCAACCTGGAGCCCCAGATTGGCTAAGGATAGTAGAAAAGATAATACTTCCGGTGTTTTGCAGAGAAAAGGGTCTACATTCTTGTATTTACACCAGTTGCAGAATTTGTTCCAACGGCAGCGGTACAAGGACTTTGTTGCTGGCCGCCTGGCCGAAAGCAAAATCTCAATTACACCATCAGGGAGGTCCCAATCCTTGTATCTCAGCCTCTCAGAAACCATGAGTGAAGGCTTAATGTCTTGACCTCTGTATGCAGAACCCGAACCTCCACTTGCGAGAGGAGGTCCTCTCTTTGTGGAAGACTCATTGAAGGGCAGATGGACATGTCCAGAAGGTCCGGGTACAACATCCTCCTAGCCGAATCCGGGGCAATTAGGATCATGCGTTTCCCAAACTTTCTCAACCTCCCAATCACAAGAGGAATGACGGGGACTGGAGGAAACGCGTACAGGAGTGGAAACTCCTAGTCCACTACGAACGCGTCCCCTAGAGCTTCTCTTGGGGGAAATTCCCTGGAGCAGTACAGTTCGCACTTCCTGGTGGCACTGGCTGCGAAAACAGGGTGAATATCTCTTGAAGGAATTCCTGAGCTAGTTCCCACTCGTGTGAGACTGTAGTCTGCCTGCTCAGAGTGTCCGTCACTGTGTTCTCTTCTCCCGCTAGGTGAACTGCCGATAGAGAGATTCCTTCTTGGATTGCCCAGAACCAGAGCTGCATTGCTTCTATGCACAGTGGTAGTGACCCTACACTTCCTCTCTTGTTGAGGTAGTACATGGCCACTGTGTTGTCCGTCATTATCAGGACATTCATTCCCCGTACAGAGGGCAGAAAGGCCTTCAGCGCTAGTCTGATTGCCCTCAGCTTCAAAAGATTGATATGTAGTTTTGGACTCCGATGGAGACCAACAACCGCTGACTGTCAGATAGTTGGTATGGGCTCCACATCCAGTGAGTGAGGTGTCCATCACTACGGTTATCTCTGGCCGTGGTTGCCAAAAAGGTTCTCCCTTCAGAATGTTGTCCTTGCAGGACCACCACAGGAGATCCTGTGCTACTCTGTGTCAGGATTAGTCAGGCGAGTACAAAGGTAGCGAATATGGCAAGGGAAATGTGCACTAAATCACACAGTGAATAGCTTCGAATTAAACTACGTGCACACAGGAACGACGACTCATTTATGCTAGAACCCAGGAGTGCAAATAGAGTGCGACAACAAAACCAATATATGAAAAGGGATGTGGGGGGTAAGCACCTGACCGCGAGGAAAGTCGGCAAGCGCCTTACCCCCAATTGCTGTTACAGGTACTGACAGCGCTAAACCCACGTGGAGGGCAAGCAATGACAGGATCTGTGAACTAACACTCTTGATGGTATTAAATAAGGGAACTAAAGAACTGTACTCACGAGGACGAGATAAACCTCTTGAATGTCAGCTAGCCCACGAATCCTGTTGATGAAACTGGGACCCAGAAAGGCTAGAACAGTAATGGGAGGAAAACTAAATACCTAAATTGGAATAGTGATTACAAATTAGTGAGGAAAACATAAGCATTCACACAGGAGCTAGCTACAACCGCACACCACACCTAATAATCAAATGGGAAATAAATGCAGAAGTGCAATGGAAAACATGGAATGGATCCCAATAGAAAGTAAGGATCAGGAGCAGGGAAAAACGAAATAACCAATGCAAACTTCTCCCTACCCCTCCAAGGAAAAGACAGGAAGCTAATCTAAGAGGAAGGCTAAGGCATACGGGTTTACAGCAGCAAAGGACAGAGTCAAAGAAATATAGAACACAGACAAACTGGGCTGCATCTTAAAAGGGGAAAGCACTGAGAAATGCTGCCTGCAAACAGAGGAAGACAAAAAGGGAATCAAGGGAGCAGAAATCAATTAGCGCATGAATCCGAGATTCAGGGCGGAGGAACAAGAAAACAGGAACTAGGAACTAGGTACAAAGGCAAGGAACAAGGGACTAGTCACAACAGGAACACTGCAAACGATGACCAGCGCTGGACTGAAGTAAGACTGAGGCTTTTAAAGCTGCTTAACGAGCACACGCCTCAGGTGTGCTGATTGCTGCACCTGCAGCCACAGCCGTTACCTATCCTCCACCCAACCTTGTCCTGCAAGGGTGGAGGTGGAGCAGTGGGCCAGGCATTCTGAGAAGCATAGTCATTTGGTTAAAGAAGCATGCTGGCTGCCAAAAACCTGGAATGGATCCGGAAGGGAAGTAGTTTGGAAAATAGGGATTTAGCGCTCCCAATTCATCACAGCACTGTAGCATAAGGTTCGGAGGAAAGGTCCAGTAGGGAATAAACCCCAAATCATGCCCCCAAGTGGTGGGAAGGGGAGCGAAGGGAGCGAGTCGTGACACTCTGCTTGGAACTTGAAGGTATGACATTGTTCCTGAGAACTGGGACCATTGTGTTCTGAGGGCCCACTATAGGGATCTCATTCTAAGGCGTGCTTCTGGCACCAGACCAGTATAGGAGGCATGAGGCTGAGCAACCTTAAATAATCTAAGGCCGGGAGATGCTGGGCACTCTAAAACTTGGGGACCATCTGCAGAATGTCTAGAGCCCTCACCAAAGGTGGCAAGCTCTTTCCTCAAGGATGTATCCAGTACAGCCCAGATGAACTAGAGCTTTTGAGAAGGTATCATAAGGGACATCATGTAATTTAGGGAGAAGCCCAGTCTATGAAGAGAGTGGCAGGTCACACTGAGATGATGCAGGGCCTGTTAGGGAGAACACGGCCTGATCAGCTACTCATCCAGGTAGGGGTGGACGTGAATCCCCCTCTCTCCTGAGACTCGCAGTCACCACCGCCTTCAGTTTGGTGAAAACCCACAGACGGAGGTTAGCCCGAATGACAGACCTCGAAACTGATAATGTGAACCACTAATGGCGAACCTCAGGTATTGTCTGTGCTTTAGATGGATTAGCACATGAAAATATGCATCTTGAAGGTCCAATTATACCATCCAATCCTGGAGTTGGAGGGCCTAAAGGATCCGAGGAAGTATGACCTCTTGAACTTGTCCTTACTGAGGAACTTGTTCAAATATCTCAAGTCCAAGATGGGTCTCAGTCCTCCGTCTTTCTTGGGTATTAGGAAATATGGAGAATACCATCCTTTGTTCCATATCCGCTACAGACACTGGTTCTATAGTCCTTTCTCTAACAGGGTTACAATTTCTTGCACAAGGAGCAGATCTGGAATTCTGAAAGAGTGGCTCCATGGTGGATTGTTCTGAGGTCTCTGTAAGAATGGAAGGCAGTAACCGTGGGCTATGGTTTCCAATGCCCAAGCATCCAAAGTAATTTCTTGCCATTGTTCTAGATGCTGAGGAAGTCTGCCTCCCAGTGGTGATTTGTGAGTCAAGACCTCAGAGAGATTTTGAGGCGGCTGATGCAATGACTAATGGTAAGGATGCCCCTGCTTGAGCGGGCTTCGCACCTCTCCCTCGTCCACCACGAGGGAATCTCCTTTGGCCTCTTTGACCAGACATTCCTCTCGCTCTTCCAATTAAGGAGTAGTAGCGAAAGGATCTACCCCCTCCAAGGCTGTCCACTAGGACGAACGGGCTGAGGCTGCCTATTAGCGGCAGCTACAGATTTGGCTGCCGCCTTTGAGGTCTGCAACTTCAAGGCTTTCGTCAGCTTTGTTGCCAAAAAGATGAGACTCATCAAAAGGCATGTTTAGGAGTCTGGATTGCACATCAGGTGCAAAACCAGATTTCAACCACGCAACTCTGCGCATTACGGTGCGAGTAGCCATGGCTATGCTGATGATGTCAGCAGAATCCAGACCCGATTGAAGAGACTCACACATGGCTTCTTTGCCGTCTCTAACAATAGCCAAGAACTCTTACCCCTCTGGAATATGCTCTGCTGCCATGGAAATGCATTTCCATAGAGTGAATGAGAATTTTGCAAAGGCACATGTGGAGTTGGCTGATTTAATTGCCATACTCCCTACAGAAAATACCTATCTACTCTTTTGTCCTCTCCGTCTGGAGGGATAGTAGGATAGGCTGCTTGCTTGGAAGATGTGGTAGCTGCCTGTACCACCAGACTGTCTGGAGTGGGGTGTTTAGACAGGTAGTCGGGGTCACTACTGGAAGGATGGTATTTTTTGGTCAGATTTTTGTTCACTGCCGGATTTGGTTCCGGCATCTCCCAATTTGCTGCAACCCTTTTTTGGAGAGCAATATGAAACAGTAGTATAGGGTCCATCTGCGGACCCTTATCCAGGATGTCTGTCAGATCATCCTGTTCAAATGGGTGGGGAGGCCTACTCCACCCCATATAGTCTACCAGTTTGGACACTAGCTGTCTATATGAAGCATATGCGTGCTCCCCCGCCTCAGGTCTACCAAAATCCAGCTCAGGCAAGGTCTCTATCCCACTGGCCGTTTGCACATTATCATAAAGGTCTTTCAACCTTGACTCTTCAGAAATAAAGCTTTCAGGCACATTTGGTGTACCAATCTGGAGACCAAAAGGTGCATCATTGTCTGAAGGTTCATTTTCCTCATATATTGAGATGGGAGACTTAAAATAATCTTTCCTTGGTAAAGGAACATAGGTTTTTTCATTTGATGGTGCCATAGGTTTAAATGGTGTGGTTGAAGTCGACCTTACAGCTGGCGTCGAGGGCACAATGGGCGTCGATGGCATTGGTGGCGTTGCTGATGTCGAGGGCTTAGCTGGCATCGAAGGTGGAGGAGGCGATGATCTTGACTTATGTTTACTGCCCTGCGGATCCTTTGATGAGTTGTCATCGCGTCAAGGCCTCAACGGCTCTAAATGAGAATCAGGCCTTCGTCCCGTGCTCGAGGGTGCACATGATTTGGCTTGAGCCCTTTCCTCACCAGCTGCTTTGGAAGGTGCGGTAGGAGCATGGCTTGCCGTGGGTTTGTTGTTGTTGAAATATTTGCAGCTTTTCTGGTCTAAATGCTTCCCACTCAGCGGGTGTAGAGTTTTTTTGTGGGGCAAGATACCCTCTCAGAGGAGGTGTCTGATGACGAAGTCGAAGACCTGTGGTGCCTCTTTGACTTCGACGAAGAGGATGACTGGTGAGAGCCACTCCTCGATCTTGATCTTTTCACTTTCTTCCTCCTAGGAGAGTCGCCTCTCGACTCGTCGGTGGAAGGTTTTTTGGTTGGGGTAAATGGAGATTTTTGGGGGTTTCTACCTACTGCCAATTTCTTCTTTGGCTCCTTCGGGGCCTTTCTGGTCATAGACTGGCACTTGGAGAAGGTCGAGGTTTTATGCTCCACCCAGAGACACCATAGACATATTTGGTGTGGGTCGGTTAATGACATTTTCGAATCACAAGCTCGACACTTCTTGAACCCGGTCTTCGGGGTAGTCGGTGTTGACCAAGAAGACATATAGCAAAGAAACAAATTAAGCATGCAGTTTTTCTCAAAGCTATAGCTTACGCGGAAAAACAGAGCTGAACTAACGGGTGCTGCGCATGCTATATATGCCTTCGATGATATCATCCTCGAGACAGAGGCCCTGGAGGGACATCGAGTTGGCTGCATCGACGCACAGCACCCTCTGCCGATTTTATTTCCTTTTTCCCAATCAGCGGAGGGTGGATATCAAAGATGAAGAATATGTGGGAGGACACAATCCATTCGAAAAGTGGCACTACCAAACATTTTCATCAATGGAGCAGTGTATATCCCGGTCACCATTTAGCTCTTTGCCTGAAACCAGCATCCAAAAACAAGACACATCCCTCTTTTCTAGGGCACTATTCAGTAAACACCACTTCTCCCTTACAAAATCTCTTTTTTTCGAGGTAATTAACCTGTTATATTTCAACCTTAGTTAGCGAAGAATAGGCTTATCTATTCCCGCTTGCGCTCTCACACAAGCTTCAATTTCCCTTTTTGCCTTACAGCAATCGCTATCGTACCATTCAGCTTTGATTTTGGATTGCTTCTTTATTTCATTTGGGCATACAGAAATAAAGGGAATTAAATCACTATTAAGCGTCATGTACTAAACAGGACAGTTTTATCATTGGAGTGTGCATCGCATATAGCTGAAATATTGTCGAGAATGGAGGAATGTATGTCAGGTTTCACAGCGTGATTCAGCAGGTTGGGCCATTTAACTGTTGTTCTAGTGTGACCATTTAACTCCATCGGGTGGACAGGAGAAGTTCTTTGGCTATACTACAATAGCATATACCACGAGGCGCTTGGTATATCGGTCTATGGCAACACTTGCTCAAACCTCTCCCCCACACTGTCATCTCATATATCTGTACTTGATTGGGGCTTGCCTTTGTACCTTGCCATGACAGCATTCAAACAAACTCTGCATCATCAATTTCATATCATTCAAAGATTTGTCGATGCGCTTGTCGGAATACCCCAGGGTCCCCAGACTCGAAGGTTCCTTCCAGCATTTCAGATTGTGCATGCATCTCTGCAATGTGGTTCCTTCACGGGCTTTCCACTTTGGAGTGTGCAGACTTTCTTCCAGCGTCCTGCGCGGCTCTCCACTCACACGCCGACTTTCTTTTTTGGCCCGGACTGGAGAGCACAGTCTCTTCGGGCAGCCCAACATCTAGGAGCTCCTGTGTGGCTCCCAGCATCTCCACTGTCCTTCTTGCTTGCACGCAACATTTCTCCTCCAGTCCTGGCGGCCTTCTCCGTCCCACCACAACTGTCTGTGTGCCTTGCGTTTGTGATCCTCAGCATGGGGTTCAATGTCTTCACCTGCACTGCCTGATCCAATAATGTGGTTGCCATTTGTGAGAAACCTGAGGATTTCTCTCAAAATCCACCTTATGTGCTGCAGTGTCCCCACCTGATGAGTCTGAATATGCTTCTGAACCTTCCCCCTTTTTTTTTATATCTGGCAGTCCGCCTGCCGGTCAAGAGATAGGGTCTGCCCCTATTGAAGGCTACCGCGCTTGGTTGGGAAACAACACAAGGAAGGTGGATTTCTGGGAGATAGCCCTCACGGAGGAAAAGCCTTCAAGGCACAAAAAAACCCTGATGCTGGAATCCTTAGAAGAGGGTGACTGGAGCGTCCTTAACAGCACAAGGCAACAGCAGAGTAACGTGCACGAGTTGGAGCACAGAGAGGAGGGCAGAACAAGATGGACAGGAAATGAGAAGCGGGAAGCGGGAAAATACAGGAGGGAGAAAGAACCAAACATGAAGCCACAGAAAAAGGAAAAAGCATCTCACCCGTAATGCAGTGGGAAGGGTTGCAACTCAGGAAGCTGCAGTTTGGCAACTGCAATATGCAGGGGCGGCCATCTTGGAAATCAACTAGACCGCTAGTTGATTTCATGTTACGAATGTAATGCAACAGTCCTAGACACCAGCCTCCATCGCTTCTACACACTCCAGCAGCGCGGCATGACAGTTTCCCACATCTACTCTCCCTGGATCCTCTGTGCAGGTGGCCAGGGAAAGGCCATCACTTTTTGGATCCTGGCCCTGGTGGTGGACTTGTGAGGGAGAACCACCTGGATAGAGGGTCATTGGGGATTGGAGGTTGGATACCCTTATGTAAAACAATATTCCACATCCTCCTTTCAGGAGGGAACATCTATCCCAGAAGTAGTCATGGGATATTGTACACCATGTTCCCTTATCTCTGAAAAGGGTAGGAAAAACTAGCATCCCCAAAGTGTTAGACAGGGAGACAGACTAGGAATATGGTATCGTGGACCCAAATACAGTATCTCCCTTGTCCTTATGACAATCAGTTTAAACATCTCCCAACCTTTTTAAGTCACTATGAGGTAGTATCCTCTTAATCCCCTCTTGGGGTACCTAATATTACTGAGACAAGAAAGAAACAATTGAAAGTTATGGGTAATAGACACTTTCCCCACTATGGTACTTAGACGACGAAGATGCATGAAGGGTTAGGCATGTCCATGTAATCATGGTCAGGCAGTAATGGTTAATGGTGTACACCTGCAGCCCATTAATGGACCACAGGTGTATAAAAGGTGGAAGGGTGAACCACAATGGAGGAGCGGAGAAAGAGCAAGAAGCGGAACAAGGAGCTGTGCGGGAGCTGAAGAAGCCAAGACACAGCAAAGCCAAAGAAAACCCTGGGAATCCTGCTGGCGTGATTGTACAGAACAGAGATCCCACCGAAGGGGGGGCTGGCAGCAAACACTGCCAAGAGGCGAGAGTGGAGAACGATGCACCGGTAAGCAGACTTCCCCACTCAGGGAGAAGCCGGTGAAAGAAGCAGAGCTGCTAAGCCCGGTTAAGTGTCTGGGAGACTGGAACAGCTGTGGCGCTCCAAAGGACCGTGAACGTAGTAGCGGTTCATAGCAATAGGTAAAGTTGCCTTCTTTTGAATACTGAACTGAATGGTGGCTTCATTTTTTTTTTGCTATTTTGAGTGTGCTTGTCCTTTCTTGGTCCTCCTTCTGCGATCCTGAGAGGAGGTGGTCCTGGTTTGATTTTTGTCTTCAGCGGGAACCATTTGTATAACACAGCCGAGGCTCCAGAGTGTCTGAAGACAGTCAATGAGGGAGGAGTCTGAATCGCCACAGCACTTTGTCTACTGGCATGCCTGCCTGGAACTAGTCCCAACTAGGAGGCTGGCAGCCATCCCCCAAAGTTTGAATGTAGCATGTGTGCAGATTGGCTGGGTTCCTGGATAAATGGCCTGGATCTGGAAGCTGAAGAGAAGTCGACCACTGGAGCTGAATACAATGAGGAAGAAGAAAAGACGGCTGTACCCGATTCCAGTGACCGAAGAAGCCTGCTGTATAACAGCTGCCTGTGCTGACCCCTTATTCCATGCAATGTGGGAGTCCCGAAGACGACTGCAATCATTGGACTGGTTGAACCCATCAGTTTTAAGAAGACCTGCATTTCAAGCCACCCGAAAACAAACAGTGTCCTTCCAGGTCTGCAAACCGCCAATATCCTGGGGACTCGAGGCTGAGCGCTGTGCAATGTCTTCACCGTGAACAAATCTTTGGTGGACTCCTGTTGGACCTCCAGAAGTCAGAAGTAAGATTGTACTCCTTGAAGTCCCCTCACCAGAGTGCTGGACCGAGATAGCGAGGCAAATCGATCAGACGACGACTGTTCCACATCTGGTACCTTGAAAAGAGCACCAAATCCACAGAGCTTCGAGAAGCACCGAATAATCCTTTGTTGGGAGCCTTTTCTGTCGACTGCTGCTGCAAGTTCCCATCCATTATCCTTTCTTTTGTCACCAAAACCAAGAATCCAGACACTGGGTCCTGTACTGCTGTATTGTGAAGGTATTCCGTCAGCAAACACATCTTCACTGCTGAGCTACTGTGTGGCTGAGGGTAATATCTTAAGTCTTGTGTTGCTCATGTGTGGCTAGGGTGGTAATATGTGTAGTTGGGAATTCACCCATACTGTTTGCCCAGGCCCAGCGCTGGAACGCAACTAGGGAGCCTACTAAAGTCCCGGAACCCTTCCTACTAACTCTAAAGTTGTACTTGCATGTTAGACGAGAAATCATCTGGAGCGCTGACTTTCCTGTATCCGTGCCTTATCCTGACCTGCCAACTGTTAGCCACTGGACCACCAGTGTGCCCATTCGACCTCGAGGTTATCACTCATGCCTTAGAACAGGGAACTACTTCTAAAGTGTAAGGCCTCTGTCTAGAAAACAGAACAAGTACTTGCCATTTGTTAGTGACGTAACTGATTATCTCTGAAATAGAATAAGTTACCAAGTGTTATAACGTTCTTAATTACCTGCAAATTGTTTACTGCCATTCTGAAAAGCATACTTACCCTTAGAATTGTGTTCCAGTATTCTAGAAAGTAACAGAGTTGGTATTACTAGATTATTCCTGAAACTGAATAAGAGTAACAGTGTATTACCAATAGGGTTTTACTCACCTTGAATAGCATACTGCCTTCTAAATGTGTAACATTTTGCTTACGTTGAACTGCTTACTGACGTTCTGAAAAGTAATTCATAAGTTATTGCTTACCTTTGAATTGTGTTCCACTATTCTAAAAAGTAGTATGGGTGTAACTGTATCGTTCTTGAAAGAAGAATAAGTTACAAATGTTGCAAAATACTTAGTTGTAATATTGTTGGCATAACTATATAATTCCTGAAACTGAATAAGAAACATAGTTTACTACCAATAGGGTCTGCTTACCTTGAATTGCATACTGTCCTTCTAAAAGTCTAATTTATTTATTTATTTAAATTCTTAATAGAGCGCCAAATCGCCTGCAGGCCTCACGGCGCACACAAAACAGAACAAGACAAACTTTCAGAAACAGTCAAAGAGTCTAGATCAGAGATGAGCAAAAAGAAAGCTAGGGAGCAGAGAAGAGGTCCGTCTTCAGATTCTTTTTTAAGTCAACCAGGGAGGTGGAGGTCTTGAGGTGGAGGGGTAGAGAAATCCACAGGAATGGTGCGATGATATTGAAGTTTGTCTTACTAAATTTGGCCAGACGAAAGCGAGGCTGACAAAGCATAGCCTGTTCGGTTGCCCTAAGTTATCGTCCTGGGACGTATCGTTGAATACATTCTGTCAGATAGCTGGGTGCAGTGGCATTCAGGCATTTAAAAGTTAAGTGTGAGTACCTTAGAAGGAAACCTTGTGCTTGATACGAAGCCAGTGCAGTTCTTTCCGTGCTTCAGTGATAGAGTGTCTCCTTGGCAGGGAGAGCATAGCTCTGACCGTGCCGTTTTGGGTGGTCTGAAGGGCAGAGATATTAGATGAGGAAGTGCCTGCCAGTAGACTATTACAATAGTCAAACCTTGAGTTGATAAGGGTGGAAGCAAGGAGAGACATATTGTTGACAGATAGGAAGGGGCGCAGTGAAACCAAGTTGTTTGTTAATCCAGCCACAAGTGGCACGGGTTTTAGCCATCTGAGAGCGCATAGAGAGTTCAGCGTCAATGGTGACGCTGAGCATCTTTACGCTTTGAACCACTTGGATGGACACATTGGCAATCAAAAATGCTGCATAAGCCTCTGATAGATTCCTTAGCATGTGACTGGAGCCTGCTACAAGGATCTCGGTTTTATCGGCGTTCAAGGCCATAGAGTTCTGACTCATCCAAGAATGAATGGTAGCATAGATAGCAGAAATGGCCTTTGAATCAGTGTAATAAGAGCCTGAGAGTTCGAGGATGACCTCGGTGTCATCTGCGTAAACTGGTATACAGGAAACCCGTAATGTGCTTTTATTCCCCTAGAATAGCATACGGCCATTCTAAATGTGTAACTCTCCTTGAACTGCATACTGCTATTCTAAAGAAGGTTTATACTTTGGTTTACATACAATAAGTAATGTGCTGAGTTTTATAATTGTATTTATAACGCATAATAGCACTTACCTTTCTCTTTACCTATGTATTTATAAAATAAGCCATTATTTTTACATCACATCAGTGTATAAGTGCATTTGGACCATATGCACGCTACAGGTTCGTAACTTTCTACAGCCCTCTCTCCCTCCCAAGATAGGCCTGGCTGCTCTGTCATTGCTGCCATAATATCAGGTGGTACAATCTTATACTATGAGTTGGAGTTTCGCTATTGCCAAAGTTAATTTTATAAAGTCCCTTTGGGTGGACTTTAGTAAAACTGTCCTAACAACCCGTATTTCCTCTCCAATGTAGTACTACTTGGTCTCGGCTCCCAAAATTATTTTCTCAGTCTCCAGCAACCAAAATCTCCCTCCTGCACCACACACTCAATCCTACTCCTCTCCTCCAACCATTCATCTCTTCTACCTTCCAAGATCCCTTCTCACTCTGTACTCCACCTTTCTATTACCTCGCCACATCAGTATCCTCCCCTTCCTGGTTCCCCTGTCACGCTCTTTTCATTTCTTCTCTTCAGGACAGGGGTCTTCCAGGCTCTGCTGCTATCTTCCCGTCAGCTCCTCTAATGGTTGACATGGGGTGAGTGAGCTGGTTGGTTCTTAAAGCATGGTCTCTCCTCCCCTTGAGTGGTGTTTAGGAAGAAATGTAGCACATGGGATGAATCAGCTGGGTTGTGCTATGATTGGGTGATATCTTTGAGGTCATGTAGGCTGAACGGGGTTGGTCTTGAACTCGTATGACGTCCTGCTACCATCTTGGATCTCATAGGTGATTTGAACATGTGCCTTCTCTCCTCACCTGGAGTCTTTTATACCACTTCCTGCTTCATTCTGTGTCTCGCCAGATTAGGAATGTAGACTCAGAAAACTCTTTGGTAAGCATAGAAGTTGTCTAGAGTATTTCTAATCTCTTTGTTTTGGGAGAGTTGCCACATTGTACAATTCAAAATGCTTACCAGAGTGGGGAACAATGGCAGTTTATTTTCTCCCTGACATGGTGAAGGTATGCCTGTTTTAGTTTGATCTGATTTGCGCAATTACTCATCTGAAGTTCCACAGTTGTGTTCCCCGATCTGCGAGGTTCAAATGTCCCTCTAGACCAGCCGACTCCGATGAAATTCATTACATTGTAGCTACCCTGGTTCACTTAATGGGAAAGAGCCTGCAACCTACTCAGGAGGTTTGGCATTGACAGAAGGGAGCTTCCAACTGCCTCCAGACTATAAGGATTTCTACCCTAGGTTTCTCTAGGGTCTTGAGGCCCAGTGTTTGCCTGGGGAAGAGTGAACCTGGGGGCGCGACTGTGTACCCTTCTCAAAGGCATAAGACTTTGTCATAATACGTATATTTTTACAGTATAATATATGTGTGTTGTATTTTATTGTGTATTGGTAAGTGAGTAATTACACTTTGGTACCAGTTTATCCCCTCTTAAGAGTGAAGCCGGACTGCTCCACTACATTAACCATTGAGAGTGTTTTGGTCTAACTTGGTGGACTACTAGAAGAGAGCTTTTCACAGCCCTTAGCAGAGGGCTGTTTACAAACCTTGTTGACTCAGGGGCACACTATTCTGGATTGTATACCATTCAATAAAACACTTTGATTTTTCACCCAAACTCCCCTTCTTGCAGTCACACTGTTACAGACTGCATAGGACTGCAAAGGGATGCTTTGCTTTATTATGGGCACTGGGTCGTCTATCTGATACCATGCTGTTGCTGGTGAGTATAAGTTTTCGAGTAATGCTGCAAACCTACATGCCCTGAGGCTTGGTTTGCTTCACCCACGTTTTGTCATTGCGGCTATGTGCTGAGCACCAGAAGACCTGCCCTGTACTACACCACCTGGTGGCCAAGTGAAACCTGTGCGAACAGGGGGCATGGGTGGCAGTAGGGACCGTTCCCTTGAGGATGCTTACCTCAGAATGGAAAATGCTACCCTTAAGAGGTTACTTCAGGGGGATAAAAGGGCCTGCCTCAAGGCATAATTAACTACACACTCTTAGCAAAGAACAAAATAAAAACAAGTAAAATAAAAAATAAAGATAAGCCAAGTAGTCCTATGCCCGACACGCTGCATCCCAATTGGTGGCCCAGATTCTATAAAATAGTGCCTTACTTGCCTCTGCTATCTGCACTGTTGTTGATCATGGAGCACAAGAATGCTAAAGAATAGTAAGACGTTTCTTATTCATCCCGAGAGCTCCTTTCCCCCTCAAGTTCCTCCCACGGAGCTACAAGCTGCCACAATAAACAGAGGAGACGCATTCCTAACAGACTGAGGGACAGATTGTTAGGTTGGTAAAATTATCCATGGCTGAGGCTACTAAGGATTTCCAAAGCCCTTCTGGTACCGGGTACTCCAACAGTCAACCAGACCGTTGAAATGGCCCAAACCGCCTCTCATGGCGAGGATTTGCATGGCCAGCACATCAGCGATTATCATGCATGACTGTGGTGATGAGGAAGGCACTGAACTACTCAGGGAAATACATGAGAAGAGAAGATTTGAAGTTTGTTTTGGAGCACATTGACCTGAATCTTGAGTTTCCACCTGCTGCTTCTCCTCTTAAAAGGAAGATGTTCAGACAATTCAAAGACTTGCAATTGGCTGGGTTTCAGTTCCATTAAGATGGAGAGAATGAGCCGCTGAAGCAATGGAAGGACACAGGGAAGTCATTCTTCCCTGGATACCACTTTAAACGATTTCCCTGGTTGACCATGATTCCAAACACACTTGGAACATCAAACTGAAAAGCCAATCATGTAACTTGATTGGCAAAATAAATGTATTCTTGATGAGGCCATGCCTACAGACCCAGTGAATAAGGAAAATGACAGTCAGCCATTCATCTGATTGCGAAGGCAGGTGCCTATTCGTAATATGCTGCCCAACCAATAATGATGGCTTTCTAGACTCTTTATGCAGCCTAACAGGGAGACGCCAACATCAGACCTCTTTTAGAAATAACAGAAGCAAACATACTACATTTATGACAGGAAGGAACAAGTTACTTACCTGTAACTGTTGTTCTCCAGCATGGGTCTGGCATGGATTCACATGCTCATGAATATTCCCCGTCGTCAGGCTGGGAATCCTCGGTAAAGAAAAAAACCAGTATCAGTTTCGTTTCTGATCTGTCTTTCGTAGTAGTAACCAATCACTGGTCTCTGCGTCATACTGACCACAGCCAATGACTGCCCTCTACCTAAGCACCGCCTCTGGCAGCCATCTTCAGATTTGGAAGCACGTGAAGTGGCAGTATGACCAAGTGAAGAGCCGCAGAGGGGTAGGAGGGAGGGTTCGCATGTGAATCCATGCCAGAACCATGCTGGAGAACAACAGTTACAGGTAAGTAACTTGTTCCTTCTCCAGCATGGGGTCTGGCATGGATTCACATGCTCATGAATAAAGAATACATAGCAGTACACACATGCACAACCACGGGAGGTGGCAAAGGCTCAACATTAAGCATCACATCAAACTCAACATTAAGCATCTTACCTCCTCACCAGGCTCACCTTAGGCGAACAGGTTGCGCAGCACTGCTTGGCCGACCCTGGACTCCTCCCTGGAATCCCGATCGACGCAGTAGAATTTCGTGAAGGTGTGCGTCGACCTCCACGTAGCAGCCCTACATATGTCCAGCAGGGGCACACCAGAAAGGAACGCCGTGGTAGCTGCGATCGCTCTGGTGGAATGGGCTCTCGGACGGCCAGGCAGCGGTCGGTTTGCCAACCGATGACAGTACATGATACAGCCGGAGAGCCATCTGGAAATGGAAGCCTTCGAGAGAGCCTTCCCCTGATTGACAGGTCCAAAGTTCACAAAGAGTTGTGACGTCTTCCGAAAACACTTCGTGCGGTCCACGTAGAACTTCAGCGCTCTAGCCACATCCATCGAGTGCAAAGTCCTCTCAGCCGGCGACGAAGGCGACGGGAAGAACACAGGCAACACCAAGGGTTCGTTGAGATGGAAGTCTGACGGCACCTTGGGCATGAAGGAGGGGTGCGTCCTGAGCACTACCCTCGTGTCGTGAAAAGTCAAGTACGGGGCCTTGCAGGAAAAGGCCTGGATCTCTCCCACCCGTCGTGCGGAGGTGATGGCCACAAGAAACGCTGTTTTCCACGACAGAAACTTCAACGGGGCCGAGTGCAGAGGCTCGAACGGAGGTCCCATGAGCTTGGTCAGCACCACGTTGAGCTCCCACGCCGGGGCCGGAGCCTTCACCGGCGGGAACGATCTGAACAGTCCCTTCATGAACTCTTTCACCAGACGATGAGACCACAAGGACGTCCGCCCCGTGGTTCTGGTGTATCGGGAGATCGCAGCAAGATGAATCTTGATGGACGCGTGTGCCAGACCAGCTTTGGCCAGCGTCAGCAGGTACGGCAGTACCTGAGGAGCCGTAATCCGTAGAGGGTTAATCTTCTGTGCGTGGCACCAGACAGAGAACCCCTTCCATTTGTGTCCGTAGCATTTAAGAGTTGAGGACGCCCTGGCCTTTGCAAGAACCTCTCTGCAGTCGGCCGGTATGTCGTATCCTCCAAACTCTAGCGCTGCAGGAGCCAGGCCTGCAAGTTCAGCGATTTCGGGTCGTGGTGGAGGATGGCGCCTCCTTCCCTGGAGAGTAGATCCATATCCACCGGCAGCTTGATTGGCGGGGACGCTGACAAGTCCAGAAGGTCCGGGAACCATATCTGCCTCGGCCACGCAGGTGCGACGAGGATCATCCTGCACCGTGACCTCTTGGGCTGGTTGACGAGCCGGATTAGCAGTGGCAAAGGAGGGAACGCGTAGAGGAACAGGCCCTCCCAGGGGAACGAGAAAGCATCGCCCATGCTCCTCGCCTGGGGAAACCTGCTGGCGAACCTCCGGCACTTGGAGTTAGTCGCCGTCGCAAACAGGTCGATCTGGGGTGTGCCCCACCGTCGGAAGAGGCGATCCACTAGATCCTGCCGTAGTTCCCACTCGTGGCACGAGCGCAGCTCCCTGCTGAGTGAGCCGGCGATGGTGTTTTTTATCCCTGCCAGATGAAACGGCACCAGAAACATCCTTTGGGTGACGGCCCAATGCCACAGGTCCTGCGCCTCCTTGGACAGTGCTGGGGACCTGGTTCCGCCCTGTTTCCTGATGTAAAACATGGTGGTGGTGTTGTCGGTGAAGATCCTCACCACCTTGCCCTTGAGGGACGGAAGGAAGGACCTGAGGGCCCAGAACACTGCACGGAGCTCCAGGACGTTGATATGGAGGGACTTCTCCGTCGGGGAGCCTAAGGCCTCTCGCGTGCAGATTTTCGGTGTGCGCTCCCCACCCTTCCAGGGAGGCATCCGTGGTCACTGTCTCCTGGTGGTCTGGGGTCTGGAAGTCCATGCCCGCCGTCAGATGCGCGCGGGTGCCCCACCACCGGACCGCTCGGCGGAAACTCTCGTCGAGTGTGATCCTCTCCTCGAAGCCGCCCGTCGTTTGGATCCAGCGCGCGTCCAGGAACTCCTGCAACGGGCGCATCCGGAGCCTGCACATGGGAATGAGGTAGATGCAAGAAGACATCATTCCGAGGAGGGACTTGATGGACCTCACCTTGGCCGCGTCGGAAGCCAACATCCGCTGTACCTTGCCCAGGATGGACCTGGTCCTTTCCTCCGACGGGGAGGCCAGAAGGGACACTGTGTCGAGCTTCGCTCCCAGAAACAGTGCGTTTTGCGCGGGTATCAGGTGGGACTTGGCGTAGTTCACGGAGAATCCCAGGTCCGTGAGAAGTTGGACGGTCCTTGCCGTGTGCTCCACGGCGAGCTCCCTCGTCTTGGCTCGGATGAGCCAGTCGTCCAGGTAGGGGTAGACGTGGATCCCCTCGCGGCGCAGCTGCGCCGCCACCGGTGCACGGCACTTGGTGAATACCCTGGGTGCCGACCGTAGTCCGAAGGGGAGGGCTTTGAACTGGTAGTGACGCCCTTGGACCACAAACCTGAGGAATTTTCGGTGCCCCTTTAGGATGGGAATATGGAAGTAGGCATCCTCCAAATACAACGACGACAGGAAGTCTCCTTCCTCCAGCTGACCCAGGACGTGCTGGAGGGTGACCATCCGGAACTTCTGCGCCTTGATGAATTTGTTCAGACGTCGCAGGTCTAGGATGGGGCGCCATCCACCCGTCTTCTTCTTCTTCACGAGGAAGTATCTCGAGTAAACTCCGGAGCCCCGAAGCCTCTTTGGGACGAGTTCGATGGCGCCCTTCCTGAGCATCGCCCTTACCTCCAGGAGAAGCTGAGGGACGTGAAGCTCTTTCCTGGCCACGGGGGGGACGCACGGGCACCTTCTTTGAAACTCGAGCGCGTGGCCCCGGGCTAAGGCGTCCAGCACCCAACGGTCGGTGGAGATGGACTCCCACACGCTGACGAAGCTCGCCAGCCGGCCTCCCACCGGGGTGCATCGGTGGGGGCCCGACCCCACGGTCGGTTCAATCCTGTTTCGACGAGGCTTTGCCGCCTTGACCTCCTTGGCGACGACGGCGGGGTCCGCCAGACTTGCCTCGTCCTCTGTAGGCCTCCTGAGACGACGAGCGGGCCGCTTGACGGTAGGTGGAGAAACCGCCGCCGGAACCTTTGGAGGCGCCCTTGCCTCTGCTGCTCCGAAAGGGCGTCCGTCGTTGCTGCAGAACCCCAAGGGCCCGGGCCGTCTCAGTGTCCGCTTTAATGGCCTGAAGGGAATCGTCCACTGTTTTCCTAAACAGGTTGTTCCCATCGAACGGCATGTCCAGGACTCTGGTCTGTACGTCTTGACGGAAGTCCGTAGCCTTGAGCCATCCACGCCGCCTAAGGCACACGCCGTTGCCCAACTGGCGAAACCCAGTGTCGGCGATGTCCGTCACAATAGTGATGGCGTGGTCCGACGCCACCTCACCTTCCTGTAGGATCTCCAGGGCATCCGCCCTCTTGTCGACCGGTAGGAAGTCCAGCAGGGGAGCCAGTTTCTACCATAGCTCCCTGTCGTAGCGGGCCACGATAGCCAAGGCGTTGGCCGCTTTAATCGTCGTCGCTGCAGACGAGATGACCCTGCGTCCCATAGAGTCCAATTTCTTTCCCTCGCCGTCCGGTGGGAAAGTCGATGTGGAGGCCGCACCCCCCCCCCGCTTTCTTCCGGGCCGCCGCGGAGACGACGGAGTCCGGGGTGGGCTGCGCCCGGAGGCACAGGGGGGCCGCGTCCGGGACCCGGTACTTCTTCTCGTACCGGTCTCTTCTAGCTGGCGTAGTGGAAGGGTTCTTGAGGAGGGCGAGGCCCTCATCCCAAATGTCGTCCAGTAGAGGCACCGCGAGGACCGTCATCCTCTTGGCCTCGCGCCGTTGATAAAGGAATCCTTCCTTTTTCTTCTCCTCAGGGCAGAGTTGGAAAAGCTCGGATGCCCTGGCGATCATGGAGTGGAACGAACCAATCTCGTCGGGCGGAGAAGCCCTGGTGGGAGGTGACGACGGTAGATCCTCGTCGTATACCTCGTCGTCCGTACCCGTCGCTGCCGTGTCAGTCCTCGTATCATCCCCTCGGGTGGACGGGGAGGAGGGCTGGACGGTGCGCGACGGCTGAAAAGGAGGTGGAGGGTGAATCCTTCTTTTCTTGGGCGGGGGAACACCAGAAGGTCCCGGCTCAGGATCCCCAGACGGGAGAGGTTCCTCCGAGGTTGAAGCCTAACCTACGACGACGCCCTGCCCCCCCTTTTTCTACCCCGCCGGGGGTTTCACGGGGGTCCTATCGATGGGCACAAAAGAGGACTCCCTCCGAGGTGGCAGGGAGACTCTGAGCCCCGAGGTCGCCACCACTGGTGTAGCCTCCACAGGCTGAGCCAGGGTCGCCGCGACAGTATCGATAGAGAGCTTGGCCGGATGGATTAAGGCCTTCACCACCCTAGGTACGCTCACCGCCTTATCCTT